>NC_090939.1:115172862-115517862 GCF_040938575.1 Ambystoma mexicanum
TGGTGTGTTAAGCCTCGTACTTGGATCCTTGTTCCTATGGCCCCATTTGCACCAGAGTATGCAGGTCCATGGGGGTCTTAAGCTTCATATGCTTCAACAGCAATCATGGATTCAGGAGGAAGTTCTTTCCTCATTCATCTCCTGTAGTCCAAATATCTTTGGCAACCTCGCAGGCTCTGGCTGTAGTGGTGTCCCAAGTGTAGATTCCCTGTTCTGTCTGGTGAATGCCTATGGGGTCCCTGCTAGTGAACTGTATGCCACAGAGAAATGTCATGAACACTGCATCTTTTTCTTTTTCCATTCTTGATATGCAAGGTTCCTATGCCTTTGTCCATGAGGGTGCCATATAGCACACAGGATCCAGCAGTTGTATCATGGGCGCGCCATTCCTTGCTTCTGTTTCTCTAGTGTGCAATTTCCATGAGGCTCCTCACTGCCAAAGTGGACCCCACGGGGTGAGTGTTTCAAGGCCTAGATATCCTTTATTTCTCAAGGGCGTAGATAATGGGTGACCATAGGGTGATTACTGGAACTTGCCTAAGGTTTGCTGCACCCTGGATTTGTTTCACAAGATCTCACTGGCTTCCAATACACTGGCATTCCCCTCAGAGATATCCCCCTTAAGACAAAGCATTGTACCATCTTCAGTCAGCCCAGAGTGTCGCTGAGAGGCTTTCCCCGACTCACCTTGGGCACCCTTTGGCCAATGAACCAGAGTCATGACACCAGAAGGGTTCTATGTTAATCAATTGACAGTGTTTTTTCAATGTTTTTTTGCTGATTTTATTCTTTGAAAAAAGTACTTGAAAATTGTATTTTCTCCTTATATGCTCTTACCCAGAACCACTATATTTCAATGAATTTTTTCCAAAAAGATGTCAGCAAAATAAACATTGAAAAAACACTGTTGATGAATGAATGTTGTACCACCAAAAGTGTCACGAAAGCAGACATGGCACTCGAATCTCAGGTAAGGTTAGTTCGTTAAATCTTTAATAGCAGCACTGCAGGGGTGTACCGAGGAAAGGACAGCACACATTTCCCAAGCAATCCCAACAGTGTGGTACCCCACACCTATATCAGCCACATTTATAGATTTTCAGTAAAATAACTTCAGAAGATGGTCTTCGTTCGCCCAGTATGATTTCACTCCTTCCAATTAGAACAATGATCTTCTCTTAGGGGACAGATAAGCCTGGCCTCCCACGGTTACTCGTCAACATTGCAGAGATCATCTAAACAGATGTGCACTTTTAATACAATTAACATTCACACCCACTTATCATTGTTCATTTGAAGCAGCTTCTGTTAGTGACATATGATTATACTCTTGGCAGTGTATGCAAGGTTATGAATTATTGTGCTGAGGCAGCAGCACACAGGCGTGTGAGTAAATACAACATTGGTGTACAAAGTGTAAATCCTCATGCTCTCCTCATTTTCAGCTCCCTGATTCCTCAGTGTTTGCTGCGCTTTATAAGTGTCAAAATAAATAGATAAATAAATACATTTAAATTCACTTACAATTATATTTCCCATCAATAGTGTTTAGGTTATCATTTACATATAAATGCATTACTTTCTACACTATTAAAGATCAGATATTCTGAATAGGAGACCAAAGCCTTCGGGGGCTTTGTCTCAGATACTGACATGACCAGACCCGAGGAAATTGAGCGCAGTATGTCAGATACTGTCATTGAACAGACCTAGAGATGGAGAAGAACTCAAAGACTGTTGAGGACAATAGCTCAGACTCTGGAAGTGACAGACCCAAAGATGGAGAAGAACCCATAGCTTGCTGAGGACAGTAAACTAGACTGTGGCAGTGACTAGCCCCCTGAAAGAGAAGAATGGTCAAGCACAAGGGTTATGGGACCCCAATGAAGACCATACTCAGACAAAAAAGAACAATAATACAAATGTTTTTAAAAGGGCGATAAAAATGAGCTAGCAAATTATGGACCCATTTCCTTGTTGGATTGTCTTGGAAAGTTATATGCAAAAGTCCTGGCAAATTGACTCCTTTAACACATCGATGACCTACATCTTCTCCATTATATTCAAGCTGTTTTTGTAGAGGAATAGGCACTAATGAGCAAGCTTTCTGCTTGCCACTGCTCATCCACAAATAAGAAGCTCAAAAAGGCATGGCACTTTATATGGCATTTATTGATTTAAAAGCCGCTTTCGACAGCAGTGTCGAACGCTGTTTTTCATGGGACACCTTGTACACACTGGGATTGCCCGACCAATTCTTTTTGTGTATTCAGGCCCTATACACTGAAAATTGTGCTGCAGTTAGATGGGGCCAACAAGGGCAGATTATCAGCATCCTTCCGTTTCACTATAGGGGTGCGACACTGGTGTGTAATGGCCCCCTATTTATTTACTCTCTTTATTGATGGTATCACTATGTTGAACGGGAAATAATATTGTGCCTCCTAAACTGTATGAATATATGTATATTGGCTTAAGCCAAGCCGCTTACGAAGAAATCCGCGTTGCAAGGTCTTGACCTTAGATCTGAGTAAGCCGCCATTTTAGGTTCATCCGCAATTTTAGATTCTCCCTCTAAAGTCACCCTGTGGTCCAAAATGGTGGGCAGTGTCATTCCGAATGTAACATGGCCGTCTTGACCTCTGTGTACAAGCTAATATGTAACTTGCCTGCAGGCCACTTGTTGGGGTCATGAACTGAGACCTTGTCCTTCGTTGACCTGTTTATAGAGGATTACCTGTGCCAACGAAGCCAATCCGTGAGCACATGTTAAACATAATATATTCAAATACTGAAATGTGAACACTTGTTTGACTGCATTGTATAAAGATGTATGAGAAGGCCCAACGAGAAATCCGAAGACACACTGTTGCCATTGTGACTTGTTGGTGAATGTATTAATGTTAAACTCTAAATGTATAGATGTATGAACTTGGCATGAACCCTAGATCGGTGATGTATTAACTGGTAGGTGGGCTGGCAATCATGTTTTGGACTGTATAAAGGTGCGACTATTCTGATGTACAGCCCCACTCATTGAGCACACCGAACAGGGCTGGAGTTCGCTGTGTTGTACTGAGGGCCTGATAGCTATCTGTTGCTTTGTCCTTTGAAACTGTTCAGTTTAGAATAACGATCTCTGTATCTTTCTTTGTAATCCACGTTTGGTGTATTTCCTTTTGGGGTACTCAGCCTCGATATCTTCTTTTTCATTTCACAGATGGCGCCCGAATAGGGACCCTCAAGATTGATGCCAGCTCATTGAAGGTTGACGCAAGCTATTGGACCGGGATCGGACGGTGTAACAAAAAAAAAGGGGCCACTTTCTGAATGAAACGTGACACCTCAATAGCGCTGCACGGCCCGATCCCTGGACGGTGAGCTTGCGGTCCGAGTCGGCATCTTGACGAGGGTCCACATATCGAGGCAGGCAGATTTGCCAAAAATCACCAAACACGAGGTAAAATTCATTAGAAGAATTTTGTAATCCGATCAGACCTCCTTAGGATTGATCAGGTGAGTCGTGACCCGATTCTTAAGCATCCTGATAATTTGTTTTGGCGCATTGTATCTGCAAATACAATTATTAACCAGGTAACACCAGTATTCTGATATGCCTGGGAAATTGTCTACCTGCTTCAGGGCATTATTCCGCAGCGATAGGCAATCTTTGGAATTTAGCCGTCTGGCACCACAGGAGGGGTCGCCGGCTTGTACTATGTACTGTAAGCATGGCATTGGTAGTATAGTGTTTAATGATATTTGGCACAGACAAACTAGACATGCTTCCGAACTTCAGTGGCCGATCAATGGTAGTTTTGAAATCCCTCATATTGAGTATTTAGAGTCAATTTTATTAAAGAAAAAAGGATAGACCTGCAGCATTTGATGTATTACAGAATTGGAAAAAAGAAGCTTTACAGCAGCTTAAGAGTAGGGAAAAACATGCGCGCCGTCATAAGACGAACGCCGAAAAAGCATTGTTGTATGACCAAGATAACCAGTCTGAGTCAGCTAGGAATATGGATAGGGCTTTCTCACTTGGCATTCAGAAAATCTATCCTTCCAAAGACTTTCATGTTTCTGACAAACTTATTGACAAATTGTTAAATGAACGAAGGCCTGGTGCCACTGCGCCACATCCATATGTTCCTCTTCCTGCTGTTATTCCTCCTCTAGCTCATCCTGCTCCTCCTGCTCTTCTATCGTTCCTCTAGCTGCTCCTCTTCCTCAAGTTGTTGGTCCTCCTTTTGTTGCTGCTCCTCCACCTGCTCCTCCGCCTTTACCTGTTGCACCAGTGATAACACCTCCGTTGAACTTGCCTACTCTCCCTCTTCCAAGTGGTCTTGCACCGCTTGTAGTAGATCAGGGAGCGGGATTGAGGGTTGTTACTCGCAATACTGTACCTTCAGAGAAGAAACGTGACTTGATTGCGTGGGCTAAACATTGTATGGAGAGAGATGATCGAGCTAATGTTTTTGCCACACTTTCTAATATGGATAATTTTCCTGAGAAAAATGTTTTTATTGAAGGATTAGGGATTCACTTATGCGTAATGTGGGACAGATTAAACAATACGGATCTCCCACAAGGGTTGAGGGATCTGAATACTTTAGCGTTTTCTAGAGACACTGCGGAGAAAGTACAAAAGCATGTTGAGAGGGTATTTGGGTATAGAAAGGAGTTGGAAAGATTACGAGATGAAGATGAAGATAGTATGTATGTACAGAAGCGATTCCTCCCTTGTCGTAAATCGATATCTGAGGAAATACGAATTTGCATGAAGGATGCGATTAGATGGATCTCAGACACGTCGATAACTCCAGTTGAGGTATATGACACATATAGCCAGTATACACCAGAAATGCAGAGGAAAGTGATACAGGTAATGGTAGAGTACCTACAGGATGAGTTGTAAAAAAGAAAGATTTGTTGTCCCGCAGAGTCATTGAGTATTTATAAGAGAACTTTTTCACTTGACAGTTCGGCGGCTTTAGCGCTCGATTTGGCTCTGTTGCTTAGTAAGCGTTCGGAGTTGCCTACTTCTCAGTTGCCTATGAGAGAGGTTCCTCCGACATTTGTCCCAAAGGTTGAGATTGCGGCTAATCTTGGAACGGGTGCAGCTGTTGTGGATATTCCTGCACATTATGTGTCGCAGTTTCTTCACGTCACCTTTCTCAAGACAGGAAGTGAACACCATTAGACAATCGATTCCCGACATTAGGAAAAATCCAACAGGGTTCTATAAAGAAATAGAGTCTGTTTTGCAGTCGTCAGTATTCACCTTAAGTGATATTGATCTGTTATTTCCTGTACTCCTGCCTGTTGATTTGTGGAAACAGGTTAGGACTATAGATGACGTACCAGGGTGAGGAGATGCATGGGCGAGCATAATTAGACTCGAAGGAGAAAGACCAGCTTGCGTGAGACCGCCTCAGGTGATACTAACTTTGCCTGACAGAATTGTTGCGAAATTGAAAACTATAATTCCCAGAAAGTGAATTATTTGGGACAAGCTTACGGCCTGTGTCCAAGGGAAGTCTGAGGGTGCTACCGAGTTCTTTAATCGGTTCAAACAGGTATTCTCGGATTTCAGTGGACAAGACTTAGGCACAGAGTCTGGGAAAAGGTTATTCGTTGACAAATTTGTGCATGGATTGTTGCCTGACATCCAGTCGCAAATTATGTCTTCTGAGAGCGCTTGGCAAGTGAAGTCTCAAACAGAAGTACTGCACATTGCTCAGAATCATGTCAATAATGAAAAGGAAAGAGTCAAAAAGCGAAAAGGTGATTTGAAGACAAAAGTATTATCACAGCAAATTGTTAGTGGCCCTAAAGGGGGTAATACGCAAATTAGAGGTCAGTATGTTCCACAAGGAAATGGGCCCTTGGGTCCTGTAAACATTAACCAGTGTGCCTATTGTAGGCAAGAGGGTCATTGCCGTGCACAATGCCCGGTCCTCCGACAGAGGTCAAATAACACATTTGGGAATATGGGTAGACGATCCAGAGGTCGCCTGGGTGTAGGGGGTCCTGGTAGAGGTCAGTTTCCACAGGATCCACAGCAACCTCTTTCGCAGGATAATCAGGCTCTTAGTGTGGATACCAGAAACATAAGCGATCATCCTTCTGCTGCTTACCTCTCTGAACAACATCCTTTTGACGATATTCTGTTTCGCTAGGATTGCCCACAGCAGGGTTTGGAACCTACGCCTATTCCCGTTAATCAGAAAGGTCCCTACGTTGAAATGTTAGTGGGAAATAGGTAACATCTATTCCTAATAGATACAGGAGCGCAGAAGTGTTCCATTGATCATTCTCGGTTCCAAACATCCCACTGTAAGGGGAAACCAATGTTTCTGTAGGGTTTTCTGGCACACCAGTTGTCTGTCCGGTTTCTTCACCGGTACATATTTCTCTGGGTCCCTTTACGGACCACTGTCCACTCCTTTTGACTTCGAATTGTGGAGAGAATTTGCTGGGGGTAAATCTGTTGTAGGAATTAAATGCGGTAATTCATTGTTCTTCTGACGAAGTGCGTTTGACGATTTCACCACAGCAACTTTCTGTCTCCCAATTCTTGACTAGACCTTTGCCGCCGGAATTTAGTGATGTTACTGAGTGTTTATGTGCAACTGATGACAATGATGTCAGCTTTTTGCAGATCGAGCATGTTAAAATAGTCTTGAAACATGGAGTAAAGCTGCCACGTATTCCACAATATAAGATTTCAGTTGAGGGTGAGCAAGCTTTGAAATGCATCGTCTCCGATTTTGTGCATCGAGGGGTGATTGAGGAGATTGCAGGTAGTTTGCAATAGTCCGATTTTGCCCGTGTACAAAAAAGGCGATAATGCAATTCCTTTTCGTTTCATAATTGATTTACGTGCCATCAATAAGATCGTCGCTCCGCAATTTCCAATTGTGCCCGATGTGACGACAATATTGACTATGATCCCGGCTTCAGGTACTCACTTTAGTGTTGTGGATCTGAAGAATGCTTTCTTTAGTATTCCTATACACAAGGACAGTAGATACCTGTTTGCGTTCACCTTAGGGGGACGCTTGTTCACCTTTACCCGTGCACTGCAAGGTTACACGGAAAGTCCTAGCATCTACAGTATGGCTTTGAAAGACAGCTTGATACTCTTGAATTGCCCTCTACTTGTACACTGCTTCAATATGTTGATGACTTGCTTTTAGCTGCTGACTCAGAGAGCATTTGTAAGGAGGGCACTATGTTGTTGCTTATTCACCTGGCTAAACATGGTCACAAAGCTTTGCTTAAAAAGTTTCAATATTGTTGTCAGGAGGTCACCTATTTAGGCTATCTTCTGTCAAAGGAGGGAAGAAGATTGACACCTGAACGGCTACAACTCGTTTCTAGCATGTCTGTCCCAAATACACAGAAGGAAGTTAGAGCCTTGATGGGTATGGCTTCTTACTGTAGGCAGTGGATCCCCAATTTCTCACTAGTGATTAAACCAATGTTGGCCTTGACAAAGAAGGGCATTTCTTCGCCATTGCCGTGGGAATTGGTACACCAGCAAGCATTTGATCTGTTCAAGACTGCATTGTGCTCGGCACCGGTTTTGGGCACACCAAACTATGAAAAGGCCTTTGTGTTGTTTGTGCATGAATGTGATGGATGTGCTTTGGCTGTATGAACACAGGAACATGGAGGGAAGAATAGGCCATGCATTTATTTTTCTTCCGCCCTTGATCCTGTAGCATGCGCTTTGCCAAGATGTTTGCGAGATGTCGCTGCTGCTGCTGCGTCTGTAAAACAGAGTGAGGGAATGGTCCTAGGCCATGCTCTAACCCTGATGGTACCTCACTCTGTGGATGTTCTACTGAACAGAACTCAAACGCAACACCTTACTTCCGCACGGTTGACGAGATATGAATTGATCTTGTTTGCTCCACACATACAAATTAAGATGTGTTGTGTCCTTAATCCGGCTGAACTCTTACCTTTCCCGCAAGATACTGCTTGCAGTGACGAAGAGTCACATGATTGCCTTCATACTACCGAACAAGAGACAAAGGGTAGAATCGATCTAAAAGATACTCCTTTGAACAATCCACAAGGGGAGCTGTTTTGCGATGGCTCCTGCTTCAAACATCCGGATGGTACATCCACAGCTGCTAATGCAATCACCACATTGAGCAAGGTTGTGGAAATCAAGAGTATCATGCATAACTCCGCGTAGGCCGCAGAGATTATAGCATTGACCTGAGCTTGAGAACTTTCCAAAGGGCTTACTGTGAATATATACACTGACAGCCAGTATGCCTTTGGGGTGGTCCACAACTTTGGGAGACTTTGCTCAGAAAGAGGGTTCTTAACTTCACATGGTACAAAGATCCAGCATGGCTTCCTAATAGTACAACTGCTCTCACCGCTTGCACTCCCTAATCAGTTAGCTGTCATAAAATGTGCAGCGCATCAAAAGATTGTAGATAATATAGGAAAAGGGAATGCTTTCGCTGATCAGATAGCTAAACAGACTGCCACCGATTTCTCTAAAGACATATATACTTCAACGGTGACCACAAGTGCCTATGCAATGGATGAGGGTGTTGACTCTGTAATGGATATGCAAGCCGATGCCACATTAGAAGAGTCCAAGAAATGGGCTGAGGGCTAGGGGAAACTCGATGTTGATGGGTGTTGGGCGGATATAGTTGAGGGGAAATGGTTACTTCCTGATGCATACATCATGATGATGGTTGTCATGGCTCATGGCCCTACACATATATGTGCCCGCAAGATTACAAAAATGTTGGAGAAAATTTGGGCAAATGACAGAAGCTCTAAAATAGCTGAGCGCTATGTTCAGGACTGTATGATATGTTTACAGCATAATGTGGGAAAGGGAACATCAACTCCTAGGGGAAGATTTGGTCCACCTTCTGTCCCCTTCGAGGTCATACACTTTGATTTTATCGAAATGGAGCGGTGCAATAATTTGAAATAGGTGTTAGTTGTCATCTGTGCATTTAGCAAATGGGTTGAGGCTTTTCCTGTTAAAGAAGCTACAGCTATGACTACTGCAAAAACTATGTAGAAGGAATATTTTCCTAGGTTCAGGCTACCAAGAGTCATCTGGTCGGACAATGGTCCACATTTTGTCGCTGCTGTAATTCTGCAGATATGCGCGGGATTACAAATCGACAAACGGTTCCATTCGGCCAGACACGCTCAGAGTGCCGGACTAGTAGAAAGACACAACGGCATTATCAAGAACAAGCTTGCCTCGACGTGTGCCGGCACCAAATTAAAATGGCCGGACGCCTTACCGATCGTGTTTCTATCTATGAGGACAACCCCTCAAACTAAGACTGGGCTCTATACCTTTGAGGTGGTAATGGGGAGACCTGCTAATATCTGGAACCTTCCAAAATGTCGTTCTTTGAGAAATGTTGAAAATGTACTTCTTTCAGATTACTGTAGCCAGTTGACTAAAAACTTGTATTTGATTTATCACCAGGTGCGAGAAGCTTTACCTGTACGATACGAGGGCCCAGGTCATAGCATTCGGCCCGGTGACTGGGTTTTGACAAAGGCATTTGAGCGATCTTCTTGCCTTGCACCTCGGTGGCGGGGCCCTTTCCAAGTCCTGCTGGTCACACAGACTGCGGTGCGGGTCGCAGGCCGAAAGAACTGGATCCACGCGACGCACGTCAAGAGGATTCCACAACCAGTGCCATATGATACAGAAGAAACAGAACCCCTCACCAGTACTGCAACCAACGATCCCGAAGCAGTAAACAGCATTGATAGTGCATCGGAGACTCTCTCTGAGCCCGTGAGGCCTGGGGAAGCAGCCATTTTGTCTCCACACTCTCCAAGAGTTTTGTTTCCGGAAACTATTGTTCTGGATCTTGCATCTTCACTTGCTCTTGATACGTCGCTTCCAACAGGAAGTGACAACACCCTGTTCTTGGATCAATCAGTACCAGGGACAACAAGGTATAATCTGCATCCAAAAAAATAGACTTACGGCACGGTTCGGCTGTGCATTCTGAGAAGAAAGGAAAAAATCATCAAGGGCTTGCTTTTGGTCCAAGTAATTGTTTGAAAAAGGGGATTCTGTTGGCTAGGGTTTGTGGAAGGACTAAGAAGTCACTCGGCCTGGAGGTCGCCAGCAAAATAACATTGGCGTGTTCGTTTGAAGATTACAATGCCTGCAACTGCTACCGCTCATACAGGACTGATAAATGAACGTGTGAAAAGCTGTGGAAATGGACAAACTGTTTGGGCACCGAAACCGTACTGCTGTTTTTTTTATAATGTTAATTGGTTTTATGATAGTCATTGTTTTAGGCTTCTGGCATCTAGAAGAAGTACATCCACTTGAAAATTTGTTACGGACTGAAAATGTACCCACTGTTTCTAGTCCTTTTGTGCATCTGCATACTCTATCTCCTAGAGACTCTCAGCACAGACAGAGATGCCACAATAATACACTATTACTCATCATGAATGCTACACACGCTATCTTTAATAAGTCCAACTGTTGGGTCTGTTTGCATTTACCGCAACACGGAGATAAGGGGCTAGGTTGGTGTATTCATCCTTTACCTTTGACAACTGCTTGTTATGCCTCCCTTAGAGCACTATTCTTTGGCCGATGGAACGATAGCATCTCAGGGAATTTTGACGGTACTAATTTGAATAATTTTGAGAAACGTGTTCTTACGCCCCTGGGATGCTCACATTTTGCGAATAGGAGCAAGCTTAATGTTGCTTCTATTAGGCCTTCTGATAGACTGTCTTGTCCTTTTCAATCTTTGATTTTTTTCATGATGGCTCCTATAGGCAATAAGGATGCCACGCCTCCTTCTTACGCAGTTAACCATAGCATTGATTCAGTTTCTTTCTGCATACAGAGGAATGGTACTCAGTCAATGGGAGATTTTAAAGGTTGCGCCAACGTTGCGAATTTGACTGGGGAAGACAGACCTTTGTAAGTAGGCGAACCTGTCTACTTTGTTTGCGGTAATGTAGCATTTCCATGGTAACCCAGGGATTGGCAGGGAACTTGTTATTTGTGGCTCCTGTTACCCGGGGTATTCATAGCCAGTACTGGAGAGGTTTCAAAGGCTTGTCCACGACGGGACAAGGATGGTGATACTCCAGCACAAGTTTTTGGAGATGTAGCAAAGTCTTTTGTGCCATTTTTAGGACAAATCATGAACTCTGAAGATATCAGTAGACTAGCGAGAGTACTGGAGAGAACCATCAACCGGACCACTGACATACTCTATAATATGACTCTAGAACAGAAAGCAATAAGGTTAGTAGCACTTCAGAACCGGATGGAATTAGATGTCATTCTGGCTGAACGTGGTGGAGTGTGTAAATTAGTGGGGTCTGCTTGCTTTGTTTTCGTGCCAGATTCCCCCCCAACTATCTTCAAAGCAATACAAAATCTGCATGTCCTTAGTTCAGAAGTGCACGTTCCCGAGGGAAAGTGGGATCTTAGCGCTTGGTTCTGGGACTTCTTGCGATCTTGGGGTTGGAAGGTGCTTTCGGTCTTGCTGATCATTTTGGGAATTCTGTTGTTTCTTTGTTGCTGTATACAGTGTCTACCTAGTATATGTTCGATGCTAGGGGGGTGTTGCGCACAGGCGTTGGGTACATTAGGACACAAGGTATGCGCTCCAGACAAGAACTCCAATGAATATGTTCTGAAGGAAATTCTGGTAACCGTTCTAATGGCGATTGATATCTCCGATGGTGATTCAGGGTGTGTGGACATTGAGACGTGGAAATATTTGTAAAGTGATTACAAGAAATGTAGCGCTTGGCATAGGCCAAAAGGAGGGTTTGTTGAACAGGAAATCATATTGTGCCACCTATACTGTATGAATATATGTATATTGGCCTAAGCCAAGCCACTTTCGAAGAAATCTGCGTTGCAAGGTCTTGACCTTAGATCTGAGTAAGCCGCCATTTTAGGTTCATCCGCCATTTTAGATTCTCCCTCTAAAGTCACCCTGTGGTCCAAATTGGTGGAAGTGTCATTCCGAATGTAACATGGCCATCTTGACCTCTGTGTACAAGCTAATATGTAACTTGCCTGCAGGCCACTTGTTGGGGTCATGGACTGAGACCTTGTCCTTCATTGACCTGTGTATAGAGGATTACCTGTGCCAACGAAGCTAATCCGCGAGCACATGTTAAACATAATATATTCAAATACTGAAATGTGAACACTTGTTTGACTGCATTGTATAAAGATGTATGAGAAGGCTCAACGAGAAATCCGAAGACACACTGTTGCCATTGTGACTTCTTGGTGAATGTATTAATGGTAAACTCTAAATGTATAGATGAACTTGGCATGAACCCTAGATCCGTGATGTATTAACTTGTAGGTGGGCTGGACATCCTGTTTTGGACTGTATAAAAGGTGCGACTATTCTGATGTACAGCCCCACTCATTGAGCACACTGAACAGGGCTGGAGTTCGCTGTGTTGTACTGAGGGCCTGATAGCTATCTGTTGCTTTGTCTTTTGAAAATGTTCAGTTTAGAATAAAGATCTCTGTATCTTTCTTTGTAACCCGCGTTTGGTGTATTTCCTTTTGGGGTACTAAGCCTCGATATCTTCTTTTTGATTTCACAACTAGACCCTTTTTGGAAAGGAAAACTGATGCTCCTCTAATTGGAAATGAACGTTGAAATATTTTGTTATTCGTGGAAGATGCAGTACTGTTCTCTACATCTCCTCAGGGCCTTAAAACATGTTTTGGTGACTTTATACTTTTATGCAAGGAAACACTGTTAATGCGTCCATAACAAAAGTGATATCCTGTTTGAGCAAATCTCTCCCTTCCTTGATTTATTGAATTGGATGGGATAAAGATTTGAAATGTGGACTTCTATGACTATGTGTGTGTGCGTTTCGATAAAACTGGTTCATGGAGTTCTCATATCCAAAAGTGCAATTTCACCTTGAACAGAAATACCAGGGCTGTGCTTGGCTTTTCAAACAGATTTGGAAACAGGGCTTTTGCTGTCACATTGGAGGTTTACATGTTACAGGAGGATAGCTCAGGGGCAACGCGCTCGTCTTGAAAGCAAGACGACCCGGAGCAACACAGGTTCAGACCCTTAGAAACCCTGAGTATTAAGCGCGTTATAAATAACCAATTTTAAAGGCCCTTTCTGCGACACTCTATGCTGCTCAGCTTTGGGGTGGTTGTGTGTCTAACACTCTTAAAGTCAGTAAAAAAGATTACTGGGCCTTCCATTGGGAACCTCAGACTTGGCGGTTGATCTAGAACTGGGACAGTTATGTATTCTCTGCCATGCTCAATTTATGCCAGTTTTACTCTGGATCAAATTGTGGATCGGCCTGGACTGCGATGAGAGACCTGAAACCCCGGACATGGTTCAAAATGTAAAAAAGGTTCTAACGATGATCAGGTTGAGCTGCTTTTGGGATTCTCCAGATACCCTGATTAGAAAGAACCTGCAAACTGTAAAATCTGCTTATTGGGAGTGGGCACTGCTATACTTGTTGCGTTCCAATGAACACAAAAGTCTGGTTCAGTCGTACCTTCGAAATAAAAATTCCCTTGGTCTGGAACATTATCTCACCTGGATTACCAGACCATTGGAGAGATCATTGTATAATTAAATTAAGTCTGGGGATTCTCCATTCGAAACAGTTTACTCTGAATTGGTTGCCTGTCGAAGATACCACTTGCCCAACGTGCAGGTGGCTGAAGGAGGATGTTTATCATTCTATGTTCCCCCCCCCCACCCCTGTTTGAGATCTTTCAGACGTAAATGGTTCTTCCCTCAAATAATATCAATACTGCATTTGGGGCATTACATTTTTGTAAAACCCTGCATGGTATTTTTAGGGTTTATGCAGTATCATGTTATATTGCAAACACCTGGAGACATGGACGTCATTTAAGTGTCGCTAGGGGTAGCAGCTGCTACCCCTGCCAACTCTCCTGTGACCTCTGGGAATGCCCCTGTGACCTCTGAACTGGCGATTGCAAAGGCAGTGAGAAACAAAAAGAAAAGAGGTGTTACCTTCGACAGTTCCCACCAGAACAGCCTTGTCAATGTGTGCAGACCCAGCTTATTGATTGAAATTCAGGAGCTGGGCTGGTTAGGAAGCAACTACAACAAGATTCAGGCGCACGTGCATGCTGCTGCTGTATTATTATGTGTGTGGCTGGGGAAGTTTACATACAAAGGTGAATTAAGGTGGGGGAAGAAAGGGCTTGATCTCCGTCTCTGGCTGTTCTGTGTGCTTTAGGAAGACCTTGCAACAATGGGTGACTGCTGCCAGTATAAGGTAATATTATCCCCACCACTAATATCACCACATATATGGTCGTGGGGTAAGGCCATAGGCGATATTATTAGTGGGTATAATTTATGGGGTTATTGGGACCGGGTGTTGCGGGGGTGTCCCCTGCTCCATTAAAATAATTATGGGGCTTGCAGGGGTGCCCCCCGCAGGTTCCATGGCTTAATATCGCCACAGAAATATGGCAATTTATTTGTATGGCGATAATCTTGCGGGGATATTAACACATGGGACCCTGCTGCCTGTATTTCCAACCTCCTTAAAGGCCTTGGCTTGGTGTGCCCAGGTGCTCCACCCTGTACTTTTATTGATGGTGATTTGCAGAGCGCCTGCGCTATGTTGGAAATAAATTATTCCCTGGCTACAAACTTTGGTACTTGGGCAATGCCATTCCTTTGTCATCTGAAATGGCTCAGAGAATCAGCATTACACTTCAGCTCAAGCATTTTTTTGTTAAATTTTGTTAGAGCGAGTCTTCCTCTGTGACATTGATTGTCCGAGAAAGACTCACTTTTAGAAAATGATGCTCAAAACGTCAGAGCCGAGTAGCGCTAGGTGTACATTATTGCTGCCTGCACTTGTGGTTGCACTGGTCCTGGGGCCTACGCATAAATGGATGATACACCAGTGGTAATGATGTAGCAGCACTGTGTACAGACACTTTATGTACCCTTTTCAATAGGTATACGATATAAGGGTACCTGTAATACCGAAGGTCCTCCAGGTAAGTAATACAATGATAAGCAAAAAATGGAATTCAGTAGTGAGGTTGGAAAGATACCACTAACAGATTATTTCCATACAGAAACAAATGTATTATAATAATTAATAAAAAATAATAAAAACCAGGTGAAACTAGGCCTTGGTGTCTACCAGTATTGGTTGCCCACTGATGGCATTATTTTAGGTTTGCACTGACTCATCTGGTGACATCAAAGTTCACATGCTAGTTAAAGGGCAGCATTCACAAAGTTGGGGGAAGAAACTCCAAGTTTTTCTATATAGTGATCATAACTGTGATTGGTTTCAGAAGTAAAATACAAACCAGCATAACTATCAAGCGCGAATCTACTAATCCAGGCCAGAAGAACCTTGAGACTTGGCTCTAAACGTCTTTGCATTCATTCAGTGAGTGCATTTGAATCTTATTGTTTCGTTATTTGTGTTCATATCAAGAAATTAAATGCACCCAGATGCCTCAGGGTTAGGTGCGCTATACAAATGAACAAATAAATAAATATCTGCTGCAATGACTATCTGGTACTAAGTTCAATGGGTTATTATTACTGCTAATAAGACCTTGTCAATACTAATATTAGGCTATACCATATTCTAGGCCAATAAGACATCTTTGGATTTAAGAAGCGCGGTCGGATGAAAAGAGCAATATGGCATTCCCCTCCCAAGAAACGTGTGTTTTTTGGGCAAAAGTGGATCTGATTCAGCACTTATTTAACCCTGAAACTGCTGGTTTTGACCAGCTGCCAGTCTTTCAAAAAATGTTCCCCCCAGGCACTAGCAGTGTGTGCTGAAAACTCCGGATTTACGACTCTGCACAAGAGTAAGGGAGTTCATAATCCTTTCTGTGATGTGTCTTCCCAACATGCATGTTCCCAGGGTACAGCCTGGCTTTTAAGAATGATGCCACAGAGACCGTGCAGTCCCAAGTGATTAATCCTGCCTCACTCCCAGCAACAGCTCCTTAAGGCCAGCACGCTGCAGAAGGAAACACTCCAGCCACAAAAAAGCAGGCAGTCACAGCCTGTTTTCATACTGCTTACGTTAAAAGTTGCTTAGTTATTTTTCATTATTCATTTAATATCTAATTAAGAATGTGTGTGTGGTTTAAATGGACATTGTAACATGATGATAGTTCTGTGGGTCAGTGCACCTGTTACTAAGAACTGTACAGCAATCTCTGGTTCTCAGATCCTGCCATTCATTGGGGGGTCATGGCGGGGGGGCGGGTGGGGGGGAGCTGCTGGAGCCACTAAAAGGCAAACACCTGATATGGAAAATAGCAGCTCATATTGTTCAAGATTGCAGAACTCAGAGAGGTAGCACGATGAAAGTCAAGCTCTCATGTGGCCCACTGTCTGATGCTTTCAGCCCAACCTGACCTTGCCTTCGTGTTTGGGTTGTGATACATATAGTTTTCCACTGTCTGTTATAAACGGAGCACTACTCTTGGATAAAGGAAGGCTGGTTTAGCTTCATGGAATTCCAACATGTAAACATGAGGATCCAAGCACACACCTAGCAACAGAGTGACTTTCTCATGATGGTGAAATACAGTTCCTATAAGCTGATGGAGGTAAACTGTTTTTGTGAGGGTGATGGCTTGCTAGGAGGGTGATTGCACTGAAGTGTATGGAGCCACTTTCTGGGATCTGATTCCCAACAGTGACGCTATTCCTATCACAGGGCTCGCAAAATCTTCTAGCACACTTCCATTGGCGAGGCGATTTCATGAAGGTGAGTACAATGTTCATGGTACTTGACCTTGCTGGCGAGTTTGGGGATGTTTGAAACTTTTATTTGACATTTTCTGCAAATACACTTTGTTTTCAGTAAATAGCAATTACACGTTTCACTGTGCATTGCTTGCCTTTGGGTGGCAGAACTGCACAAAATATGAAGTGTGCTTATGGTGACATGCACCACTTTCCAGAAAGCACTGGTAAATACTTTGTCTACAGTCACCATGGGGAGAGTGCAGACCTCTTCCTGGAGTATGTAATCTAAGGCACTCGCTCTGCAGGTCTAGTGAGATTTTTAAGAATTTGCAAGGCCTGCATCAGTGGGAGTTTGGAGATATTTGGTGGAGACATAGGGGAGCACTCACTTTCAGATCCTGATGTGCCAACCCACAAATTAGTTAAATGACACATGAGGATCCCTCCTTGCTCTTTGGCACCAAAACCTGCCTGTTCAGGGATGAGAACTCCTGTCCTAACACACATCACGCCCAGCTGATGTTGTTATCAGGGGCAGCCATTGAAGAAATGCACCGAATGTTCAGCCAGGGTGGAATAGTGTGAGGAATGCACGATCACCTTTTATGGAAGCTGAATTGAAGGGAAGCAGTGAAGGCCAAGAGAAGGAGCAGCAAGTTGAGTCAGAGCTCAGATTGAAGTCGGAAGGCAAGCGCGGGACGTTTGACGGGGTACATGTATGGGCTGCATATTTGATCTGGCAACCATATCGCAGTAATGTGACATCATATGAATGGCCTTAGTATGATATTTCCGGTTGTACTAGCCTGGGCATGAAGATGTACATTACATATGATGACTCTACCATACTTGAAGGCATTAACTGCAATACATGTGTTATTTGTGGCAGTATGGTCGTAGCAACTGCATATTTAATGTTGCGCATCACATATGGCACTTGTACCATGCACACAATGCATTCACTGGTATTTCTGGGGCATTTGATGATGCTTTGGGCACATGAAAGGAGCACCAAGGCATGTGACACTGCACATTACATATGGCGACTATAGCATGCATATGAAGCATTAACTAGTATTGGATGACATTTCTGGAGCATTTGACACTGAGATTGGTATGTAATGATAGCAACTGGGGTTGTGAGCATTCATATTAAAAGTGGTTGCTCACATCATTAACTGGGGTTGGACCATATTACTGGTGCACTAGAGGCTAGGCTTGCAATGAGGTCCCAGAAACAGGACATGCAAGGCTGCACCACAAACATCACAACTTAACTTTGTTAATGAGGCTATAAGAAGCATAGTTAGCAGCACGCACACGCAGGAGGCTACAGTTGGCATGTCGTGACACTGAGCATCTGGTGGCGCTGGGTTAAGCATAATATGACTACATCAGGCATAAGGTGAAATTCCACCTGGCATATGTTGCTTCTGACCCTGTGATATCGCTATTAGCCTATTTGACCTAAAATAATTGACCTAATGGCCAATTTGATTGACGTTTGCATGGGTGATTTGGCCTTCGGGGCAATTTGGTCGCATATATTGCAGAATACCAACCCTGGACAGCAGGGATTAGAGGGTTTCCCCCACTCCCTATTTTTGATATTTTGCAATTTTGGGAGTGCAGGGGTGACCCCCCACTTCCTTAGAATTGGAGGCCGGGGACAAAAAAAAAGCATGTGCGTTTAAAATGGGCCCCGAGCAGATAAATTGCTGTCAGTTTGCCGCCATAAAAAAAAATTGTTAAAACACACCCTATCTGTCATATCATTTCTTCCCACCCTGGCATGTCAAGTTAGCAGTAAGTTTAATTATGGTTGGAGCCTAAAGCAAACCCAAATATAAGTAATCATGAGCTTATAATCAGTTTATTTTGTTTTATATGTGTGACATCACTTCCAGTGATGTCATCCTGATCAAAAGTCACGTGGTGTAACTTCCTGAGACTTCATCAAGGTCATGTGACATAACATCCTGTAATGTCACTGGGGTGTGATCTCACTTCCGCTAACCCTGGCATTTTGGTGAAATTCCATCCCTGCCTGGAGATATCGTCAAAGTGCCACTGCAAACTAGCTCTTAATCACATTTTATCACCTTTTTTCTCTTGAATGAATTTTAAAATGTTAGATCTAATAGAAAAATGAACTTTATTGCTTTGTGTCAGTCTGTATGCACGAAGAAGAATGTGTTTATCTCTTATTTTATTCGAATTAAGTGATTTTATTTTTCTGAGGTTTTATTGTAAGAAGTATGTATTGTTTCTGGCACGTCTACTGGTTCATTGCTGACCGAAATAAAGCTATATATGATGATGATGACAAAGAAGGCTACACACCTGTTGTGGGATATATCTCAGACAATGGCAAAGGCTAAACCTAGGGACAAAGAAAGAGAAAAAATCAAAGTTTTTCCAAGTGGACCTCAGAGCTTCCACCACTCATACTGGTCCATGGGCTGCATTTGGCTCCCTTCCTCTCTGGGTCCTGCCTCTGATCCCCAATACCCTATTCTCTTCTACCTCCTCAATGAGTCATAACAGTGTTGTGCCTAAGGGGTCCTCCCCTCTCCACCATTCTCCTCCTTCATCTCACCCTGTGCTCCCTCATCACTCCACCACATGCTTGTACAACTGCCCTACCTTAAGTTCCTTGTAGTGTGCCTACTCCTCCTCATTGGCTCCTTCAGCCTTCTCATTACTACTCCCTCTTATTCCTCAATGTTTCTTTCCTACTCTCCTGTATTGTCTCGATTAGCTACCTCCTTCGAGTATCTTGATTAATTCCTCCAGTTATCCCTCCCAACCTCGTTCTTATATGCAGTGGCAGCTTGTGAATTTTTCAATTGGAGGGGGAAAATGGTTTCAATGAAAATGCGTGAGCAACCGAGGTTTGCGAGGGAGGCCAAACCAACCAATTGGAGTTTGGGGGGGTTTCTCCCGAGAATTCTTTTTAAATAATGGGTTAAAATGGAGAATTTTACAGAATACTTTCCGAGACAAATTAGGTCAAATGCCACACAATGAACATCTGGTTTTGTGGGGTAACACTTGAAATAATTCAATAAATACAAGTCACCAACAGGGCACAGGAGCCTTTATCAGCTACTTTTCATGATTACTTTTCCCACAATATATGCCAGTATAAAAAACATGTTCATGCTGGCTGTGCCCATACACGTGCATGCAGGTTGCACCAATACATGCCAGTATTACCATATAGGAACACTCTCCAGTTGGCATTGCAAGTAAAAAATGCCATGGCAGAGTTAGAAAATATAGCCAGACTAGCTGCACCAATGAACACCAGTCTTGCCACATGATAACACTTGTCATGTTTGCTTTAACTTGGATGCCCAGTGAAAAATACTGTGGCAGAGGAAAAAAGACGTAAACCAGACTTGCTGCAGCAAGTTATGCCACTCTAGCCACATAATAACACTTATCATGTTTGTTTTTGATGCCCAGAAACAAAATGCCTTACCAGTGCTAGAAAACATAACCAGTCTGGCCGCAGCAAAGTACGACACTCTAGCAACATAATAACACTTATCATGTTTGCTTTAATCTGGACGCCCAGTAAATAATGCTGTGCCACAATAAGGAAACCACACTGGCTGCAGCAATATAGGCCTCTCCAGCCACATAACAACACTTACCATGTTTGTTTAACCTTACTGCCATGTACAAAATGTCATGCCACAGTACAAAAAGGTAGCCAGACTGGCTGCAGATATGTAGCCCAGTCTCGTCACATAACACCACTTACCATGTTTGCTTTAACCTTGTTGCCCAATAAACATGTCCATGACAAAAACATACTGCAGCAATGTAGGCCATTTAAGCCATATTACAACACGTATCAAATTTATTTTTAATTTTAATGTGCAATATAAATTGCAATGCAACAGTAAGAAAACATAACCAGTCTAGCTCCTGCAATGTAGGCCACTCTAGCCACATTACAGCATATCATGCTTGCTTTAACCTTGTTGCCCAGTAGCAATTTTCAATACCACAGTACAAAAACGCCTAATCCAAACCTAAATCTAAGATGGGAGCAAGTGTCGACCATCTAAAGAAAATAAGGCATTCTTAGTGGCGTTGTGTCAAATAAAAATAGGCCTATACTAAGAAACCTTTTGCCAAACCTTACAACTAATACAAAAAGGATGTGGGATAGTTTTCAAGTAAAGAAAGAAGTGTTCACAAATAATATGTCAGAGGCAGTAGCTTGGGTCTTCCTTCCCCATATTTTAAGCACAGGGTAAGGTGGGATCTTGGCGCACAGCACACACTCGAGCTTTCCCAACATGAGTCGACAGTTCTGTTCCAGTTTATCAGGAGCCTCGATGGCCAAGTGTCAGAATCAAGTTGCCCACGTCGTGTAGCCGAAGAGTTCTTCCTTCTGATGGAACCCTCTGGCTCCAGGAATGGACAGCCAGAGCGATCAATCAGAGGAAAGAAAGGATGCCCGATGAGACCCAGAAGACCCAGATGAAGACACGTGCCGCAGGAGTTGTAATCGTTGAAGTCAGGGTGGTACGAGTGGCCGAGGACAGGCGTTGGATCTGCAAGTGAGGGGTTAACACAACACAGAAAGTATAACCAACCGCCCTTCTGACCAGACCCGAACACAACAGTTAGAGAATGCAATACGTTGATCAAATTCTAATAACAACCCCTTTCCCATGCGAGACTATAGCTTACCGTGTTTTATCTGGATCAACACCGGGGAGAGCCAGGTGGAAAAAAGGAAGGGAAGCAGATCCAAAGTCCAAAATGCAGAATCCAAGAAAAAAACCCACCACCTATCCCGCCGGCACGAGGACGCCTAATGCACACTTGTTAGTGTGCGTAGCAAGGAAATCCAGAGTCCGAAAAGTTCCAAAGGTCAACAATCCAAAGTTCGAAAAGTTCCAAAGTTCAACAATCCCAAAATTACCCAGACACAATCCAGGTGAGTGAGGATCCAGAAGACTAACGAAGAGTAACCAAAACACAGGGGCGAAGGCTAAGAAGTCCGTGAGCAGTCCGAGGTCGAAGCACGATGCAGGCAGCAAACAAGAACAAGGCAGTCCAGAATCAAAGCCAGGTAACGGTCTGGGTCGAGGAAACGAGGCAATCAGGAACACAGGAGGGAAGGGGGGGGTAAAGGTACTGTAACAGGGGTTCAAGGGAACAGGATACAATGCACAAGATACGAAGCGCCACCAATTCTCAATCAGAAGCACCGATACGAAATGAAGGCGGAGACTAAAAAGGAGAGGTCACATGACAGCGTTCCGCGGCTTCCAGCGTCGGCCGTGGGAAACGCTGAGAGGACGCCAGCGTTGCCATGCCAACTTCCAGGCACCTGGTTGTAGTGTTGTTAAAGGGCTATGCATCCGTTTCTTAGCACTGCTTGCACGCCTGTACATGACAGTATCCTCCCTCAAAGGGGGTCTCAGCCCCCAAGCAGACCAGAAACGAGACAAAAGGGCCGAAGCATGGACGTTTACCGCAGGTTCCCACGTACGGTCTTCGGGACCATAGCCCTTCCAATCGACCAGATAGAGACGCCTGCCCCTTCGAACCTTGGTATCCAAGATCGCACCCACCTCAAATTCCTCAAAACCGCGCACCTTAATCGGCGGGGGACGAGCAGGTAGTCTGGTAGATGGGTGGCATGGTTTCACTAGAGAGACATGGAATACCGGGTGTACCTTCCATTTAGCAGGAAGGACCAATCGGAGGGCAGCAGGGTTAATAACCTGCAGAATCCTGTAGGGACCCACAAACCGAGGCAACAAGGCTCGTCGACCAGGCAAGCGTAGGTTCTTTGTGGACAGCCAGACCGTCATCCCCGGTCGGTAGCTAGGAGCCGGGGAGCGATGTGCATCTGCAGAAGACTTAGTACGTGACTGGGCCTGTAGTAGCTGATTCTTGACCATAGCATGGGTATCTGATAGATTCCTAAGACAACCAGAGGCAGCCGGATTGCGTAACGGCCAATCAGCAATACTGGGCAAAGAACTTGGGTGTTGGCCATACAGGGCAAAGATGGAGATACACCTGTAGCCGTGTGCAGAGAGTTGTTGTAGGCGAACTCAGCCAGAGGTAGAACGGAAACCCACGTATCTTGGCGTTGGTGGGTAAGACATCGTAGATACTGCTCCATAGTGGCATTAAGCCTTTCAGTTTGCTCATCTGTTTGTGGGTGGTATGCACTGGAGTACCTGCCGTCTATACCCAACGTTGAAGTCAATGCTCTCCAAAAACGAGAAGTGAACTGTGGTCCCCGGTCAGTAACGAGAATGGAGGGCAGACCGAATCTTCGGTAGACGTTCTTCAAGAACAGTTCTGCCAAAACAGGAGCAGAAGGAATCCCCTGGCAGGGTACAAACAAGGCTGATTTTGTGAAGTAGTCCACGACCACCCATATAGTGTCGTAGCCGTCGACAACTGGAAGCTCTACTACGAAGTCCATAGAAACCATAAGCCAAGGTCTATCTGGTATAGGCATGGGTTGTAGTAGGCCCACAGGTTTGCCCGGTTGATGTTTGCACTGCGCACAAGTGGCACAAGAAGCAATGTATTCCCTAACGTCGTGTGACATGGAGGGCCACCAGCACCACCTTCTCAAAAGGTCGATAGTTTTCCCAGTACCTGGATGTGCAGCTACCGCTGAATCGTGACACCATTGTATGGCTATGTGTCTTGTGTCGGAGTCAGGTACATATATTTTACCCTTCTTATAAGGCAATGAATGGATGATCTCCAATCCCCGGCTAGCAATCTCGGAGGGAGTGGTTCTCACCCACTCTTGGATCCTTGTTTTCAGAGAGGGGCGCAAGGTACACCCACACACCACTTGATTAGGCAATAGAAGAGCGCCCTTGAGCTCAGATGGTTCAGGGACTCCATGGATGCGGGAAAGAGCATCCGCCTTTGAGTTCAGAGACCCAGGGCGATAAGTAATGGTGAAGTTGAACATGGCAAAGAATTCATGCCACCTGGCATGGCGTGCCGTGGTACACTTCACTGATTGCAGCGCCAAGAGATTTCGGTGATCAGTAAACACTTGAACCGGTTCGGAGGAGCCCAAAAGATGATGTCTCCATATCATAAAGGCGTCCCTCACTGCTAACAATTCACGTTCGGTGATCGTATAGTTCCTCTCGTAAGAGGTGAGTTTTCTGGAGTGATACGCAACAGGATGTAAACCAGTGGACTCTGGGCAAAGTTGGGACAGGATGGCTCCCAGTGCAACATCTGACGCATCTGCTTCTACAATGAAAGGCAAAGACGGATCCGGATGTTGAAGGACGGGAGCAGTGGTAAAAGCAGACTTTAAGGCCTCAAAAGCCCGTTGAGCATCCTCGTTCCAATTAAACAAGCATTTGGTGCTGGTTAGTTTAGTAAGTGGAGAGGCAATGGCTGAGAAATCTTGGATAAACCGCCGATAGAAATTTGCAAAACCTAGAAAGGATTGCAGAGCCTTCAGGGTACTAGGACAAGGCCACTCTTGTGGTAATCTTAGACTGGCTCATCTGCACTCCCCGGCTAGTGATATCATAGCCTAGGAACTCCACCTCGGTTTCATGGAACCTGCATTTGTCCAACTTGGCATACAAGTGGTTCTCCCTTAAACGTTGCAAAACGTTAGAGACATGGACGACGTGAGTGTCAACTGAAGGAGAGTAGATCAAGATGTCGTCTAAGTAAACGACTACATATTGGTCTAGCATGTCATCAAATACGTCGTTGATAAAGTATTGGAAGGTCGCTGGAGCGTTACACAGGCCAAAGGGCATAACGCAGTATTCGAAGAGGCCATATTTGGTTTTGAAGGCCGTCTTCCACTCGTCGCCTTCTCGAATCCGTACGAGATTGTAGGCCCCCCTCAAATCCAGTTTAGTGAACACCTTAGCTGCACCCAATTGGTCCAATAAGACTGAAATCAGAGGTATCGGATATTGATTCCTGATTGTGACGGCATTCAAAGCACGGTAATCGATGCAGGGACGCAGGTCCCCCTCCTTTTTAAGGACAAAGAACATGGGGGAGGCAGCAGGTGAACGGGAAGGACGAATAAAGCCAGTGCTCAAGGATTTGTCAATATATTCCTTCAAAATCACGTCCTCTTTAGGGGTCAGGGAATATATCCGCCCGGACGGAATCTTGGCTCCAGGAATCAGTTCAATGGGGCAATCATAGGGCCTGTGTGGTGGAAGTACCTCTGCCCCACGTGCGTCGAATACGTCCTGATATTCCCTGTACACCATAGGAAGGACAGTGTTGACTACTGCCCCCACAGTACGGGTAGTTTCAGCAAGAGCATGACTTGGACTGGTGGTCTCTGAACTGATAGTTAGGCACTTATTTTCACAGTATTCCGAGAGAAAACATACCTCCCCAGAATGCCAATCCACAGAGGGATTATGCAATTGAAACCATGGTAAGCCAAGAATGAACTTGAACTGCGGTGCCGCAATGAGATCAAAATATATGCTCTCTTGATGACCGCAGTCTGTGATCATGGTGAGGTCAGTGGTCCGCTCCGTCACTAACCCAGAGACCAAGGAAGAGCCATCCACCGAATTCACCACTTCAGGACATGTTTTGTGCATAACCGGCAGACCCAAATCCCGGGCGTAAGCGGCATCCACGTAGTTGCCCGTGGCTCCTGAGTCCAGGACCATCATCACGGCCCATTTCTCAGAACCGGGGAGCGACAGGGAAACAGATAGACAATAAGGACTGTAAACTGTGGGATCTATCGAAGAACCACCCGGCATCTGGACCCCTTCAGTCACCGGGTTTTGGCGTTTCCCTGTTTCTTAGTGGGTTTTTTGGTACAATCTCGGAGTAAGTGGTCTGATCCTCCGCAGTATAAACATAGGCCGTTCTTCCTCCGGTGTTCCCTAACTTCTGCCGACAGAGGAGTTCTAAGTGCCCCGATCTGCATGGGTTCCGTGGACCCAGCGGCAGGTAAAGGAACGGAAAGAGCAACAGGAGGAGCCGTTCTCTTTTCACCCCTCCGTGCTGCTTGTCGGGAATCGATTTGGAGAACCAAATCCAATAATTCCGAAAAAGCTGTAGGGATTACCGGAACGGTGGCCAGTGTATCTTTTAGGGAGTCGGATAGCCCTTTATAGAAGAGAGAGGCCTTCTTTTCTTCGGGCCAACTGGTTTCCGCCACCAGCTGATTGAACTTGGCTAGATAGGACAAAAGAGGCGAACTGCCTTGTTGGAGACCGAGCAGTTCCAAATCAGTAGCTTGTGTGGCGTAACGTGTGTCGAACACACGACTCATAGCCTCAATTAGGGCATCACAATTGTAAAGAAGATGGCTGCCATCTTCCAACAACGGATTGGCCCAAGCAGCTGCGGTACCCCCTAAATGGGATAACAGAAACGCCGCCTTGGTAGTGGAATCCGGAAAAGAGGCAGGACGGCACAGAAAGTGCAGTCTACATTGGTTCAAAAAGGTCCTAAAGGTCTTGGGGTCTCCATTGAACCGTTCCGGCGGAGCCAAAGGGAACTGGGCAGTCATATAAACTGGTCCAGCACCCTGTTGGGGAGGACCAGCACCTGCCCCAGAGACACTAGCCAAAGGAGGCGCAGCTGCCCCAAGGGGTTGAAACCCTGCTTGCAACTCATCAATGCGTCGCTGCGTGGCTGAATGAGCCGCAGTCATGTCATTACGTAAGTCGGCCACCAATTGTAAAATAGTGGTCAGCGTCTCATTGGCATCCATATTAGTGGCTTCTGATTATGTCAGAATCAAGTTGCCCACGTCGTGTAGCCGAAGAGTTCTTCCTTCTGTTGGAACCCTCTGGCTCCAGGAATGGACAGCCAGAGCGATCAATCAGAGGAAAGAAAGGATGCCCGATGAGACCCAGAAGACCCAGATGAAGACACGTGCCGCAGGAGTTGTAATCGTTGAAGTCAGGGTGGTACGAGTGGCCGAGGACAGGCGTTGGATCTGCAAGTGAGGGGTTAACACAACACAGAAAGTATAACCAACCGCCCTTCTGACCAGACCCGAACACAACAGTTAGAGAATGCAATACGTTGATCAAATTCTAATAACAACCCCTTTCCCGTGCGAGACTATAGCTTACCGTGTTTTATCCGGATCAACACCGGGGAGAGCCAGGTGGAAAAAAGGAAGGGAAGCAGATCCAAAGTCCAAAATGCAGAATCCAAGAAAAAAAACCATCACCTATCCCGCCGATACGAGGACGCCTAATGCACACTTGTTAGTGTGCGTAGCAAGGAAATCCAGAGTCCGAAAAGTTCCAAAGGTCAACAATCCAAAGTTCGAAAAGTTCCAAAGTTCAACAATCCCAAAATTACCCAGACGCAATCCAGGTGAGTGAGGATCCAGAAGACTAACGAAGAGTAACCAAAACACAGGGGCGAAGGCTAAGAAGTCCGTGAGCAGTCCGAGGTCGAAGCACGATGCAGGCAGCAAACAAGAACAAGGCAGTCCAGAATCAAAGCCAGGTAACGGTCCGGGTCGAGGAAACGAGGCAATCAGGAACACAGGAGGGAAGGGGGGGGGGGAAAAGGTACTGTAACAGGGGTTCAAGGGAACAGGATACAATGCACAAGATACGAAGCGCCACCAATTCTCAATCAGAAGCACCGATACGAAATGAAGGTGGAGACTAAAAAGGAGAGGTCACATGACAGCGTTCCGCGGCTTCCAGCGTCGGCCGTGGAAAACGCTGAGAGGACGCCAGCGTTGCCATGCCAACTTCCAGGCACCTGGTTGTAGTGTTCTTAAAGGGCTATGCATCCATTTCTTAGCACTGCTTGCACTCCTGTGCATGACACCAAGTCTCTTTTACTTTCAAAGTTTCTTGCCTTCGAGAGTCTGATGTATTCAAATAACAAAAACAAAAGTTCCTTCAACAAAATGAAAGTTTGTTTCTTGGTTTTACTTAGGGTGAGGATTCTTCACCCCTGGGTCCCCCTCTTCCAGGCGCTCACCCTTGTTCCTCGTGGTGTTGGGTGATAGTTTTTCACCCCCCTGGATCTCCTTCTTCCGTGCTTGGATCTTAAAACAGTTACTATCGATTTCAAGGCCTGCAGTGGTTGAGTTTCCTGGTTCTGAGGGCCTGATAGGTTTACAAAAAAAAACAACTAACAAACACAAAGTTCTGTTCTACGTATTTCTCGGGTGATGGATTCATCCTTCTACCCGGATCACTATGGCTTTTCCAGGATTCACTAATCTTAATGTCTTTTTAAACAGTTCCAGTGGACATCCCTCGGCCGGGTTCACCATTGTCAACACACTGTTTCTTGGGACTTTAGACTTGTCCCCTTCTTGTGGGTTCACTCTTGCCAACTTCACATTCACATTTACTTTAAATGTTCACAGGAAGCACTTCCCTTCCTTTCTCATGTGGCAGGAATCTCTTCCCTTGCTTTCATTATAGTTCTTAGGTCAAAGGCTTTTGACTGTACTGCGATTTTGCTTGACCTCCTGTATGACCACTGTGACCTATCTTGGTGGCTCTCCTATGGCCTTCTGTTATCTGTAGTTTCCCTCAGACAGGGATCGAGCAGAGTTTCTTGGAGCAGCACCATCTGGTGCCAGTCCCCTTCTGCAGCTGGTCTCCCCTTTACAATTTTATAGTTCTTTGAACTTCTTTCACTTTGCCACGTTGGGATTTTGATTCACAACACCCCGGTTCTTATCGGCTCTCCCCTCGACTCACCGGCTGTGATGAACCGATGTCTTTCCTCTTAACTGGAGTCGAGGCCGGTAACACAAAGCAGGAGTCTCCCTCGCTCCGGCTTATCGGCGTCGATATGCTCCGTATACCGTCGACATCTGCTGTGCCACACTTGGGCTATTGTCCTCTGTCTTACGATTGTTTCAGTGGAGGTTTTGCAAAGTTTTGTCGAAAATGGCAAGGTCATGTCTCTCCTCGTCAGCCTCTTGATATTTGCCACCTTTCCCCTCCTCTTGAACTGCCGGTTCTGGATAGCTGTCTCGTTGTGCAGTCTGCCTTGCTTGTACTGTGCTCTCTTGCACCACCTTTTATCCCTATGGGGAAGGGAAATGGCCATCAGGTGTGTGTGATTCTCATCAATTGCCTGACTTTGCCTGACCCTTGTATTGGGACATGTCAGGTAAACGACTATGGTGTTAGTCTGTTGTGCGAAAGTGTTCATGTTGGGAAAGGGGGAGGCAGTGTTTTCGAATGTTCGATGTGGTAGGATGGGGAAGAGGTATTGAAGGAAGGGGGATACCGCGTCTCACCCGTCGGTGTCCCACTCCCCGAGGACCCCCCATCCAGGTGATCCTCCCTCACTGTCCCGCCAGGAACTGGGACCAATAGAGATGGCCGTGTCCTGGCCACCTGGATGACAGATTCCCGGGGACTAGCCAGGGAGATACCTTCAGGTTTCTGACAGGGTTTACAAACATATTGAATGTCTTCTCATTATCTCATCAGTTTACCAATAATTATATTGTTCTGTTGCAAGAAACTATATTGGTTAACCCTATGATCATTGACAGCTACCAAGTTCTTTTAAAGCGTCCACTAAAAGGAATAGAGGACGTCCCTCAGGTGGTTTGGTGATTGCTGTTGATTTAGACTTGCGTGTCGAGGTAACTGTGATAGGCAATTCCAGTGAAACGTTCCTGGCTGCTAACTTGCAAACTAATTATTTTGCCACTAATCAGGAGTGTCTTGTAATGAATACTTACTGGAACCCAACTGTTGTAACCATAGACAAAGCCCTAAATGATCTCAATTACCTAATTGAGGAATGGCTGAGAAACGTCCACCAAAATGACAATTAATGGGGATTTTTAGTCTTTTTGTACATACAAATGCATCTACAATTGTGCCGTCAACCTTACTACTTTACGCTCTAGTTATTCATCCTCGAAGATTAGAGGAGAATGATGGGTTGAATTTATGAACTCCTGGGGCCTACATTTGTCAACTCCAAGCACCAATCTTTCCTCCTCCCAAACCATAACATGGTAAAGAGGGGCTCACCCATCCTGTATAGACCATGTTTTTATTTCTGAACCATGGTTGTTGAAATGTTCTTTTTTGGGATAATAAATGTAACAGTTATGGTGATCATGCTATGATCTCATTCAACATGGAAACCATAAATCGAGGACTGGAATTGTATCCCCTTGTAGCATTTTGTACAATTTCCAATAAGCGATCAACTGTACGCTGGAATATTACTCTCTTAAATAAATGTACCAGTTTATTGCTAGAGCTGACTGAAGACCCTTCCACCGAACTCAACCATGCGTTTGAGACGGATATGATAGATAAGACTATCCATGATTGCTTGACTAAGATCAACACTAAAGGCAGATGCCACTTAAGTAAACTGAGCCAAAAGGACAAAAAAGAAAAAAGAAACAATCTCAGGCTCACCAGACGAATATTTATACAGCTCAGATGAGTGTGTTGTGATACTGCTTGCCGTGCAGGGCTAATGTGAAGATTTTCTTTATTTTTCATTAAAGGAGGTGTGGCTCCCTGCCAATGCTTCTGGCGTTCACCACTCATAAGCCTCACTCCCGTGGAGCGAGCGGAGTGAGCTGAGCGTTTTGTCTTTCGTGTGGTGGGTGCAGGGGGCGGCTGGTCCCTCTTGGTTTGAAGCCCATCATCGATGATAGTTGGAAGTGATATGTTTCATGATTACTGGAGTAAGTGATTCCTACAAACACACGAAAATACTGTGACACTGTGCTTTGGAGGAAGTGTGGTCGCGAAGCTTCTGTTTCCATTTTGACTTTGATAGCTGCACAGTGTGGCGTTCGTGTTTTGTGGGGAATCCTTTTGCCTTTTAAAACCGGCTGACACTTTTAGACGGATCCTGCTGTGCAGCTGATTAAAGTGTTAAACCTAGTGGTGACTGTGGGGGGGGGAGCTCTGCCCTTTGAGCCCGCTGAGAATTTTGTTTGATGTGAATTGGAAAAGTGTGCCTGCAATTTTCGCAAATTATATTTGTCCAATAACTGACTGTGAGGCAACTGCGGGGGCAGATCCCCTTTGAGACTACAGACAGTAACACGACGTGTTCCTGTGTCCCAGAGGGTCTCTAGTGACTTCTTGTGGCTAGTCTCTGGCACCTTGTTTGTATGGAAGAACTGGTTAGCGGCTAGTGTCATTAACCTAATATGCAGGGGAAAACGGCATCTAAACCAAGAAATTATAACCTCAGGAAACAAAAACCATGTGGCAAAAGTAATGGATATCGGCGGGCTCCTGCTACGGAGATCACAGGTGGACTATCAACCGCCCCTGTAGATGAAATGAAAACACCAAAAAGGGAAGGCCCTACTAACAGGGCACATGGAAATCCATGGAAATTTCCTCCTTCTTTGCAAAAAAACAGGAGGTACCTAACCAAATGTCCCCTGATGCCCAAAATGAGACTGAGGCTTTAATCCATGAAGCACCTTGGTTAAACAAATCTCTGTCACATTCCACGTTTGATGGAATCGACAACAACTCTCTATTGAACTTGTGCTACTTAGTGACCAGAGAAATAATATCTGTAGCTACTCCTAACAGCTTAAGCGGATCCCAAGCAGTTGAGATGCCCCAAAACAGGAACGAGCAGGCTGGGTTTTCTGGTGCCCTATTGACTCAACAGCTATCTGCATCCCCAAATTTGGTAATGATGGCAGGCCGCCATCTTTGGAGATGGCATTGTCAGTCATAAACGAACACGGGACAAGTTTAAATCAATCTGCTGAGAACAATGTAGCTAATTTTGCAATAAAGGTGCTGTTAAAACTTTGCGGTCGCACCCATGAGAAAGTGGGAAAACATGGCATCATGTTAATTGAGCTATTGGGAAAAACAAACTTGCCCACCCCAACGGACGAAACCGTAGCGCCGTCCACTAGAAATGTGACTCCACCACCTATTATTATCGAATCACAGGAGGAAGTTATTGAAAGTACCCAAGAAGAGTTATTGGGATCCCTGCTGAATTACTCAATACACCAGGTCAGACCTAGGAAAACACGCTTACAAAAACAGGTGCCTGGCCTAAATAAACCTCAAAACCTGTTACCCAGTGTGGATGGTCAACCTTTAAACTCAACTATTGACACTTCACCAACATTACCACAGCGCCCAAAAAAAAGAAATGAGGAAGAAAAAACAGGCAGCAAAGTGAGGGTAAATTAACAAGTTGGCTGCTGAAATAAACGTTTCTATAAAAGAATCAGTGGAGGCGTTGGTAGAAGCAGACATAACGAACGAAAGTGCAACAGAAAAAAGACTGTTGGCTGTAAGCAATCGCCCATCATTACTTAAAATATTAACAATGATTCCCACACTACGTATCCTACATTCCAGTGACTTGGATTTTGTACAACCTTTGGGCACACGATACAATTTCATGTCTAAGATCCACTCTACATTACCAGTAACTGCTGCCTTATTTAGAGCCCAATATGTGTCACTGGAATACTTGGGCTACAAACTTGATAGTGAGACAATGGCAAAAGTTGATGACAGTGTCTGTGAAAATTCTAAAAAAGGTGACAAAAATGGGAAGCAGGCACTACCAGTACCCCCTGTAAATGTTGATAATCATGGTTTTGATAATACACAGGGGTGGAAGTGGTTACAAAGTATTATCCCCGGTATGTTGGGTCCACATAATTGATTAAATATTCTATCATGGAATACGAGGGGGCATTCACATATCACTGCAGTAGATGGATCACATCCATCCTTGGTTACATTTAATATAATAATGTTGCAGGAAACCTGGATGTGGATGTTTTCTCAATGGATGGGTATGCAATCTATCAAGCATTGGCAACAAAGGGTAAACTGGGTAGACCTTCAGGGGGCCTATTGATTGGGGTATCGACTGAGCTACCCTCCGTGATTATAACTCCGCTAGACGAGAGCGGTTGTGTTATAGCAGTGGAGACCAGTTTGCCCCACGAAGATAGAAAAACACAATTTCTACTGATATGTAAATACGACCCTCCTGGGAGCGGAAAAACTGAGAATATTTTTGAATACTTGGATAAGTTATTGATGACCTGGGTGGTGTATCCTAAAAGTGATGTGATACTTTACTTTTATGTGGAGATATGAATGCTAAATGTGGGGAGTTTACAACAAAATACCTGGCTAGACAGGTACCCAAAAGAAATAAGATGGTATTGAAAACCAAGAACTTCAAAGGTGAGGAATGGTCCAAGTTTTGGGCGGGATGGGAGATGACCCCCCCCCCCACTGAATGGCCGTCTGTGTAATGATATTCCAGGACAGCCTGCATGGAAGGTGGGAAAAAAGGAAAGCGCCATTGATTATGTATGTGCGAACGGACCGCTACGTGAATGTGCAGATACACTAGATATAAGAGCTACCCCCTATAGTGATCATCATAGGTTAGAACTGTGCATCTGGGGTGCGAAAAGGGAACACATGGAACTAGGACCCGGGGGTCTGAAGCTTGATCCCGGTGGAAACAGAATCCGATGACGAATGGCCAATATTAGAAGGGCCGGTAAATTGCTAGCTTCAGCCATGGAAGATAAGAATGATTTCTTACATGATTTAAATGCGGAAGGTATTTGAATTGTGGATTAAGGAAATAACCAAAAAAGCAGGTGTGATTAGAAGTAAACCATTAGCGCAATTGGGTGAGATAAAAATCAAGCATTTCGATATGGAAATACAATTGGCGAAACAAAAGCTTCATAGGCAAATGCGCATTATACAAAGATCCACACTATTTACTTTTGACATCATGGCAAAGATTCGGAAAATTAAAAACATGCACCGAAATTGGCTAAAGAAATATAAGGCCATGGTCTGAATTAAAACTGACAGCACCTGCTAAATGTTATGACTACCCTCAATCCAAAAACCATCTGGCAGACTCTCTCTTTGGCTAGGGATCCTAAAGATGGTAAGCGTATGCTAAATCCTATTTCGGGATCGACATGAAAAAAGTTTTTTGAAACCAAAATGTTGGTTAATAAAAAGGTGACAGATTGTTTGGATGGCGGCGAGAGCCCCTGGCCTTTACACTTTAATCAGGATTGCATTTCGGATATGATTAAAAAGGCTACAAATTCAAACGCTCCTGGCCCAAATGGGCTGGCGTCAGTGGTACTGAAGGCTGATCCATTTAAATGGTCCGAACTGCTCCGTAACCTATCTGTTAAAGTGTGCTCCCAGAGGAAGAATCCCCGCTCTTGGACTTATGCCATATTGATACCAGTACATAAAGCTGGTGATATGTTGAGTCTAGAAAATGACAGTTTTTTATTATCACTTTTGACACCACCGGTAAGCTGTTTGCAAGTTGTGTGCAAAAACATCTGCTAGCATGGGTCAATGAAAATGATCTCTTACACCCTCTGCAAACTGGGTTCCGAGCGGGGGCTAGTACAAACCTAAACCAGCGGGTGATTGACCGGCTAATCCATTGCACCAAAGGCAAAGCCAGTCCTCCTCTGTATTTAGCGTATGTGGATTATAAATCAGTGTTCAATTTGGTCAGCCGGGAACGCCTGTGGGCAAAAATCCAGAGGTGATGATGTCCAGCCTGGCTGGTTCGGATTGGGCAACGGAAATCAGCTATCGTATGAGATCAGCATTAATAGAGGGGTGAAACAGGGGTGCATGTTGGCCCCCCTTTTATTTAATCAATACCTCACCGATCTCATCCGACGTCTGGAGGTACTAGGCACATGGTCCTCCAAGATAGGCCTAGATCGTATTACAGCAATATTATATGCCGATGATCTGGTGCTTTTGAGTCACACGATATCTGGCATAAAAACACTGTTGGAAAATCTCGTAGTTCATGCTAGTGAGAATGAGCTGAAGATAAATCTTGACAAGACTAAGGTAATGTTAGCTACTCACAAATAAATCAATAGGGTACAAATTGTTCTTAGTATAGGCCAGATTCAATATGCTACCCATTATAAATCTCTAGGCCTAAACCTGATGCACAATGATAGCTACGGGAACATCATAGGCAAAAAGATCGCCAAAGCCAGGAAATGAACCTTTTTGATCAAGCGTTTCTCTAAGGGAAATGTGGGTATTCATTGCAGGAAACTCTAATCTGATATAAGCAATGGTTTGCCGACCATTCTTTACGGGCTGGAAGGATAAGAGTCATGTAACCTGGAATGGTTAAAACAAGTCGAAGCTACCAGTGTAGTTTCTGCTGTAGCATGTGAGTGTACCTCAAAGTACCCCGATGGAGTACCTTCGTCTAGAGCTTGGGCTCCTATCCCTCAACGCAATGCTTTTCAAACGTAAAGGTGAACTATTCATCCTTGCTCAACTGGCAACTGGAATTTCTTTAATGGCCTGGATTGCACGCTATCAGCAGGCTGGGAACAGGCAAAATGACAAATAGCTAGAAACGGTATACAAGATTTTTGTAAATGTATATTGGAAACCTGATTTCTTGTGTGGAACAAATTACATAAAACTAAAAAAAATGTTCTCGCGGAAGTTAAATCAGTGGGATTGGCTGTGTAAATACATCCACTTGGGAACATTACCACAGGTTTCTCAAGTGCTGCATCATTTTATGCGCCCACAACCATATTTAGTGATCTGTCCTGATGTTAAAGTAAGGAGATTGCATTTGCTTACAAGAATTAATCAAATTCTGGTAGGTCAGTCATGGGGATGGCTAAAATTGAGCCAGGTGGAACACTATTGTAGGGTTTGCAAAAACCAACTAAGCTACAAACGGTGAGACATATATTCACTGAATGCTCGAAGCCTGACCATCTTTATATGCAACGTCTGGGTCATTTGATCCATAACGATGAAACGATCCTGAACAAGGACTTTTGGACCCGATGTTTAAATTCTAAATCCACTTCAACACTTATTGCTCTATATCAAATTTGGGCAGTTATTAAGAGAGAGTTTGAGTAATGAATTTTGGTACAAATAGACCTGATTTGCCCCGACAGTGTAGTGTAATGTATTATTTGAGTACATGAATTTGTGTTTAGAAATTTAAGGATGTATATGATGTAGATTAAGAAATGAGTCAAAGGAGTATAGAATGAGAGATGTTATAGTATGATGTGTTAACATGATTCTTTTTTATGGTTATATGCATTTGCTTATTTTTATTTTGTTATTTTATTTGTATTTCTGTATATGCTTTATTGGATATGTGATATTGATTATAGGTTGTGCAGTAGCAGGTTACAGTATATAAATATAAACGTTTGTAATGTCTCAAATGAATGTTTTAATGTTTATATAAATATATGAAAAGTTCTATGAACTTAAAACTATATTGAGTAAAACATTTTCTTATACATGATGAGAAAGGATGTAGATTAAATTAAAAAAAATGTCTGAATCATCAGAACATGTGTAAGATATTGAAATATGAGCTATATATTGCAGATAGCTAAACAATGCATCACTCCCTTTGGGGCAAGTATGTTTCTGCCTTTTGGGAGATTACTAAAACTCTAGATCCTTATAACCACCCACTTCAGATTAGTTTTATCGAAAAAAGGTAATCGGTGACCCATTATAAATCGACCTATGCCCGGATTAAAAATTGTAATCCCAATATTAATATCTCAAGAGATAAACTAAAGAGAAGGTACTGACAACTCCCCAGTGATGATATTTACAACGCAATATTGAAATCTAAAGCATCGAGAGCACCGGGTCCCTGGCTCCTATAACGATTAAATTAAATCCGGAACATTTGGCACAAATCCTGTTTAATTTATTTGATAATCTTATCTTGAATGACTTGCTTCCGCATAGTTGGCATCTCTCCTATATTTTTCTAATATTCAAAAAAGGTGACAGATTGAAACCTGCCAACTACCACCTATTGGCATTCTTGACACATCCAGTAAAACATTTGCTTCTTTACACTTGAAAGATCTTGAACTATGTGTGGAAAAACTCTGCATACTTTAAACATTTCAAATAGGTTTTATAAAGACACTAGGTACCTTCCTCTATGGGATGGTCCTTGCCAACCTGCATTCTATTACAAGAGAGAAGTTAGGATGGGACAAACTATATACATCGCTAGCATGGATAAGTCTAATGTCTTCAATAGGGTTTGTAAGGAGAAATTGTGTCTCAAGCTTAAATACTAGGACATTTCGGATTACATACTTAGTCCTATCATGCTTCTCTACAAGAATACCATAATTAAAGTAAGGTTGAACAAACAAGATGTATTATCACAAGCAATCAACACATACTTGGGTCTAAGGCAGAGCTGCAGCTTGGCCCTAATACTGTTAACCATTACATTTCTGATATTGGAGAAATATGGAATGATCTGAACAGCTCTGCAGTAAAATTGGGATCTTTGCCATTCATTGGTTTGCTTTCGCAGATGATCTGCTGTTTTATAAAAACCCATTGGGTCTACAAAAGAAACTGCAAACATCACCAAGCATGCTATTGATCATAATCTCGTGGTGAACAGAAACACATCTAAAATTATGATATGCATGGACAAAAGATGACCTAAAGTTATGTATTGGACAGTGGGGGACATCAAACGTGAAAATATTTGCTCATTTATGTACTTGGGGTTGCATTTTTCTAACTATTCCTCCATAGTGTAACACCATACCTGCTTTAAGAACTGCAGCATGACAACAGTCAGTGGTGCAGCTGGTTGCAGCTAGAGGGGCTTGACTGCCTCAAAAATTTCTTTAAATGATGGACGCTGGTTGATGCTTGTCGTAGCACTCCTCCTAGCTTCTTCACTGGGCACGTGTCGTCCTTAAAGGTGGACGGCCCAAAGCTGAGGAGAGTGTTTGCAGGCAACAGCCTTGTCCTTTGTTCAGTGACTCTCTGGCACTTCCCACCTAGGAAGCTTGCTGACAGAACCTAGCAGGGCATTCTGTGTGCTGGCTGGGTACCGGTTCTGGAGTTGCTGGACGGGTCCTCTGAGGTTGGTATCTTCCTCTGTTCCCGGGAGATGTTTAGGGGAGTCATCTTGCTTCCCTCTTGGAAAACCTGGCCTTCCTTTACTGGTGGAAGCTGTAAGGCAGACTGTACCTTCATCCAGGGTCCAAATGAGTCCATTTTACTCCTTTCAAAGTCGTCCGATGATCTGCCAAAAGAGCGTCTCACCCCTTTTTTAAGGCCAAATGGGCCACAGTGATTGGTGCCAGCTAAGCCTACCTTAATGGACCAATCCTGCATCCCACCAACAATCTTATGGTGTGTGTGAGGTCATAACCAGAGTGTTTTGCAACAGGAAAGGTAAGGTGTGGCAACATGTACTACTAAGTCCCACCCATCTTCCTGTCTGTTGTGGATCAAAGTGTCTCTCTGGTTAATTGAGCTCTTTGTGGCTCCTGATCAAAGCAAAAGTCTCCCTTGAAGTTTGGGCGAGAACAGACTTTCTGTCTCCATCAAATCACATAGTTTTTCCTGTTGAAAGGGGGTCCCCTTACTGGGGTAACCTGCCGTAAATAGTTTTCCCACCCATGACATTCACTGCCCTTCATATAGAGGGATGGGAGCTAGCTTCAAGCTGATGCATTGCATATCAAAAAGGTGTTGGGATTTCCTGTCCTTTGTTAGTTCTGTGACCAGGCCTCTTCACAGGCCTGCTTCAATTAATTCTCATCAGTATGCACTGCAATCACACAGAACTACATTGGGCAGGGCGAATCCATGGACCCTTTGATATTTAATTAGATTGAGCATGGCAGGAGGAAGGTGTTGCCTGCCTCCTTCCTGAGATGCTTTCATCTACTCATGGCTGCCATATTCCAACTAAATGTGACAGGGAGGACTGCACCTGCAGGCTGTGTCCCCCCAGAGTACACTTGACTAAGTGTTTTGTTGTGCAGCGTGCAGAAGAAAATGTGTGCGGATTAGCCTGACACATTTTCTGAGGTTGATCTCACAAAAAAGGCGGATGGTCAAATTTCTCACAGTGACCCCACCCCCCTCTGCGCTTCCTGTGTTGTGCAGCGCGGGCTGTGTCTCTCCTTCTCTCTCTCCCCCCCCTACTTTCCTCCTCTCACCCTCTATGGTGCTTTCCATCTCTCCCATCTTCACTAAATGCTATTCTATCTCCTATCCTATCCCTCTCATTATGTCTGGGAAGAACATACTTCCCCCCCTACTTTCCTCCTCTCACCCTCTATGGTGCTTTCCATCCCTCCGATCTTCACTAAATGCTGTTCTATCTCCTATCCTATCCCTCTCATTATGTCTGGAAAGAAGAAGTTCAAGAGGGATATCCTGGTCTCCAACCTGATTCCTCCCTATCGCTGATACCTACATCAGTGCTTCCGCCAGACAGACTCTCACCGACTTCCTCTTTGTCGTTCCCTCACCAGACCTATGGACCCCTCGTAGTGTCTTGGTTCTCTCTCATATCTCTGTCTCTCGCATTAATGGTGGCACTCGGTGGGAGGCCCTCTTGGCCTCCTTCCACTCCCCCAAGACCATCATTAATCTCTATATGAATGGCATCATCTTGGTCCAGATCCCTCATCCCAATCTCCTCCTTTTCGATAGGCATCTCCCATGTCTTATCAACTTCCTCCCCTCTCCTGCTACTCCTATTAGCATCTCTCTGGCTCATCTGCCACCTCCTGCCTCTGCCGCCTCTCTGGCACCTCCCTCCTCCTCTCTAGCTACTATCCCACCTCATGCTACCTCCTCTGCCCACTCTCTGGCCCCTCCACCACTTCCGCTGGGTGTACCTCAAGCCTGTAGCCCACCCTGGAAGACTTTCAAATGTGGCAACTTGCTCCATGTCGCTACTCTCAACTCTCAGTCTGCTGTCAAACACTCCTCTGACATCTGCCACCTCCTCGAAGAACCTGATCTGGATGTCCTAGCCCTCAATGAGACATGGTTCACGGCCATCTCTGTCAAGAGTTTTGAAACTCTCTTCCCTGATGGCTACAAAATCCTCTCCGAGCACTGAACCAACCAACCCGGAGGAGGTGTAGCTCTGATCTTTCAGGAGTGGGACCCTGCTTCTCTCATTCCTATGCAGGCATACTCCTCCTTTGAATGCCTGGTCTGCAGGCTCTCTATCTTCCCTGGCCTCTCTCGGACTGTGGCCACCATCTACAGGCCATCCTGGCCAGGTTGCCTTCTTCCTCTCAGAGTGGGCCGACCTCTCCTCCTCTCTCCTTGCCTCTACCTCTCACTTCTCCTCCTCAGAGACCTCAACATCCACCTTGATGGTTCCAATCCCTCCTCTGTGCTTTTCCACAACCTCTGAGACACTCTCCCTCTTTCCATTCTACCCTCTGGTCCGATATCCTCTGCCGGACACACCTTGGATGTTCTGATCTCCTAGGACATCCCCCTGTCTAACACTCTCACCACTCCTCTCTCTTGGGCTGACCACTTTCTGCTTTCCTCTCACCTGAAACTATCTGTCTCTCAGGGAAATACCGCCCCTGCACTGCCACCTACCTTCTCTGTCATTCGACCCACGAAGTGTGTGTCAGTGGATGTCTTGGCCTCTAATTTCTCTGCTCCTCCTACGGCTTCACTCTCGCCTTCTCTCTCTGAGGGTCAGACGCTTCTCCAGGCAGAGACTGGGGGGCAGATCTCCTCATCTGCAGATGCTTCCCTCTGGAATGGCCTCCTGTCCCTCTCAAACATGAGCCGACTACCTGAAGTTCTTGAAGCTGCTCAAGACCTTCCTTTTCTCCTCTGCTTTCTTTCTGTCTCTCCCCTGCTGACCTACCTGTCTGCTGCGTCAACTGGTTTCTTGGCTACCCCCAGAGTCTCACTGGGTACCAGGCTCCTCCATGAACAGTCTCCCCTGCACTGCCTCTGGGCCAACAGTGCACTTAGGGCTGAAACTGTAACCTGTACATCCCCCTGCCTCCTGATTGCACTTCCCCTTCCCTCTCCCTGGCACTTCCCCCTCTCCCTTGCCCCTGCACTTTACCCTGTCGCATGTGCACGATCTAAAAGACACAAGGCCTAGTAAAATCGTTTGTCTTCACCCCCTTGTCTTGTCACGCCTAGAAACACTTGTGTACAGGCGCCTTATAAATGACATATCGTATCATAACAGGTCTGTGAGGCAAAGGCGCAATCTTGGCAACTGCAGTAGGGACAAGCCACATTGTTTATCCAGAAAGCAGTTGCAGAGGACGTCTTAGCGTAATGTCCCACTAGTCTTGCGGCACACGCGTTTAGCTGTTAGTAGAATTGTCTTAGTAATCCTTCTTTTTCACATTTAGGTTCTGCCTCCGGACAGGTTCCCAAGACGGCGCTCGCTTGCTGCAGCTAAGGGAGTGCTTAGTGTTTTCACTGGGTTGTCGGGGCGACTTGTCCAGAATGTGTGGGTCGCCTTTTATGGATAAGCCACCCCAGTCCTTATGAATCTACATCTTATGGCGGGCATTGGCACACGGCCCTCGTGGCTGTGGTGCTGCCCCTTGAACGGCACACGCATGCGGCAGAGTGATGTTGCACGCTGCCGCGTGCATTATAAATAAACGGTCCGTTCCCAGCTGCTTCAGAGCAACCAGGGAGCCCGAACCAAGAACAGCTGCGTGTGCGTGTGTCTGTAGGTGGGAGGGGGCTCACGGCACTCCGGGGGAAATGGAGAGATACAACAGTGGTGACGACGCATGGGATGGTCTACCCAGGCAAGGCGGTGAGGAAAGTGAAATTACGTTCCATTTCTTTATTACGAATTTCACTGTTCTAATGCCGCAGAGAGGGCAAGGTTTGGCCGCCATTTTGGATTGCATGCTCCGGATGGTCACGGCCCGTGCAAAATCCGGGCTGAATTTTTGGACATTCTGTTCGTGGAACAGCTGATGTTGCACATGAAGTGCCTTTGAAGTAATTTTCTATACATTTCTGACGTCGAGCATGAGGTGAGGAGCTAAGGGAGGCCTGCAATTTTCCATTGTCTGTTCCCTGGGCACCACCCTGCTCAATTCACGGAGTGACTGGAGTGGCTGGAAGTCCTTTGGCTGTGCCATCTGCCCACTCTGCACATTGCTGTTCGTGGTGCATGCCTGGTGCCCCCATTTTCTTTGTTTTGGACAGTTTCTGGGCTGCATTTTCCTCATTGCGAGCAGTTTCTGGGGTGCATGGAAGGGTGCACAGGCCTACCAAGTGCATGGTGGTGTTAGAAGTCATCAGAAGACTACTGCTGGTGGAGGTTATTTTGCATACCCATCCAGTGTATGGTAGTGTGTGCCATGACATCTCTGTCTCAAGGACATTGTCACACTAATTTTCTGGGTGCAGGGTGGTGAGTTGCAGGCCCATCTACACTTAGTGGGGTGCCTGTGCGCTTGTCACCATGGACCAGAGCCAGGTAGCACCTCCGCTCCCACAGCCTCTGCCACAACAACCAGGGACCCAGGCCCCAGTGTACCAGCCACTGATCGGAATAAAACCACCGGCAGCACTTCAACCAATGCCCGAGTTTGATATCTCAGGTGTCCCATTCAGTCTGGGACCTTGTTGGAAGATATGGATCGACCGGCTGTATATGTACTTTAGGGCCACAAAGGAGACCAATGATGACAATAAGGTGGCGATCCTTCTGTATTCTGCTGGCCCTGCGGTGCATGTGGTCTTCCAGTCCTTGCAACCCCCAAACACCTTCTATGATGCAGCGAAGGCTGCTTTGCAAGAATATTTCCTGCCACTTGCTAACGTGGACTATGAACGTGTTGTAATGGGCTCTGCTCGCCAAAAAGATGATGATACTCTGGACACTTTTTACGGCAGGCTGCGTCGACTAGCCCTGCCGTGTGCATGGGCAAATCCTGATGCGATAATCCACAACCAGCTAACCCAGGGGTGCGATCAGGCAAGCTATGCAGGCAGGTGCGTGAACCTGCAATGTCACTATCTTGCATCTTGGAACTGGGTTGTTGTCAGGAAGTGTCAGAGGTGAGAGCGTCCAGAATGGAGGTGGGGGAGCGCCAAGGGAGATCGGAGGAGGTGTGTGCAGTTGGCCGTGGCCAGGGTGGAAGAGGAGCTAGATGCCCAGGGGGGAACCAGCGGGATCGGGGCTTCAGGACATTGGACTCTTGTATGAAGTGCGGATACGATCTTCCGCACCCTGCTCAGTGCCCTGCAATGGGAATATCATGTGGTCGCTGTGGAGCGTCAGATCACTATGCCTGGATGTGCAGGGCCCCACTGCCGGTCGTGGTCCCAGGGGGCCTGTCAGAACAGGATTCCTCTGGCAACAACGCCCGCTCAACGTGGCCCAAGTGGATCAAGGGGAAGACAATGCCCCTCCGGAAGACGAAGATGAGAAGAAGAATGTATTCTTCATATCCAGTGTGGGCATTCGATTCCATTGCTGGTGACAGAGGGGCTTCAGTGAACGTAATGGCCCAAGAACACTACAATGCCATGGAATGTCTGCCAAGGCTGGTCACCCCCATAGCATGCATCTTCACTTTTGGTGGAGCGCAGCTGATCCCGCTGGATGGTGCATTTGTGGCCAATATGGGACATGGGGAAGTGTCAATTTGAGCCCGTTCCTATGTGACGATGGTCAGCAGCAACACCCTGCTGAGCTGTGCGGCAGCGGAGGTATTGGGCATTGTCCGTTTTGCCTACTCTGTGTATGTGGAGGATGTGCAGGAGCTGCTGGCGAAGTACTGTCGTCTGTTTGAGGGTATTGGGAGCATGGCAGGTGACCCGGTAAGGCTCCACATAGATGAATCCATTTAACTAATTGCACTGAAGCATTGCCGAGTCCCATTCCTCCTCAGGGACTTGGTTGATAAAGAGCTGGACAACCTTGTCAAACTGGACATCATCGAGAAGGTGGAGGGTCCGACACAGTGGGTCTCCCCAATTGTTATTGCCAGGAAACCGAAGCAGAAAGACTCAGTAAGAATATGTGTGGACATGCGGCTTCCCATCAAAAGGGAGCGCCATCTGACACCCACCCTAGATGACATAATCACCTGATTGCAAGGGGCCCGTTTCTTCTCAAAGCTGGATTTGAGGGCTGGTTACCATCAGGTGGTGTTACATCCAGAGTCGCGGTACATTACCACGTTTACCACTCATCGTGGCCTCTACCGCTACAAGCGCCTGAGCTTCGGGGTATCATCAGCGGCGGAAGTCTTCCAGAACATTATCCGGGGTGCTCTGGCTGATCTGGCCAGAGTATTGAACATCAGTGATGATATCCTGGTGTTTGCACGATCGAAGGACAAGTGTGAGTTCCTGAGGACTGAAAATGTGTTATTTGGCTTTATCTTTAAAAAAGGGGGCCTGTCACCTGACCCCAGGAATGTAAAGGACATTGTTGAGGCTCGACCTCCAGAGAACGTCGCAGTTTCCTGTGGATGGTCACATATTGTGGGCGGTTAAGCAGGAACCTAGCATCCCGATCCGAGCCGCTGCGACCCCTGACAAAGGAAGACGTCACCTGGCAGTGGGGGCAGATGGAGCAAGCTGTGTTTGAGGACATTAAGCAGGCCCTGATAGCGGAGGACACAATGCCTTTCTTTGATCCGTTGCTCCAAACTGAGACTGTGGTTGATACCAGCCCATTGGGGGCTGTGCTCACTCAGGTCGATGCAAACTCGGAGATCCACCCTGTCGCGCATGCCAGAAAAGCCCTGTATGAGACGGAGCAGCGGTACTCTCAGATGGAGTGGGAGGCACTGGCAGTCCTGTGGGGCTGTCGCCACTTCCGGTTGTATGTGTTGGAGAGGCCAGTAATGTTGGTCACTGATCATAAGCCACTGTTGCCCATACTGGCTGGGTCGTCCTCCAAGTCACCGTCAAGGATTGAGTGGTGACTGCTGGCCCTGCTGGAGTACGGGGTATCCCTAGTGTACTGTACAGCAATGCAGCCGACTACCTCTCAAGGTATCCACGGTGGGAACCCGAAATTCCGCAGGATATCAGTGCAGAGGTGGCAGATGAGCATGTCCGGCTGGTGGTGGAGGCAGCCACACCTAAGTTGGTGCCTATTTCTGAACTGGAACAAGCGACTGCGGAGGATGAGTGCTTTGGCATCCTCAAGGCAGCCCTCCAGCATGGCTCATGGAGGCCCGTGTTGGTCATGTTGGTGCTAAGGACTCAGGAGGCCAGGGCGATGCTGGAACAACTATGCAGAGTCAGGGATGAGCTAGCATTCTCTGAGGCTGGTCTACTGCTCCTCTCTGACCGAATTGTGGTCCCACAGGTGAAGATCTCGCAGGTGATTGAACTGGCACACAAAGGTTATCAGGGCACCGTCAAAACAAAGGCCTGGCTATGCCAAAAAGTGTGGTTCCCGGATCTGGAAAGGCGGGTTGAAGAGTTCGGAGCGACCTGTGCATGGTGCCAGGCGGCGTCACCGGCTCAGAGGGAACCCATCATAGAAACCAGTGGGGCACCAAGCCCTGGGAAGTGGTCCATGCGTACTTTGGGTCCACAGGATGGGAAACACATTTTCTGGTGGTCGTAGATGAGTGGTCCAGATACCCGGAAGTAGAGTTTGTAGAATCGGTGGCATTTGAGAATGTTGCTGTCGCAGTTGAGAAGATCTTTGCGACCCATGGACTGCCTCAACTGCTGTGCTCAGACAATGGGGCGCCGTTCCAGGGTGAGAGCCTTGCCCACATGATGGAGGAGTATGGGTTCCACCATCGGAAGATCACGCCGCTGTGGCCCAGGGTGAATGGCGAGGCTGAACGCCTGATGAGGACTTTGAAGAAGGTATTTCGAATTGCTCAGGGCCAGGGTCAAAGTTTGCAGAGGGCCCTCTACAAGTTTCTACAGGAATATCGGGCTATCCCGCATACATCCACGGGGCTGATGCCGGCTGAGGCAATGTTCAGGTGTTGCCCTAGAGGCCTATTACTGGAAATGGGCGAGCGTGAGCCCGCTGTCATCAACGATGAGCAGGTGGAAAAGGAGAGGAAAGCAAGGACTGAGCACGTGAACATCTGAAAAGGACTTCCCCCCAAACAGTTGATCCAAGGGAATGAGGTGTTGGTCAGGAATCGTCATCCACACAGGAAGCTGTCGCTGACCTACGAATGGAGTCTCTTGGACGTGGTGGCAGTGCAAGGATCGATGGTGACTGTGTCCGATGGGGATGCCTCTGTAACACGCAACGTCAGTTTCTTTAAAGGACTGGGAGAAACCAGGCCGGAGGCAGTGCACAGAAGGGTCATGACTGAGGTACCGGACGAGGGCGGTCGCCTGGTCCACCCACCAAGCTTCCCGGTTCAAGGGAGTTCAGGTGAGGAGGGCCAGTTCTGGGAGGCAGGCAAGAGGTATCCCCAGAGGGTCGGGAGTGGGAAGCCTGCCCACCTAAGTGACTATATTTTAGACCCCTGAACTGGTGGGAACACATCGTGGACTGGATGTAACATGCTGTAACGGGGTGGAGGTGATTAAAGGGGTCCGCCATTTTGTGTGCCGTGTGTTCTTACACCTTTGTAGGTAGCAATCTTTTCTTGTTGTTTGTTATGAAAAAGGAGGAGTGTGGTGCTGCCCCTTTAAGGGAACACGCACGCGGCAGAGTGATGTTGCACTCCGCCACGTGCATTATAAATAAACGCAGTGTTCCCAGCCGCATCAGAGCGACCGGGGAGCCCGAACCAAGAACAGCTGCGTGTGCGTGTGTCTTTGGGCGGGAGGGTGATCACGGCACTCTGGGGGGAACAGGCGAGATACAACAGTGGCCTCCCCAACCCTTTACCCTGAGGGTCGGGCAGGGGACACTGACACACACACAAACACACAAACACACACACACACAGCCTGATCCTGAAACAAAAAAGATGGAAGCTAAAACTAAAAAAAGGGAAGCCAAGGCAGAACTTTCTTGCTGCGGAAAGAAAAATACGGCTCTTTCACGCTGTACTTCCAAAAAGAAGCGCTGCCACTGCCTGCGCTAACCTGTTAGTACCCTTGCATAGCAATTACTCAGAGAGCGAGAGTGCTGGCACCCCTTTCTACTCGGGTTGAGACACCCTTGTTTGGGTCACAGATTTACAGAGGAAATTAATTAAAATGCGACTTCCTCCCCCAGATGAGAACACATCTCCACAGCACAAAACAGTCGACTAATGAGCTGCCCCCTGCGAGCTCTGGGCTCCCACTAATTCACCATAGCATTGCTCCTTAACTGCGCTGCAATCACCCCGGGGGCTCGGGCTATTCACACCTATGATCCCTGCTGTCTCTAAACTTCCAAAGAGCGCCTATATTTGAATGGATTGTTAAGGGCATGGCGTGCCTCAAGGCTCAGCTCAGAACTTGCTTTTTATTAAAAAGCTGATCATGGAATGAAAGGCTTTTCTCTGAATCTGGAGCTCCAAGATTTCAAGAGATAATCGCTAGTGGTACCTGCAAATCAAAGGGACTGAACGAATTACCCAAAATGCAACATGTTTCAGAATGTGTTGTCTGATAACTCTGTGGTTACTACTTCTAAATTCTCAGAACTTGCCTCCTTTTCAGTTTTGGCATTTAAGCACCAGCTATAAGCAGAAACTGGTTGTTTGGGGTTTTACACATACACAAATACCCCATGGCTGTGATAACCCTATGGCCATATCCACTCTCTACTCGTCCCCTTCCTGCCCAAAACACACCCTCCTCGGATCGCTTTGGACTAGCTCTATCGTGTGGTATCATCACATGGATAGGGCTTGCCAGTATTATTTCTAAGGAGTCTTCTGTGAGTTAATGGCTTAATTGCAGCTGAAAATGAGGACCTGGTGTACTCAGAAGGTCTTAAACAAGACTGCCTTCAGTCACTTGATTTATAGACAATATGTGTGTCTTCATATCTGCTCCTTACACTGAATCCCTGTTAAAAACAAGCAATTGAAAAGCCAACAGTTTTGGTTTGGGTATAGGCATTAGATCACCATTTGCCAGGCATTTGTTTCATATGCCCACTTACACTTTTTGGCAGCTGTGGCCATTTTATGGCCAGGTAGTGCCATGACGGCAGTGCCTAGTAGATTCATCCCATGTATACATAAAATCCCAAACACCTGGTTTTGCCAATATGTTATGTTATGTTATTGGACCTTAGTATAGCACAGCTATTACCAGAAGGTGTCTTGGCGCTGTTAATTAACACCACATGGGTAAATCAGAGTAAATGACAAAGAGTGTGAGAGGAAGAGCCTCAGTGAATGAATGTGGATAAAGAAACGTTTTGAAAGCCTTATGAAATTTAAAATAGTCATCAGGAAGCCTCGGAGCCAGTAGGAGGGTGTTCCATAGCTGAGGCCCCGCCACACAAAACATCCAACCCCCCCCAATCATGTTTTTTTAAAATCCGAGGTTCACAGAGACGGCGATGTCCTGCAGAGCAAAGGCCCTGCCTGGGGCATAGAGAATACTCTTTTCCCGCAAATAAAAGTCCCCCAAGCCATGCAGTGCTCAGTGAATGAGACACAGAGGGCCATCCTGTTACGCTCGCGGGTGCCGCTCTGAATGCTTGGTCTGACCAGGCGTGCAGAGCGCCCCCGTGAGCAGAACTCGTAATGTGGCAGCATGGCAACAACGGCGCCGGTAGCACTACCGGCGCCGTTGTTGCCTTACCGCCACTGTTGTAATGAGGCCCATAGCCAACGACTACCAGTTCCTCAGTTTTACATCCATTGAGCTTGAGCCAACTGGCACCAATGTCTCCCAAACATCCTCGCAGGTGGGGTGCCGCTTGCTTGAGTTTGGGATCAACTCGAAAAATGAGTTGGGTGTCATCAGCGATGAAATTCCAGATCTCTGCGGAACCCCACAGGACAACGCCACAGGAGTTGATCTAAATGGGGGGGAGGGACAGTGTTTGGGAGCGGTCCAATAAAAAGGATTTAAGCCACTCCAAAGCTGCACCAGCAATTCCGACCTCCTTGAAGCGCTGACACAAGATGGTATGATCAGTGGTGTCAAACTCTGCAGAGAGTTCCAAAAGTATAAGTAAACCCGCCCCCATTCTGATCCTAATTCTGGCCAAATCGTTCACCACCGACACCAGCACAGCCTCCGTTCCCATCAGGGGATGGAGGCCCGACTAGTGTGGATGTAAAATTGCAGCTTCTTCGAAGAAAGTATGGAGCTGAGTTGTAACAACAGCCTCCATTATTTTCATGAGAAACTTAAGGAGGGAGATAGGCCGAAAGTTAACTGGGATTGAAGAATCAAGAATAGGCTTTTTTTTTGTTGCAGCGGTGTCACTAGGGCATGTTTCAATATTTCTTCTACAAGGTGGTGGCCAAATAATGCCAGGGCATTATTGAATATCGACAACTACGTCCTTTACCTTTAAAGAGGGATATTTGATGTGACCTTTCCCCAGAAGTAATACAAATTGTAGTTTGCTCCCTTTCATTCAATTAACTGTGAGCGCATGTTACAAAAAGCTGGCATTCGGACCTAGGGCTTCAAGTTCACAGTTCACACACTCACGCACAAGAACACATGAAAGTGCAATCAACAAATGTGTAAATTCGCTTACTGGGAGTGTGATTTTCAGGGATTGTTTCTATATTCTTAGGCTTAAAAGGTGCACACCTTTTATTCTTTGCCGGCAACGTTACAGGAAAATCCCCTTTCCCTGGTTATTTTTATAGGTTGAAAATTAATTATCTGAAAATAAAATGATCATTTGACCTGTGCACTTACTGTGACGTCACCCCCCCTTGATCATGTTAATGAGCCACCCTACTTTTTTGAAGGGTTTGGGCCCTGATGGTTTACCTTGCTTATGTTCATTATACACATAAGGTCTCCTGTGGATGACTCCATTAAAGATTTCTGAGGACCCCAGGAAAATGGTTGTGATGGATGCCTGGAGGGGAAGACATTGTTGGGGATGAGTGGGAGTTGCGATCTTTTAGGGTGCGGTGAGTGACATGGTAGTGTTAATCACCGCAAACTGTTGCCGCAAGTGTTTCAGAGGGTTACATATTATAATATTCCAGGAATAATAACCCGGACTGAACATGAAAAACTCATTTTTACAAAGGAAGAGTTCTTTTTACTGTGCACCTTCTAAATAACTAGTACCCCCTACTAAACAGACATTTAAAAGCAAGGAGAAGTAGCCCTGATCTGCATTCCAAATGCATTCCATAGCATCGGGAGGATAGCCCAGGGGAAACGTACTTCATCCTGGAGAGGGTGGCTTCTCAGCCCTGCTTGATTTGTTGCTGGCTTTTGATAAGGTGTTTTGTTTATCAAAATCCTGCGGGTTGAGGGACATGGTCTTCACCTGTGTATTGTCTTACTATCCAGAAGGATAGAGAAAAAAAGGTTGGAACGGAAAAAGCCTGAGTCCTCCCCCTTCCCTTTGATGGTCTCTCTTGGTATGCATGTTCTTGAATCTTTATATGGTGATGGGAGATCCTGTGGGTTGGTTGGGGATCTCTGTGGATCTGTATGCGGTGGCAGCCAACCCTGTCATTGTGTGTCATCCCTTACAGATTTCCATCACAGGAGGCATTGACTTGGAGTATTGAGAGGTGGATGGCCAGCATATCCTTAAACTAAATACCACCTACAGATAGTTTATTCTGACCATGGGCAGTTTGTGTTGGTTGTTGACTCTTGCTTCAGAAAGATTGCCAAGGAGGATGGGACAACAGCCCAGCCAGTCAAGTTAAGATCTTTGAGTTGCCATGGCCAAGTCTATAAGCAGCCAATTTACTCTGCTTCAGAAATGTCAACATCTTAACTCCTGCTGTGTCTGCACACAGTGTGCCACAGAAACCACCTGGGACAACGCTGAACCACCTAGGACCAGGCCCTGCCTACCACCTGGCCAGGTTCCTCAACGTTTTCCTAGCTGCCCTCCTCCCATCCCCTTCCCAACCAGGGCACCACTCTATTAGGTTGTCAGGAGAAGGCTGTTGGCAAAGAATTTCACCTCTTTGCCTAGCTTGCCCTCATCACCTTTGTCACAAAATGGCATCTATCTGCACCAGTCAGGTACTCATATCTCTAACATATCCACCTACAAACCCCAATCATCACTGTATATCCACCTACAAACCTCAACCACCACAATCTGGTCTTTTTGTAACTAACCCTCCACGTCAACATCAGACTCACCCCATTGCTTCTACAGTTCAGGAAAGAGCTCATAACCCTCCTCTGCAAGGAATGCTTCTTCCATAAACCATAGGTCTGCACACCCTCCAGTCCACACCCTACCTGAGACTGAGCTCTGTTCCTCAGTGTTTCCTTCCCTTGTTTCTTGTAGATCCCTTGCTGCCAATTGCCTGCCCTCACCTGCTGCTCGTTCCCCACTCCCTTTTTCTCTGCTACCCTCACTGCTTCCCAAAACTAGATCAGTGCTAAATAAAATAATGATAATAATAATAATAATAATAATAATAATAATAATAATAATAATAATAATAATAATAATAATAATAAAATGAGTAACCCTGAGCTCTAACTACTTTCAACCTTATTTAGCTGCTCTCCATAGGACTGTTACTTAATTGTGTTTTTTGTTAGGTGCCTGTTACTTAATTGCATGCCTTGCTTCCGGTCTGTTACTTAATTGTATTGGTTGAACTGGCCTCCTACTCCATTTGTATGCTTGCTACCGACTTATTAACGAATCCCATTGGTCAAAAGTGGCCCACTAACTCATCTCCTGGTCCTTATTAGCTGTTCTTCTCAACTGATCCCCTTGGGAACATCTATGCGCCGGCCCCGCACTCCGACCCCGTGATAATCTCACTCTTGGGGTCTGGAATGCCTAGTAATGCAGCAACAGGCCTTCCTTTATCACAGACTGCTTTGACTCCCGACACCCTCGCCTCTCTCTCATGGACATGATTGAAAACGGGATATAGCCACCATTGCTGTCTATCACACTATTCACACCACCTTCCCCCACTCACTTTGGCTGACTAAGTGAAGTGGAGCAGTCAGCCTCATGATCAAAAAGATGTACACATCTGCCACTTTTATGCCATCTGACCTTCTTCCCTCATCATTCGAGTAAAATGCTGTCCAACTCTCAGCTCCTATCTCTTTCACTATACAAGCGCTTTCGTGTAAAGCGCTATATAAACTTAATAAATACAAATACTGCTCATTGTGGCTCCCCATTACCCATTGTGGCTCCAAGCATGTTTATGGGTAACTTCAAACTTCTAAACATTTTCAATGCATGCTTTCTGGAACTGGACTCTACCCCCTGTGACCACTTCCTGGTTGCCCATCACAACCTACCCACACATGTCTGAGGCAACTTCCTCAATCTTATCTTCCTCTCCACTTCTTTCTTGTTCATGGAATACACCCTTGACCCCTCTCCCTCAGATAATTCCCTCCTCCACTTTATGTTGCTCTCCGTCCACCCTTTCCTTTGTGGGGATGGAAATGGGTTTAACCCACCTCCCAAGGCACTTTCAAATAAGGCAAACCACTTATGAGGTAATGTCTCCTACAAGGAGGGAGCAATCTGCATCATCTGATACCAAATAGAGACCTCACAGCGCATACAAGTGCATGCTTAACACTAGAAATGCCCACCCTCCGTGACACCATTTTGTAATAGGCTCCAAACGAGACATGCCACCGACCCATGCTGTCCGCGTTCTCTGTTCACAGAGCCTAATTCCTACACAGTATGCTGGCTCCACTCGAGCCTTGTTCCCACGGAAGTCCATTTCCCTCTCGTCCCTTCAGTGTTGCGAATATTTAACCCCAACCCAGCCAGACCGGTGCTGGTCGTACATCACTAACCCGACCACCAGGTCCTAACCCTTGTACAGTGTCCACCTCAGATCTAAAGCCCACATGGCTGTATTTCTCCCTAGCACCAACACACGTCTCCAGTAACATAAGATACAGAGAACGGTAAATCAAAGATCAATCCCTAGCGGGAGACATTGGGTGCGGGGACTGCGGTATCAAGAGAGACCTGAATGTGTGGGTCAGCATGGCTGTATTTTATCCTGCCCTCTCTGACACCATTTCCTGTGCCGCCCCAGTTCCTGCCATAATGAATGGATAGGCTGTTTTAGTTGTTTAGTTTAGATAGGACACATTGGGCCTCATTAGGAGGCTGGCGGCCGCGGAATGAACGGTGCCGGTAAGGGTCCGGCACCATTCATTCCAGGCCGTCTCATTACGATATCTGCAGCGGGACCCGCTAACGGACCAGGATGCTAAAAATGGGCCTGTCATTAATAGGCCCATTGTTAGCATCCTCCCCATTCCCATTGAGCCCTATGCAGGCTCAAATGGGAATGGGGATGTACTGGGTCCGGGTCCCGCGAAAGGGATTTACCGGGCCCTCCAAGGTCAGAATGGCCCGGTAAATCCCCTTTTGCGGGACCCAGACCCGAGTTTGGAGGCAGCCATGCCCTTTTTAAGGGCATGGCTGCCTCCAAACTCGTAATGAGGCCCATTGTAGTTTATGCATAACTTAACCTTCACCACGAAGATAAGCCCAGCTCCCCCACATTCATCAAGATCGACGGGGAAGAAACAGCCATTTATTGCCTACCTTCCCCTATGGAGCAGGCCCATGTGTAGGGTGCCTCCAATCCAATGTCCTGTATATCGAAGACGCTTTTCGTGTTTACAAACCCCATTTGATGATGTAAGACCAGAGCGCTCTCAGGCAGCAGTGACCTTATGGTATTTGTATTTTGCACAAGTAAACCTTGTTATCCTTGCAAAGCTTTCTCTTGGCCTATTTTCCTAGCGGGTTGTGTTTACTCATGAGTGTGTGTAATTGGGGTACTTGCCTTCATTTGGTGACCCCTATGATGTGATTCCTCAGCCCCTTTACTTGCGGCAATATCCAGGTAGCCTCTCCGGAAGGACCATGCCCACCTACAGTGACCAGTCCCCCAAAACACGTAGGCAGCAGAAGTGGTCCTTGTGGGTGCGGTCTTTGAAAAAAATCCTTCCTGCTCTTTGGAGCCGGGTGCGGCCCTAGGGAGAGGTCCAGACCTGTTGTGAATTCCCCGCGAATGGAAGCTGTTGGAAGAACGTGAACGTGAGTATAGATTGCAAGGAGTAACTATATTTGGGTTGGGGTATGGAGCAGTCTGAAAGAGGGGAAAATGCGATGCATGAAAGTGGATGGATAATGTGGATTTTTGTTTGTTGATGTTTTTTATATGGCCCTTTTCCCACTTATTTTTTACTCATTAAGTTATACTGAGAATAAAAAGGAAGGAAAGGGAGTCTCTCCGAGAGAGGATGCAAGGTGGCAGCCACAGTGCACTGTCCCGACCAGTGCGGAAAAAGAAGTCTAAGGAGAAAAATTAGGAACCCTGTATAATTAGAGGGCTCGGGAAAAGTAGTGGTTGTTATTTTAACTTGTTATTTTAGTTTGTTATTTTCAGTGTATTTTTTCATATGTACGGAAGAGGCTCAGGAGGGGCAGGTATGGTGTAAATGGAAAGTGAATGAGGGAAGTGAGTGAGGAGTGAATGGGGGTGCTCTAAAGGGGGAGGAAAGGGTTAAAGGTACAGGATTTTTTGATATAATAGAATTGTGACAATATTGAGTGACAGTACAGAGACTATTGTGACGTACATGTAACAAGGGATATTGAACCACATTGCATAACTTGAGGGTGGGGACTGATGGAGAAAATACTGTACAACTATTGTGGACACACACTTTAGACAGACGACAACCATGGGGACAGACACACCTCTAATCCACATATGTAAGGCCCAACCCCTGTACAGTTAAAAAAATTAAGAAATGTCAATGTGTAATGGAAACTAAAGGGGAAGGAATGACCTGCTCCTGGCCAGAGGGGGATACTTCAATAAGTGTGTGTTAGACTATATGTCAACATACTTGACTGCCAAATATAAGGGGAGTCCATTGCAGAACGGGCGAGAGATATTGGACTTGTGGAGGATGTTTGAGGATAAAGAGGTGCTAGAGATGGTAGGGGGATGCCAGACAGAGAGACAGTAACCAAATCGGGGAAGGCAAGAAGGGGGAGAACAACTGAAAAAAACATTACCCATTACTGACTAAACCAGCAGAGGGATACACAAATCCGACCTATGTCTTGGGTGGAATAATGTTAGCAGACCCTGGTACAGCCCCGCCCCCTCCATACACTGAACCCCCGGTGGAACCCACTCACACAGGGGTGAGCGCTAGAGACCTCGAAGTAGTGCTAGCTACCACACGCACCAAATTAGCCAGACTACATGCAGCAGCTGACACAACAAGGGCAGCAGAAGTCCCGATGCTGCCTCCAAGCACCACCCCTCCCATACATCCTGGGGAGGAGTGGAAATCGGGGGACTTATTGTTTAGGCTTAACAGCGCACCTTTAGGAACTGTACATGTAGAAAGAGAAGGGGAGACAGACAGCCTGGGGTACGAAAACGTAGGATCGGCCAGGGGAGATGAAGAATACTGGAGCAATTTTGATGACCCAGAGGAAGGGGCAGTGGGAGGGGCTGAGGTCGCACCCCTTACTACACCAAGGGTAGAAAGCTTGTGGTTTGGAAGGTTGAGGGAACGGTTCGGGATAATAGCGGTAGCAAAGAAAAAGGGAAGTGGTCTTAAAACAGGGAAAATTAAAACGAAGATGCAAATGCCCCTAATTCACAAAGGCGCAGGATGCCCTCATTATGTCCCATGGGCACAGATGGATAAGAACAACCTTCTCAAGTCCCTCCCTCCACTTACTGTGGGGGCAGAAAAATGGATCTATACATTCAAAAAACACACTGCTGGGGTACCCTTCACAATAAGAGATATTAAGAGTCTGTTGGTATCAGCAGTAGGAGACCAGGCAGAATCAGTGTGGGTGAAGGCGGGGTACCCATGAGTAACAATGCGCAATGATTCCCATGATGGTGCGTCATTCAACAATATTAGAGAACGTGTTTGGGATGTGCTGCAGATGACCTTCCTCGATACCCCTGATTTACAATCAATAATGCAATGCACAATGGGCGATGAAGAAGATGCTGCACAGTACATTCTTGTGGTTGAGGAGATGTGAAGGGCAGAGACGGGCAGCGCCTGGGATCAATCAACCTCCTTGTTGTTTTACTTTATTGTGAAGCAGGGCTCCCAAAGGAAGTACAGAAGGCCCTGGATAAAATAGCGGGGGTGGAAGCAAAATGCTGGCCTGGGATTCAAAGGATCATAGAGCACGATTGTAGGAGGAGCAAGGAGCGTGAAAAATAAATTATTCAGAGATGACAGGCAGAAGAAGCGAAACTAGTGAAAGTCGTTGCGGTCTCAGTAGCACCGCCCCTAGAACAGATGAGAGAAGAGGGGTGTGCCACTATCGCCAACACAGGTGAGGATGGCAGCAGTATGGACAGACAACGGGCAAGGACAGTGGGGTGGAAATCAACAATATGCGTGACCCCAATGGCAAGGAGGGCAACCAAGAGGACGAGCTGGGTCCTGAGGGCAAACAGGAGGGGGATTCAGGGGACAAGGAAGACGAGGTGGGGGCAGGGACAATGTTGGTCCTGCAGGAGGGGGGGCACGTGGCCAGAGAATGTTGTAGTAGACAGGGAAGTAACTACAGCTATAATCAGCCACCTTACGGAGGCCCCCACCCGGGAAGCCCACAGGGACCCGCCCACAGGTCGACCATGATTCTATATGAAGTACACCAAGCGTACACTCAGTTACCTCCCCAGATCCCTGGCCCATATCACCTGCCACCACAATAGCAGGTCCACCGGCAACGTCGATGCTACCCCTACACGTAGGCAGAGGGAAGCAGACATCCTTTCACCACCACACCCAACGGTGCTGCTGCCCCCTACCAAGGAGCAACAGTTGTAGGGGGAACGCCTTCTCGTTTCCAGGGACAGACACCCCAAAGAGAGCACTTGCGAGTCCAGTACTATCAACGACCTTGCATCCAGAAGAGGAAGTGGGGGGCAGAGATAGGAAATATGAAATTGATCTTTATGGTGGACTTGGGGCGGAAAAGTCAAACATAAACGAAGGTGACTTCCCGCTATCAGGAAACACTCTCAACACGCAGGGATTCTTTGGGGCTGTAGTAACGGTTCCATACACAGAAGATTTAGATGTCAAAGTTGGAGGGAAAATTGTTCGAGCCCCACTTCTCTATTACGAAAGCTCCCCTGTCAATTTGATGGGAAGAGACTTGCTCAGTAAACTAAACATGACAATATCATTCACAGATAGAGGATTTGTCTGTGCCACGCCAGGCATATGCTCTATCTGAGCCATGATAGTAATACACGCAGTGGCTAATGAGGTGGTAGTGAGAGGAATACCTGTGAACCCAGATATGGTCATTTATGGCATTATAGTGGTTACCATAGCAGTGCCCCAAATTACCAGGAAGGAGTGGAGAGTACCTGGCGATTTTGTTTTCCGGACTGTAGCACTCGCTGAGGTGGTTACTGGTACTGTCTTGTCCTTAGACCTAGAAGGGTTACAAGTGTCTCCAAGAAGGATTGTGGTACTGGGAACAGATATCCATGGGTGCCAATGGTGCACAGTGTTATGTATTGGCCCTAATACATAACTAAGGTACAGAGCCCACTTATGGCAATCGTTAGCGGTCCTCCCACATTCTGTGAAACTGACCTATAGCAGGTTCCACCACACTTATGGACTACAAACCCACATGACGTATGAATATTAAAAGAAGTGACCCCAGTCAGAACAACACTCAAATCTGGAGCAGTGTTACCAAGAGTAAAACAGTATCCCCTGTCTAAAGAAGTGGAAGAAGGGATTCAGGAAGCAATACAGGGTCTGCTACAGCAGGGCATTATAGGACCCTCCACGTCACCATGTAACACTGCTATCTATCCCATCAAGAAGGCCATAGGGGCAGTTGGAGGATGATCCCGGACCTCCGCCCCCTTAATGACATCGTACAGAAGAAGTTTCCTCTTGTTCCTAACCCCAGCATCTATCCTGTGCAGTATCCCAAAACAAGCCAACCATTTTACTGTAGTGGACCTGAAAAGGCATTTTTCTCAGTACCATTCACCCAAGAATCACAGTATCTTACAGCATTTACCCTGGGAGGAAAGTGATACGAATACCATTGCTTTCCCCAGGGGTCCTGTGAAAGCCACAGCATCTTTGACAGAATCTTAAACGAAACGAAGATCTTGGTAACATTCAGTTGCCCAGCACGATAATTCAATACGTGGACGATCTGCTGGTCTGCAGTGACAGCTAGCAGAGCTGCCACAGAGACTCTGTTGCCTTACTCCAATTACTGGCTTAGAAAGGATACAAGGTGGACAAAAACAAACTCCAGTGCTGTTTGAGGCAACTCATTTCCAAAGATGGTAAAAGAATAATACCTGATAGAGCTTCCACAGTGAGTGCAACTCCCAAACCTACTAGGGTAAAAGAAATGCAAAACTTGTTAGGGCTCTGCAATTATTGCAGAGCCTGGATCTTGGATTATGCGGCATATATGAGGCCACTTCTGCAAGGCCTCAAGGAGGCACAGAAAGAGGGAACTATCATCCAATGGACAGCCGCAATGATGACTACCTTTAATGATTTAAAGGAGGTAATTTCAACAGCCCCAGTCCTAGCGACCCCAGACTTCACCCAAGAGTTTTACCTGTTCTCACACTCAGATGTCACCCTCATGATCACAGTACTGACACAAAAGAGTTCTGTGGGAAAAAAGCCTTTAGCCTTCTATCGCGGCACTCTCGATTCAGTGATGCAAGGACAGTTCACTTGCAAACAGGCACTTGCTGCCGCAGCCTTCACCATCGAAAAAAGTTCCACCATAGTGATGGGGTGCTCAATAACATTGTATGTCGAGCAATCACTGTTTGCAATACTGGAACACTCCAAGTCCACTTTAACCACACAAAGAGGATCCGCATATGAAATAATCCTGTCAAGCCCAAATATCCAAGTGGTTCAATGCAGGACAGTAAACCCAGCCACTTTCTTAACAGAGCCGTGCACAGCTGAGGTACCCTTCGCAACATGATAGTGCAACATATGAAGGGGATGACATTCCAAAAGTCAAAGACAGCGCACTAGAGGAAGGGGAAATATTGTTTGTTGACGGGTCAGCGTCAGTTGTTCGGGAGACAGGTGAAAAACATGTTGGGGCAGATGTGGTGAGATTGGAGGAGGTGGAGTACGAAACACTCATGAAAAGATTACCCAGATATTTCTTTGCACAAGCAGCTGAACTTGTCGCTCTGATTGGGGCCTTAAGAGTATCAAAGGGCTGTTAAATTACCATTTACTCAGATTTTGCATACGTCACCACCACAGTGCACACAGGTCTATCTCGATGGAGGAGAAGAGGGTTCTGAAGGGCAGATGGGTCTCCAGTGAAACATGCAGAATTACTAAACACATTGATTGCAACCCTCACAGAACCCTCGGTAGTAGCAGTAGTGAAATGTTTAGCCCACACTTGCAACACAGATGAAATATCATTGGGTAATGCCGCTGCTGATGCAGCAGCCAAAAAGGCAGTGTACCTCCCAGTAAATATGGGTGCAGAATACATACTAACTAGTACAGCAACGTCTTCCACCACAAATGCATGCACATCACTCCCAATAACCCAGATCATAGAGTTACAGCATTGAGCGCCAAAAGAAGCACAGAACCTGTGGCTCAAATGTGGGTGTATTCAATACTCCACCAATCTCCTCTGGAGACAACAGGCAACAGGAAAGGTTGTGATGCCTGTCAAGCTCCCATACACCACATTTGAACAACTGCACTTCCCATCCTACAGCTGGTTCATTCCGAATTTACAGGAGCATCTGACTCAGATGGTGGTCCAATGTACCACGTGTCAAGTGTTCAGCACAGGGATGACATTGAGAACTTTATGGGGCACATTGCCCCACCCTGTGGGCCCTTTCTGTGAGCTACACATTGATAACACAGACATGGGGGAAAGGTGCAATGGGGCACGATACTTGATCATGGTGGTGTGCCCATTTTCTCGATGGGTGGAAGCAGGTCCATGCACCCACTCAGATGCCAAGTGTGCCACGAAATTCCTTGTCAGAGGAATTTTCCCCCGATGGGGAGTGTGTGTTGTCCTACGATCAGACAATGGATTCATTTCTTCAATGAGCTATTTAAAGAAATAACAACCTTATTTGGGATCAAACACAAAATTGCTCCATTTTACCTCCCACAAGCAAATGGAATGGTAGAGAAAATAAATGGTCTTCTCAAAAACAAATAGTCAAAACTCTGTAACTCATTCAAGAAAAATTGGGTGTACTGCTTACCCCTGGCACTATTCTAGTTGCACACACAACCCAGCAAGGACCACCACCTGTCCCCCCACGAGATAGAGATTGGCTGGCACATGCAATTGCCACTGTCCCCAGTAAGAAGAGCCTCAGATGCACACAAGACAACAACTATCTTCAGAGAGGAATTCAAACAATATCTAACACAACTCATGCGTGCAATAATATGCACAGCGAAACAAATAGCTCCTGCCTACATAGAAAACAGAGAGAGTGCTACTGCATCCCTAACTGACACCACCCTGGAGCAAACCTTGTTACCAGGAGAGTAGATTTATGTCAGAAGTTTCATCCGCAAGTAGAACACACCCAGATTCCACGGACCATATGAAGTGGTCTATTCCACCCCGCTTGCAGTAAAAGTAAAAGGGCTAAGGTACTGGATACATCTCACAGATGTTCGCAAAGCCCAAGGCAACACCACACAAAGCATACCCACAGAAAAAAAATTACCTCAACATAAGTTAACCTTATCTGTGCATGTGAAATGTGTTAAAAACATGCATTGCTGCTAGAGCATGGGCTACAAAAAACTAAAACTCCCCACCTCTCTCTCTCTTTTTCTCAGTCTCTTTCTCTCTCTCTCTCTTTCTCCCTCTTTAACCCACCCTGTTCTTTCCCACTCCACAGGTGCTACGATCATGGAGATGATGCCACTGCAGAATGTACCAAATGTATATAGAGGTAGGAATAGAATTTGTTTTTTAAGTATGTATAGTTATGATTGTGGATTGAATTTTGTAGCTATCTCATTCACTGTTTGCTTTGGGCATTTACTGGGGGATATCATTTATCTGGGATGACCATATAAAATAAGGGAGGAGGGGGTCAAATGGACATGGGATGTACACAAATGGACCTCACAAGATTACACTGAAATATGATAAGAAAGGTCCCAGGTGTCCTTGTATTAACCGGCAATGTAACTGGAAGGTCACACGATGCCTCAAATGCCACTTCTATACCTTCTTTACTTTTTAACTCTCAATCACATATTCCAATATTTGACATGTTGTCCACCCCAGCCTCCAATATGATTATCAGTTTTCCCACTCCTTGACCCCGAATGAAAGGATGAATAAAAGCATCCATGTAATGGGAAGCAGACAAGCCACTGGTGTGCTAAACAACACAATGTATAATACCACAAATATTACAAGCATCAACTCAAAATCCACGCTTTACAATAGTTTAATGTTTCAGCTATTAAAACTTTGCATACATTGTTCTTTGTGCAACACTACAATTCCAGATAAAACTGTAAAAGGGGGGAAGAGGTTCCCCTTGAGTAGTAATAGAAGGAAATGACAAACATGCCTGCATAAGCATGATTCATATCATGGCTTAGGATTAGACGCAGAGGAAGACTTTCGCTATCCCTAACATTCAAACCAATGGTATTCCGATATGAGTGCAATGGGAAGGCGAAAGCCTAATGGAAGTTGTTATGTTTGCTCATTAACACTGCATGCATCTGGGGCACCCAAACTACTAATACCATGAGAGGTATCATTAAATGAAACACAATGGGCCTCATTACAAGTTTGGAGGTAGCCATGCCCTTTGTAAGGGCATGGCTACCTCCAAACTCGGGTCCGGCTCCGGCTCCCGCGAAAGTGGAATTACCGGTCCATTCTGACCTTTGCGGACCTGGTAATTCTCCTTGCGCGGGACCCGGAGCCGGTAGGTCCCCATTCCCATTTGAGCCCTCTAGGGCTCAATGGGAATGGGGAGGATGGTAGCAGCGGTACCGTTCATAACAGTACCGTTGCTACCATCCTGTTCTGCTCGCGGGTGCCGCTCTGCACGTCTGGTCTGATCTGGTCCGGCCCCCGCAAGCAGAACTCGTAATGTGGCGACATGGAAACAACGGCGCCGGTAGCACTTCTGGTGCCATTGTTGCCTTACCACCACTATTGTAATGAGGCCCAATGTCTGATTCATCCTGCACTATGTAGGACAAAAAGCACCTTTCGGGCATGCAGCATTCAACTACAATTCCTCAAGCCAGACACCCGAAGATGCAAAACCAGCTCCACCAACCCAAATTGTTACAAGGAAGCGTTCCTCGCCATACAAGGGACATAATATATGGACAATAAATGGCAATAAAGAACTTTCATGTGCAAGGCTTGTCGTACGCAAAGAACAACAGAAGGAGGGACCCTTTCCAGACGAAGAAAAAGCAGTGCTTGACACCACAGACATAGCACCCACCTTATAGCCTCCATCCTCCCTGAAAAGGAACTTTGTGACCGACTGTGAAGAAAGAAACAATCTTCTAACTACTTGTCTCAAGACTCATCTGATCTACTCGCACAAATTCCCAATGAATATAGATTGTACCATTCTGCTGAGACATTATTTGCATCACTTGTGGCCAGTATCCAGACCAGAGCCAACGCTAAATGGCTCCAGATTGTTAGATGGGAACTGAGCCAGCTTGCAAACTACACTGAAGAAGGGTTCAACATCATCAATGTGGAACTGAGTACCCTCAAACTAATGACAATGCAGAATCGCTATGTCCTTGACCTTCTAACAGCCAAGGAGGGCGGGGTTGGCAAAAAAGATCGGGAGTTCATGTTGCATGTTCATATCTTCTGCAGATGCTGAAAACGGAACCCTATCACATGTCATTGCAGCAGTACATAAACATGAGGTAAAAATGAAGAAAGAAGCTGGGATCCAGGAGGAAGACTGGGTGAACATGGCATTCAGCTGGGTACCATCCTGGCTTGGAACAACGATGAAGATGCTGGTACCCATTATCGTGTTTATTTTGGTGATTTTTTTGCATGTGCCAATTGGGTCTCCGTTGTTGTACTAAAGAAGTGCCTAATAGTGCAATGATGATGGTGACAATTGGGAATAAAGTACCCCATGTTACACAGGAGGTAGAGATTCAGACAGAGCAAAACAAAGACCCTAAATATCGGATGGGTGCCATCTCTCAGGGGCATAGGGATGAGGTGGACACCCTATACCACACAACTATTGCACCTCCAGCAGACTGCGAAAACTACATGGAAGTCTGGGTGGACTTTGACCTGCACACCTGAGCAATATGCGCAGTGTGGTGAGAGCCTAAGACATGTTTGATGATAATGGATGCCCATAAAAGGGACGCCTGCATGGGAAAAAGCAGGAAGACGGGCAAACTAAGGTAAATATGGGGAGGAGGTGAATTTGTTACTGTAGAATTAACGAAAGGGGGAATGTTGGGATGGAAATGGGTCTATCCCAACCCCCTAGGTGTTTCCAAATAAGGCGAACCCCATATAAGGCAATGTAACTTATAGGGGGGAGCAATCCGCATCATCTGATACCATATAGAGACCTCACAGCACATAGAAGGCCATGCTTAACACTAAAAATGCCCACCCTCCCCGACGCCATTTTGTAATAGACCCCAAATGAGACATGCCACCGACTCATGCTGTTCACGTTCTCCGTTCACAGAGCCTAATTCACACACAGTATACTGGCTCTGCTCGAGCCTTTTTGCCATGGAAGTCAATTTCCCTCTTCTCCCTACAGTGTTGTGAATATTTAGTATCACCTTCAGGAATGTGCTCGGCTCAGAGTGTGAGACAGTACCAGGCACCGTGGTGTGTCAGTTCATCTCCACTAAACTGACATGAAGCGTCTAACCCCCACCCAGCCAGACAGGTGCTGCTCGCACATCACTAACCCGACCCCCACCTCCAGTGCTCTCTGATAAGCACCCGACCCCCAGGTCCTAACCCTGATACGGTGTCCACCTCAGATCTAAAGCCCACATGTCTGTATTTCTCACTAGCAGCAACACACGTCTCCAGTAACATAAGATACAGGGGAGGGTAAATCAAAGATCAATCCCTAGCGGGAGACATTGGGTGTGGGAACTGCGGATCAATAGAGACATGAATGTGTGGCTCAGCATGACTGTATTTTATCCTGCCCTCTCTGCCACCCTTTCCTGTGCCACCCCAGTTTCTGCTATAATGAATGAATAGTCCATCTTAGTTGTTTAGTTTAGATAGGACACATTGGGCCTCATTACGAGGTAGGCGCTAAGGGGTTAATGGCACCGGTAAAAGTGCCGGAGCCGTCAACCCCTTACCGCCCCATTACGAGGTCTGCTTGCGGGACCCGCTAAGGACACCTAGTAAACCCCCCCCCATTACGAGGTCTGCTTGCGGGTCCCGCTGCAGGCCAGGATGCTACCAATGGGTCTGTTGTTAACGGGCCCGTTGTTAGCATCATCCCCATTCCCATTGAGCCCTATAGGGGCTCAATGGGAATGGGGATGTATTCCTTGAATGGGGAAATACCGGGCCCGCCAAGGTCGGAATGGCCCGGTATTTCCCCATTCAGGGAACCCGGTATCCGGTATCCGGTATGGGGGTAGCCATGTGGCTAACAGCTGCATGGTTACCTCCATACTCGGAATGAGGCTGTGTTTTATGCATAACCTGACCTTCACCGTGAAGATGTGCCCAGCTGACCCACGTGCATCAAGATTGACGGGAAGAACCAGCCAATGATTGCGTGGCATCCCCCATGGAGCAGGCCCATGTGTAGGGTATCAAAGTGTAGTTATGGAAGAGAAATGTTACTTTAGCTTTGCTGATTGTCTAGAAATGTATCCATATTAGCTTGTAGACACATAGAAAGATAAAATGTCAAACCCACCAAATGTAACAACATACATGCACATTAATAAAATACTTGGACAATTCATGCATCTCAATATGCACCTCAATATAGTGGGCTTCGGCAAATGAATCCAACTCACGATAGTTGAGATTGCCTGCAAGGTGAACTTTGACTTTTAAGTAACTGATTCTGTGAGGTTTTAGAAGCCAGGGGAGGGGTTGAAAAGTAACTCCACAATAATTGCGAACAGCGCTGTAGGAACTGGCCATGAGGTTCTATGGTTCAAAATTGCAGGTGGCAGAAGGTAATCGTCTGATGAATGGGAGCGTGATAGACAGAGTTTTCATTATTTGTTTTAGCTAGCAGTAAAACATGGCATGCGCCAATGCCCAAGGCTTAACTAATAACAAACCAGGAGTTGCAATTATATTGTCAGATGTGCTATGTGCAATAAAGCGTTAGGGTATTTAGATTAGAATTTTCCACTTAGAAAAATGACTGGGGGAATGAGATTACTAACTCAAAGAGAAATCATTCATTGAGCCTTCCTCATATTGCTTGGGATATTTATGTGAACCATGTGCAAATCAAGAGTTAGGTTTTAAATGTCTTAGGCTAGCTATTGTTAGTAATGAATTATGTTTCAATACCTATGTTTAAGCATGTGCTGACGTCATGACCTACTACGGATGAATCTTGTGTGTTATGAATGTGATCTGAAGTTAACTATTAAGATAAAACTGTCCAATCAAAAAGCATACATTGGGAAAAGATGGGATTTCAAAGAGGTTTTTGTCCAATCATTTTTGGGGTGTGGATTGCAATAACGTATCTGGGAGTGTTTTAACTGTTGCAATTATTTATAGAAGATGTGAACTGATATGGTTGGTTGAGACTTGGGTTAGTTTGGTCCTGCAACACCATCTCTCCATTGAATTGTACAATAAACTTGCTTTATGGCCAAAGTGTACACTTATTCTTCAAGTGGTGCGCCAGCTTGGGATGAGGTGATTAAGTGGCACGCCCCTACAAATTCTTAAATTAAATTCTGCTCTGGCTGCTCCCTTTGACCACCACAATTCCTCTTGACCTTCGCTCTTTCTCTGTCCTCCCCTGTCACCAGTCTTAGCCACTCTGCTCAACCGGCAACTAAAAATGACCATGTGGTTACACTTCTATTACTGGTGTCCTGCTCTCTAGGCCTTCCCATAGGAGACAATTTCTGCCCTCACCACAGCCCTGATCCTGCAAAATCCAACTCCTAGACAAGACTCTACACGGCTCTACGATGCTACCTCCCTCAAGTTTCCCTCTTCCCTCGAAGCCATTATGGTTCCTCCTTGCCCTTGCCCATGGCCTCCTCTGGAGGTGTATCCATGTCCTAACAATGGTTCCACAGCAGTGAATGGGCATGGACATGGACACAGGAATATGGGGAAGGGCTGGTGTGCAGAGGAGAGTCTAGGAAGGGGAGAGGAGTTAATTAAGAAGAAGTTCACCTTATCAGCTGTTTGAGTGTGCCTAGCACTGGTTTGCGAGGTGGGCATGAGGAGTTGGTGACCTGCACAATGGCCTGGTAAACATGCTTTCTTGAGTCAGAGTTGGTGTTGGCAGCTTTCACCAGAGGCTCTGAGTTAAGACAGTGGTGGCAGAGTGAAAGATTCTTCTGCATGCTTCCCTGTGCCCTCAGTGGTAGCCATGCCAGTGATAATTGCACCGTTGGCTCTAAAGAAGACTGCAGTTGTCCGTTCAGACAGTGAGATACTTGATGCAAGCTTGTGTTTTGTCCCATGACTACTTGTTTTTCTGGAGGCCTCATCGCTGGACATTCCAGTGGTTTCAGGTGCCACAGTGGCCCTTGCAGGAGCTGGAAGGCAGACATGCTGGGGCCTTCCATGGCCTCCTGGCTGCCTTGGGTACCTGGTGGGAGACAAGACATGGAACATGATATAATTAGCTTTGTTGTATTACTGTTGGGTGTGCTACACTTTGATGCATTCTGGAGTACACTACATAAAAGTCATGGTAGGAAGTGTCGAGACACCACATATGGGGTATGTTGTTGGAATGGCATGCCTTGCTATAGGTGACTGGTTTGATGCATTTTTAGAATAGAATGTGTTGGGAGTGTGTGGCGTGGTTGCCCATTGGCCTTATGAACCTTTCACTTTGGCCCTGCTCATGGGTGACCATCTTCACCAGGATACATATTGTTGGTGATCTGAGTTGCCCTCTCACCTGTTAGGCGCAGTTGTATCTGTCATAGTGTGATGCCTACATTTTGGAGATCACACAGTATGTAAACAGGATTACTGATAATGCTTTGTTGTACGTGTTGTCTGTTTGTACAAGGGCAGTTTGTGTGGGGCCAGACCACTCTATGTATGTTTAGCATTTGTTGGATTTGTCTTGTGTATTTTTTGGATGACGTGTTGTGGATTCATGGGTTTAGTGGCTACTGGCAACCATGATTGGTGATACAGTTTGTGATACACCGCCACTCTGGGAGACTTGCTGTTCACATTTACTGATGACTGTCCTACTTTAAGTACCTTCTACTTCTCTTTGGTGGCCATTTTTCAGGAATTCACCTGTTGTGCCTCCTATTACTAACCCAGGCTTTGCAGGGTGACTGCAAGTGTGTAGGATGACATTCATTTGGGGTTAGCCTTTTGCCTCAGGGCCTTTGGGTGAATCATGTACTCACTGGGGTCTTCCTGGCGACCTGTAAAAATCTCTGCCATTCCTACATACTCCAAGCCTGCCATGTAGCATATGCCGCTCACTGTCTCCTCCCAAGATTTTAGTTTCAGAGACTTCACTTTGTCTCCTACGGTAGCTGCTGTCTCTTTACAGTGGTGGGCCACTAGGGCGCAGACTCTGGCTTTCAGGTCCTTCCACCTTTTCCTCAAGTCCTCGAAGTCCTATGGCACTTTTCCTCTGGTGGGTGATCTTCCTGTCCAGTACCCGCTAGAGCTTATCGACATGGCCCACTACCCGGTCAGCAAGCACACCAATCTCTGACGCTGCAAATTCGGACTTTCTTTATCACATTTCTGCCACATTGGCATTGGATTTGCATACTGACATGCTTTGTCTGTTTATCAACTTCGGATGGCACTTAAAAAAGTCGATTTCCAGTGGATTTTAAGTGGATTGGATTTTTAAAGATGGTCCCCGCACACCTTCCATTTGCTTGTTGATGCTATTTCTACCCATTAGAACGACTGTTCGGTTATTCCTCCACTTTTCAGGCAGTAGCGTTAATTGCACCGAAAAGTCTCAGATTTAAAGATTGATACCGTTTTTTGTGCTAATTCCCTTGAATGGAATTCCTCTTGTTGCAGATGATTGGGGGTAGCCACACGTGGCTTTGTACATTGGTGCTAATTCCACAGAACACCATGGCGGCAACAGCAATTCCGTTCAGCAGAATTGGCACCATTTTCACTGTCAGACTCCTAATGAGGCCCTTTATCATTTGGAGGAAGGATAACAAAAAATGGGAACGAATGTATGAGAAATGTGACATTTAAAATTCAGATGCGAATCAAGAGAATAGCCAAAAGATTTTACAGAGGTCATCCAGGTAGAGAGTGGTGAAATTGATTGAGTAAGTGCAAGGGAAGACAGAGAAGAACAAACCAATAGAATCTCAATTTTGGAAGGTCTTCCTTTTAGTGAGAGCTAAGATATCCAGTCCCCCCTTAAGTGCCAGGATATCATGCAAGTCTATGGAAAAAGGACGCACATACTCGTCCTTGGCACTTAAGGGTTGAACAGAGGCAGTCCCACAAACAGAGGATGTCAGCTGGAGGAGATGCCTGAAGGTAGACATGGGTGTCATCAGCATAGTCATGCTTCTCAAGGCCTACCCGCAAACCATCTCCTGCAGGTTCAACGTGGATGTTAAATACCATGGAACAAAGGGACGGACCACAAGGAACTCCACCCCCAATGGCGTGGGATCTGACCTGGAAGGACCTACTAGTCCAAATCAGTAGCAACACGCCCGGGCAAGGCCATCCATGTCCATGCAGCAGGATAAGATGTTAGTGGTTGACTGTATTACACTCTGCTGAGAGAACGAGTAGCACGAGCAAACAGATATCCCTTTCCCGTTATCCAGTATACATAAACATCACTTATGATACCATTGATGACCACTGGAAACTGGAGTACACTGATGACATCACAGATGTCAACATCTAGGGCCTCACTAGGAAAGTGGATGAAATGGGACAGTGTGCCACAAGTACTATTTAATAGAGACCATAAGAACATGTAAAGGCAATAGAGTGTATGGTGTCAGGAGCAATGTTTGTCTTCAGTTCGCCTTTAAAGTACTGCCACTTTTAAAACACGATATTTTAATTGACATGAGTGCACACACTATGTGCTGAGTGCTTACATTAATAACTGCGTCTTTAATTTAAATCTTATGCATGCAAATACAGGGTATTAACTTGCCTTATTAAAGGTAAAAATGTGGCCTTCAGGATATGTTGGCAGGTAGTCTCTATGGATGCAAGCTCGTAATAAAGTCCACATTATAGTCCTACACACATTGTTAAGAACTTAGTCGAAATTGTGAATACGGAAACACTTTTCTGAATCCACAAAATGATAAGGAGACCTGCAGAGGTCAATCAAAATGAACTAATACAATCAAGAACACAATGTTATCACTACAAAGGAAGATGAGGTACTCCAATGGTTGAAATTGTGATGTTTCTAATGTATCGGATATCATCGCTTAGGAGGAGCGTAATCTACTTTCTAGAAGGTATTGTGTCGTTGTTTTTGATACTGTAAAAATAACTATATTTTCCATTAAGTATGTGTAAAATACTGACAGGGTTTATTCAATCTATATATTTATGCAGCACACGAGCACCCATAGAAAATGTTTGCTGTATGTCTTGTAGTAGAGCAAGATATTTTTTCGGTACGACAGGCACTTTCCAGTGACGCCATAATCTCTTATGACAACGCATATGATATCGCATCTGATGTCATTTATTTCCTTGATATTATCCGTGATGCCGTAAAGATGCTCTAGTTTACAGTGATGTAATCAATTATGTCCTGAGTGATGTCATAACTGATGTCATATCTGAGGTTTCAGGTGATTTCATCTGTGATGTCATCCGTATGCTCTTGGTCTGCACAGAAGTGGGGCTCAGTGTTAAGGTGGAGCACCTTCCAACGAAGCTTTAAGTGTTTTGTTGTGTTACACTGACACCTTGACATCACTTCAACTAATGTTTTTTTTCACTGAATTTCAAGTTTTTTTTTGCATTGAACTGATTCACCTTAGCTGTATTTTAACTAAGATTGTATCACTACATTTAAAATGATTCACTAATAATGTGTTTTCATTTGCTTCCTCTTTGATTACATCAGTGGTGTCATCCCTTCACTAGTAATCTACTCAAGACAGTGTTTTATAGCTTTTATTGTTTATTTCACTTTTTTCATTATATGATATGATTGGTTATTTATAACACACTTAATGGGATCGAACCTCTGGTGCTCCGTGTCGTCATGGTTCCATAGCGAGCACGTTGCCCCTGAGCTATCCTCCTGAGACAATCACACTACCCTGTCAATGCGTGACAAAATCATGGAAATGTATATTTCACTGTGTGAAATATGTCAACAGAATGAATGAGTGGATCTGTAGTATGTAATTTATTTTACTTAAAACCGAAACACATCAATGGTACAGCGGTACTGTTTTAACATGAGGTAGCTTAGCAGTCACCATTCCCAGAAGGCCATGGGGCACAGGAGAGGCCGAAGACGACATCCTCATTGTATTGGCACACCAATCATACTCAGGTAAGTGAAAATGCCTTTAGTAAGAGAGGTTTATGATGACAACCACAATAGTCATTAGATTGCACAAAGTAAAAAAAAAGGCATCCGCATCTGATGGGTATTTTGGCATTTCATTCCTTGCCAGTGTTGACATTTTGTCGATGGCTAGGGTGGTCCAACATTTAGCTCACCGTTCCTGTATCTCTGGGGCTCTCCATAATTTTCCGTGACGGACTACAGTAATGTCAGACACAACTGAGAGGTGAGTAATCCATATTGCAATTTGACAATGTATAGACTCCATCTGCAGTTTTGTTACAATTTGGAGAATATTCTGGGGAGCCATAGGGAGATCAATTCTTGTGACCTTTTTAATATGGGATAGAAGTTCCTTCCAAAAAGGTTACATCATACAACAATCACACATAATGTGGAAAGGTTTACTTTGGGATGAGGAGAATTTTAGTCAGCCTTGATAGGGTGAGAAACACAATTTGTTGATATTCTCTCATGTCTGAATCATACTGAGGATTTAGCAGCTCTAGACCAATATCATACCCTGCCCGAACATCCATTTCAATCCTTAAATCCTCTTGCCACCGGGACATTTAAAAGTGGCAGTCCCGTGGAGTCCCGCTTTGCCGTGTTACTCTGCCTCTGCCTCTGCTACTAGAGACTGTTACTGATCGCACAACAATCCACTCTTTTGGACTGCATTTACCATAAGGCTCTGTGGCTTGTCATTGGAGGCGGGTCTATAAAAAGAAGGAGCCGCGCGCACCGGGCGCGTGCACCGAAGCGAGTCCCGTGGAGTCCCGCTTTGCCGCGTTACTCGGCCTCTGCCTCTGCTACTAGAGACTGTTACTGATCGCACAACAATCCACTCTTTTGGACTCCATTTGCCATAAGGTGATTTTACCATCAAGATAACTGGACTTTGTTGATTTTAATCTAGCTTGCCACTTATATATGTTCTATATTCTATCTGTTTAGGCTCTGTGGCTTGTCACTGGAGGCGGGTCTATAAAAATAAGGAGCCACGCGCACCGCACACGCACACCGAAGCGAGTCCCGTGGAGTCCCGCTTTGCCGCGTTACTCTGCCTCTGCTACTAGAGACTGTTACTGATCGCACAACAATCCACTCTTTTGGACTGCATTTACCATAAGGTGATTTTACCATCAAGATAACTGCACCTTGTTGATTTTAATCTAGCTTGCCACTTATATATGTTCTATATTCTATCTGTTTAGGCTCTGTGGCTTGTTATTGGAGGCGGGTCTATAAAAAGAAGGAACTGCGTGCACCGCACGCGCACTGAAGCGAGTCCCGTGGAGTCCCGCTTTGCCGCTTCGCCGCAGCATCCGGGGCTCCGCGGGACTGCGGTAAATAGTCACCCACGGCTCCTTGTCAGGGGTGTGTGTGTTTTTCTTTTGTAAACAACTTAAGTGTTTGGGGTTAATCTGAGGCTATGTCCACACGCTCTAACGGTCATTACCGGCTGACAACGGCTATGCCGGACAACATAAGACAACAAATCATGTCCGAGTCCCAGCCATTCCACGAAGACATCCCCACAGATGTGGCAGCGTCTACCATGTGTTCAACGCCAATTCAGCGAAATTTTCGGCATAAATCTAAAGTGCTGAATAAGAAAAAAGCTCTAAATGTGAACAATGTGGACATTCGGAAATATGGCTTTGGAACTCTGAGAAATGCTGACTCAGTAGGTTTGCCTCTGCTCAAAGAACCCTTAGTAACCCTTATAAATGATGCTGGTGTCACTCACTGTAATATACAACCAGAAGTTTCTGTTGCCCAGGCTGTGTTAAATCTCTCTCAAATGACTGATAATGAAAAAATGTCTGCTTCTATGTCTGATAGCATGTTTTTCAGAAATGCCTTGTCTGGAGCACCACATTTACCCATCCCAATGTATGAAAATGTCGAAGAGGCTATAATTGATCTGGATTCGGCTAACTCTTGCTTTTCAGCTTGCTCAGAAAGGTCTAATCTTTTGCAATCTCCCGACATGTTTCAGCGATCTAATTGTAGTATAGGAGTAGATATATCATTTATCCCTCCGACTCCCCGCAGGACTCAAGATGTTCAACAGGTCCTGTCCCCAAAATTGACTGACACCTTCAAATCCTCTAATTTGACTCTTGAGGTTATGAATATAGCACTCATGTCACTTGCCAAATTATTTGAATCCACTGATGGCACACTCAGAGGATTAACAGAAAATGTTGATTTGCTTAATTTTGAGGTACTAAAAATTAGTACTGAACTAGCATGCTTTCGACATGATTCTAATGAAAAACTCAATCATGGTCTTGAGCTCCAAAAAAGAATCATCACTTTTCTTGATAAAAAGCAACTGGAAAAAGTGAGAAAAACCTTGGGTCGCATAGATGCATATACACAAACAAATAAAAACATAAAGTACCAGACTGTGGAAATTTGCTCAGAGTCCAAAAACAAACAGCAAGAACCAACTGTTACGCAGCCCTCTAAAGCATATGCACATGTCCCGTTTGTAGATGGAATTATCACAGATAGCTCCACACTGGTGAAGACAAATGTCCCTGTGCAGGAACCTTCTCAAACAACTTCACAAAAACCAACGGGGTTGACCCCATCTGAGAAATCTAAGTACTCTGTCTTTGACGTCAGAGCCACTAATAATACAGCTGGACTAAAACCAAAGTCAAAAAGACTGCCACCCCAAAAAAAATCAAAACATGTTAAAACTGCAAAGATGGTAGTATCTTCATCAACGAAACAATTTATCAATAACCTAACATGCGCAAAGAGCAGAACTCAGGTGGCATCAGGTATCATAGCAAAGAAGTATGATGCCTTAACTAAGCTGAGAAAAAATAAATATCTTGAGTCTTGTCAGTCCCCTCGAATGATCACAGATCACCCTCCTCTTGATGAGTTGATAAAACTTGCTGAAGGCCATCATTTTTCTCAACATTCAATATTGCAGGATACCAATGAAACTGCTATCCAAATTCCATCACAGCCAATGGCAAACAGCAAGATTGAAGTTCCTGACGACATACTTTTATCAAGGCAAAACCCAAGACGAGAGATTGACCGCTATCTGGAGAGCCGAAGATTCGAACCTCCTAAATTCCCTATTATAACTAATGGACCTGCTAAATGTACTTCGGCTAATACTGCAACGCCGTTAACAGAGACGCCGAGTATAGAACTTAGGAAGCCTGCTCTCAAACGCGTGTCATTTGCTGATTCTGAGCTCTCGATTGTTCACAACTTGGCACAAGACCCCTTAAATAATAGCAATGCCAGACAAAATGATCTGGATGAAATAAAGGAGTCTATTGCTCGCCTGTGGTTGTTAAATTCGAAATCAAAGAGTACAACGCCTCAAAACAAAAATGATTACAATAAAAAAGTTACAAAAACACAGGTTGATCCAGAAAAAGCATTTATACCATCTAGTGTTGTGCCGGAAAAGCAGATGAAAATGATACCAAAAAAGGTACAATCTAAAATTGAAACAAGATATGCCTTGCTTCTATCGTGTCGCCAGGACCGTCAATACATCATGAATCGCCAGAGTATTCTCAACTTATTTTCTGACACAATAATGCTTAGAGATATTCAGTCGCAAGATATTGACCAAATTGAATTTCAAAATAAGAATGATCTTAGTGTAGCCCTTGTGTGGACTCGGTCCTTGATTATACAAAATGTTATATGGGCTGCGCGGGAGGTTCTATTTGACTTGGGCTTTATACTCTCACGCTTTGGTGATGTAAAATATCCTCTGAAATCTTGCCTTAAAACACTGCAAAAACTGCAACATTACACTTCAAACTACAATAATAGAGGGCTAATGGAGGATCAACAAGAACATACCAAGATAACAAGAGTATAACTAGATCCAACCAAGGAGCAAGTGTGTTTCTCTATAATCATTTGGAACACACGAGGCCATAGTCACTTGATCAATAACTCCAAGAGCATTCTGTGTGACTATGACATTATTCTCCTACAGGAAACCTGGCTCACTACTCCTCCAAGCTGGAATAACTGTGAAATACAACTTGAGCCGGCTTTATGAGCAATTAAAGGTAGACCTATGTCTGGACTACTTACTGCTACAAGCACACTAGCAAATTTACATCTCACTGCATTATCTGTGACAAATCTGTTCATTCAATGTTCTATTATTAATACTCACTCAAGATTGCATGTGTTAATGTTTATTGGAACCCCATGGGAATTACAACTACTTTGTTTTTTAAAAACCTTACATCTGTTCTTGAAAATGTCATAGTGACTCATGGTAGCAGGAGACTTGAATTTACATTTATTGCAAGGGAATTCTACCATAAAACATGAAAGGTTTGAATTATGGAACAAGTTTGCGAAAGCCTGGAATTTGATTATGCTAAATGGCACTAGCGTGGCTGATTCGTCCCCTCTTGCGACTTGGCACAGTCGAAACCAAACTGCTATCATTGATTATATATTTGTCTCTAGGAGTCTCTATGATCATATAATCGATTTTGCAGTCAAAACTTCGGAGCAAAGTGATCATCAGCCACTCACATGCAAAGTTATGCTAAATCTTGCTCCAGTTTCGCCAAGACAAACTTGTAAGCGGACAGTTAATATCAATAATTCCCTAAATCCGTTGAAATGGTCTGAACAATCATTAATACATTATCGTGATCATCTAAAAATGTATGTAAATGATGACTCTAAATTTAATAACACACACGATTTGGGACCGTACCATTTAATGCAATTATATGCAACGAAACAGAAGTCTCATGGGAAAACAATTCAATCATGTGATAATTCAGTTCGCTTAAGAAAAGCAATGTTTCGCAAACAGAAGAGACAAACCCAACATCTTTCAGTGACAGTTAAGGTTTTAGCATTGCGAACCATCAAAACTGCGTACAGAAATTGGATGCGGGAGTATAAGATCATTAGTTATCAAAAGAATGGTGAATCAATGCTAAATCAAGTACTAAGAAAGAACACAGCATAAATTTGGCAATTACTTAACTCAGTTACGGCGGCAACTCAACTCGCCTCTCAAGCAAATGGTGTATCAGAGAATGATTGGGTATCTCACTTCTCAAACTTATATGCTGCCCCTTCTACTCCTGAAACTCTGGACATGCTACACTCTGAGTTTGATCTTGAGTTCAACGAAGACGATATTCGAGATCTTATTCATAAAATTAGCATGTCCCGAGCCCCAGGGCCAGATGGACTTTCGAACGCGGTATTAAAGGAAAATGTCGGTGTGTGGACTTCCATTCTATACACACTTTTTCGCCTAATCATCCGTTATCAAAAATTTCCAAACTCATGGACCCAGTCGATCATTGTTCCGATACATAAAAAAGGAAACAGACAAAACCCTATGAGTTATCGTCCAATTGCCCTGTTGGATGTACCTGGGAAAATCTTCTGCAGACTGGTTCTAAGTGATTTGAATGCTTGGTCACTCAAAAAACAGCGCAGAGATCCTTTCCAGTCAGGGTTTGTCTCAGGACTATGGACTTCAATAAACCTTACTATTCTGAATGCACTAAAGATGTCATATGCCTTGTGAAAACAAACTTTATGTGTTGCTTTCATTGATTTTCGCATGGCTTTTTACTCGGTAGACAGAGCTATACTCATCAGAAAATTGTTAAAATATGAATGTCCTAAATCCTTGATAAAAATTGTGAGTCTCCTTCACTCAGATACCTCTGTACAGATTAAGATGAATGTGGGAGGCTCATTATCTAAAATAATACCCACAGCCAGAGGTTTAAAGCAAGGGTGTATTTTGGCATCCACACTGTTTAATATGTTCCTACTGGATATAGCTGACGCTTTTGCTTCAGTTCAATCTGATTCACCAAAATTAGGAAGACAAGCAATAGCATGGCTCCTCTATGCTGACGATCTAGTTTTAATCTCCCAGACGCCTTCTGGCTACAAACTCTGCTGGATGTAGTCGATCAATATGCTTCACGAAATAAATAATCTCATTGTGAATCAAAATAAAACGCAAATCAATTATTCTGGGTAACCCCAAAACAACTTTGCAAAACAAATTTCTTTGGACCATATACAACCATAAATTGGAAGTGGTCTCAGACTACAAGTATTTGGGGATGAATTTGATGATGTAACATCTGACAAATCTTTTGAAACAACATTGCGAGCCAAATTATTGATGCTTACCTCGCCAGCAAGAATTGTTCACGCAAAATTTGGGAAATTCACATGTGCCCCTCTTATGTCATTTTATCAGCAAAAAATCATACCTGTCATCACATATGGGCTGGAATCTCTTCTACCCAAATCTGTTTTATTTTGGGATCGAGTAGAAGCAGAATTTTGGAAAACAGTGTTAAATTTGCCTAAAAGCACACCTAATATGCTACTTAGATTCGAACTGGGACTCATCTCAATCCAGGCCCAAGTTACTTGGAAAATGTGTACTCTGTTCAGAAAATGCATTATGGGAATTTCTATGAGAAATAGCCTCGCTGTCTTGGCTGACTATCTTATATCTTCAAATCACACTTTTCCACTGCAATGGAGAACACATACTATAAATGCCCTAGCAGAAGCGGATAGCTCAATTGATCTTCTGATAGCAAACCCTAATAGAGCTAAGATTACATTTAATCAAATGGATTGGCTAATGACTCAGGAGAAATGCCTTAAACTTAAGGCACCTTTTTGGTCATAAACATCTACATACAATGGCTGATTATTTGGTGAAATGTCCATCTCATGAACTAAGAATGAAAATTCTAAGACTACACTTTAATTTATGGCCGGTTAATGAAATTCTGTTAAGACGAGGCGTTATCAAAAAAGAATTGGGTTACTGCCGGTTTTGTAGTGACACAGCCACTATAGAAACTTTACAACATATAATCATGAAATGCAAAGTATTTGACTCCCATCGTGTCAATCTTGCTAAATCTGTGAATCTGAATTACTGTGATCGCTCAGACGCTGAAATCTGGGCGGTAATTTTTAACTCTGCTAAGTTGTCTGTAAGAATAGCAACAATTCATATCCTAGATGCAGCTTTTCCAGATGAGCAAAAAGGTCTTATTATTCACAAAATGAAAACAAACCACCGTCAAAATTAATGTTCAATATATCTGTGTAAATGTGTTATAAGTTTTTCAATCTCTCTTATATATGTATGTAAGAAGTATATAGATAACCATCATGACGCATATCACAGATCAATGATATGACCTTTTGCTCTTTTAAATATAGTTCTTCTAAATAGTGTGTAATTAATTGTTTTAATTGTTAAAAAGTGAATTATGTTTTTCCTCTTTTTCTAACTTTTTGTTTTCTTGGTTTTGTATAAAAATATTTGTAAAGTTGTTTTTTCAACTAAATCAAATAAAAAAAAGTGGCAGGCTTATTAAAAGGCTGAGGACAGGAAAGGCTCTGGGGAGTGATGGCTATACGGCTGACTTTTTTAAACAATATCAATCCATCCTGGTGAAACCAATGGCCAAATTGTTTAACCAAATTAGGGGGCAGGACACATTACCACTGACATGCCTCCAGGCCTTGATTGCTGTGATACCGAAACCAGGGAAGGACCCGACGGAATGTGGCTCATATAGGCCCATCTCTCTCCTAAATGTGGATGCAAAGATCTTCGCCAGGATCCTGGCAACATGTCTGGAGAGATATCTTCCCTGGCTCGTCCATCCTATCAGGCGGGATTCGTTCTGAACAGACAGGGAGCAGACAGCATGCGAAAGACCATCCTCGTGCTGGACTTCTAGGGCGGTGTGGGAGGAGGGGGCTCTTCTGTAATCTTTGTTATTGTTATTGTGCTTGTACCGCGCCAAAGCCCATATGTATCCAAGCGCTGAGAGACAGAATACAGTGATGCAAAAGACTACTGCAGAAGTTTTCACTAATTGAAAAGGTATGTTTTAAGTTGTTTCCGGAAGGCAAAAAGATCTTTTGTCTTACGCAGGGATGCAGGCAATGCATTCCATGCCTTAGCTCCCTGGATGTGAAAAGCCCTTCCAGAACCTCGGGAACATTTCACCCGGTGCTGTACCAATAGATAGCCTTCAGTTGACCTAAGATTTCCTTTAGGCTGGTATATGCTAACAACATCCTTAAGGTAAGCAGGAGCATTACCGAAGATGCATTTATGGCACATTGTTATCAGTTTAAATTGAATTCTGGTTTCCACCGGAAGCCAGTGCAATGTTTTTCTGGCTGCGGTTGCAGGTTCTAAGCGCATCATTTGAAAATGATGCGGAAGGCTTTATTTTTTATTTTTTGTAAATCTTGGATTTCGGCTTTACCTGCACCACCTAGAAGGGCATTACAGTAATCTACTCATGGCAAGATGACAGCTCTCACAAGTTTAATACGGTTTTCGACCGAGACCAGTGGTGCAACCTTCCGGAGCACTTTAAAATGATAGTTAGTGCTACTAGTGATGGCTGCAACATGGGCTTCACAGTCGGGGCTGTTTTCCATGAATGTGCCCAGAGTTTTAACTTTCTGCACGACGTTGATAAGGCTGCCATCTATCCTGAAACCAGTATACTCCTGGCCCAACTTGATTTGTGCCTGACTTGGGCCAAAAATCATGAGCTCAGTCTTTGTGGCATTCAGGCATAGCCAATTTGTGGACATCCACTGTTTTATCAGTTGGTAAACCGCATTTACTGTGTGTTGATCCGTATCATAATCGCCAGTGATATTGAGAACCAGCTGGAAGTCATCAGCATAGTTACAAAAGTATGTCTGGAACAGGTCTAATTCATAGCAGAGAGGAAAAATGTAGATGTTAAATAACAGTGGGGAAAGACATGCCCCATGGGGCACTCACACGTTATAATTTGAGACCCAGAGGCACTGTCCACCAATGCACCTGTGACCTACGGCCCTCCAGAAATGCTCTCAACCAGGCTATGGCATTATCGGAGAGGCCCCCAACAGTCTGCATTCTTTCAAGTAGGATTTTGTGATCTAGCAAGTCGAAGGCTGCTGAGAAGTCCAACAGCATCAGCAGCCCTGACTTGCTATCTTCCAGCTTAGGGAGCATATATGTCTGTAGGTCCAGAAGGGCACTCTCTGTGCCATGATGACTTCTGAACCCGACTACTTGGCATGTAGAATGCCAGCCATCTGAACATGGACATGTAGCTGGATAGTTGCTATCTTTCCTATGAGCTTAAGGAAGAACAAGGTTTTGGTGATTGGTTTTAGGTTTGCTGCATCAGAGGGATGAATTCCCACTTTTTTTAGCAGCAGTGAAACTGCTATGTTCTTTATTGATTGGGCGATAACACCTGTTCGAAAGGAAGCATTAGCAAATCTAAGAAAAGGCGCAAAGAGTTCCTTATGTTCCAAGATACGTTTAGATGGAAGCAATTCGCCAGGACAATTTGTGGGGTGCATAGACTTAAGAATAGTCATAATGTCAGCTGCAGTAGATTCCTTAAAGGTAAAGCCTGCTGCAGGACCCGATAAGGTGTCACTGCCTGATATAAGAACTGGCTGAGTTTGTGGCGACTTTATACGAGTATAGTGTGTCTCGATAAGCACTGGAGTAGGCGATGGAGCTGCTAGTGCTTCTAGTTTAATTTTATCTTGGGCTTTTAATAATTTATCTGCAAAGGCCTTCTGTACCCGATCGCAGTCATCAACTGTCGGTTTTATAGGAGAACAGCAAGCAGTAGATTTCTCCCAGGATCTAAAGAGGCGAAAGAGTTCCTTTGTCTCATCTCCGGCTAAACTAATTTGATTGTTATAAAAGGTTTTCTTTGCCTCAACGATTTGTGCTTTATACTGTTTCTCTTTGCGTTTCCAATCCGACAAATTAGTAATAGAGCTATCTTTATGCCAGATATGTTTGGCCTGCCTTTTGCTGGCTCTAAGTTCTGCCAGGGAAGGGGAGAACCATTTATGGCGATTTGGTAAATCTCTAACCAGTTTATCTTTCATTGGCGCACATTTATAGAGCATTTCAGTAATCTCCTGGTTATAATTATTTATGAGCATCTCTGGATCATCGGAGTCATTTGTTTTAGTCATCAAGGTTTGCATATACTTAGCCAGGATGGGAGAGGTAATATTTTTTAGGTTTCGAGCTTTGACTGTGTGTGTAGGTACATGCACTCTACGTGCTAGGGCAGGAAGCCTCAATGTACACGAGACAAAAAAGTGATGAGACCAGATACATGGTCTAGTCACGATGTCTCCAACCTGTATGTTACTACTACCAATCCAATCCAGTATGTGGCCCTTATTGTGTGTAGGGTCCACATTATTGATTATGACTTGGTGATTTATTAACATTTTTTCTAAAGCTAGTGCTTTTTTATCCCTTTTGTCACCTTTCCAATGGTTAAAATCTCCCAAAATGACCAGTTCCGTATTTGTGGTCATCATAGGTGTAATAATATTAACAATATCTTCATTAAAACTATCAGAATCTTCAGGAGGTCTATAAAGGAGAACTAAATTCAGGGTAAAATTGGGATTGGAAGTCATCTTGACATGGATAATATCACTCCCAATGCATTCAATGTTAGCCTCATAGAATCCTAGTGATTTTTTGCATACAATAGCAACTCCTCCCCCAACAGTCCCTTCTCGATATTTCCCTAAGAAGACGTAGCCAGGTGGTATCATCTGCTCTATGGTCGGTCCATGCGAGCCAGTAAGCCACGTCTCAGTGAGACACATGACATCTAATTTATGTTCCTGTATATAATCGTGTATATCTAGAACATGTTTCACCGCAGAGCGGGTGTTCGATAAGGTTATAGTAAGTGGGGGAGGTGCAGAGGGCTGAGTTTCTGTGGGAAGCTAGGAGCCTTGCTTGAAGTTTCCATGAAGCTTCTGGATACCGAGAGCATCATGAAGGTAGTGTGGGCACGTCAGTACGTCACTGCACGGACCCGCAGAGACTCGCAGTTCCGTACGCGCAGGCGCGTTCGCGCCGGAGGATGGATTTAATGGAGAGCGCGGAAACTACAATTCTGCTGCGATTTGTAGTTCCGTATCTCACCTATCTTGTGTGTGCCAAAAAGGCCTTTGACAGGGTGAGCTGGGCTTTTTCTATGGGGGAAGCTTTTGCATCTCTGAGAATGGGCCCGAGACGGCTGGGCTGGATGTCGGCCCTGTATTCAGGCCCCTCAGCAAGGGTAGAGGTGAATGGTAATGAATCGGGGTCATTTGCACTGGGGAGGGGCACGAGACAGGGCTTCCCTCTGTCTCCGCTCTTATATGCATTGGTGATGGAACCATGGGAAGCATCTATCCTGGAGGATGGGGGGGATCAGTGGGGTAAGGGTGGGGGACACGCATTGCAAAATCAGCCTGTTTGCGGATTATTGAACAACCCATTCCAGTCGGTGCCACGTGTGTTGCGCAGTTTGGAACAGTATTGAAACCTGTCGGGCTATAAGGTTAATCTGGGGAAGTCAGTGGTGTTCATGGCAGGAAACCTATTGGATACTGAAGGGAAATATGTGGAGGGGCTCCCATTTAGAATACGGAGAGACAGGTTTTGCTATCTGGGGATTCAGGTGACACAGAACCCTGGAGACCTCTTCGCCAGTAACTTCCTCCCTCTTTGGTCGGCTGGTAAGCGGTGGGCATGGTTAGGACTCTCATGGATGGCGCGTCTCAACTCTGCCTAGTGGCGTCTCTTCTCTGCCACTAGCACCAGATGAGCATACCAAAATTAGGAGCCCAAATTCAATCCTCAGTGACCCATGGGTATATAGTCAGTCAACACCTATATGATCACTGAGAGGCTCCACATCGTGATTGCTTTCATAATTGCTTTCAGCCGTTGATGTGTTGTGAGATAGAAAGGCAATATCCAATTTTTTTGGTTCCCCGTCTGCATCAAATGCAACTAAGCATTTTGAGGGATTTCGAAATCTTCTAAATCTTCTCACACTGGCACTGCCACATTCCCTTGAAGACAGCTACACAGGACAGGCAATGTATTATTTACCTTGCATGCACGGTGGTGCTACACTGACTTTCTCAATATTGCACAAAGGGTTTGTAAAAGATTTGTTAGGATCCTGTTAAATTTACAGAAGAGTTACAAGTTAGCATTGACTGTTACAATTCCACTTGTGCTGATCTTAAGCAGTTCTTGAGGGCTGCCCTCCACCAGACATTTTCACTTTAATGAAACGAAGATGCAATTGGCCATTGCAAAGGCCCCTTATGTAAGGACTGCAAGATTAGACCAATGGGTTGCTTCACACAAATCTATCTTGAAGACAGACTGGACCAGGAATAATGCCTGTAAGCAAGTTAAAGGGGAAAATCCTGCAGTATATACTTGAAGAGATGTTTTCAGGGATCCTGAATTCAGCGACTACGGCACTGCAGACTGTGGTTTTGGCATTCGTTATGTGGCTGCAGCCCAAGATTGCTGATGGAATTAAAGGGGTACTCATAGGTTGGGAAGGAATGAACTTCACTGAAGTATTGTTCACTGCACACATCTCCATACAAGAAGCAGAGAGAGAAAGAAAGAAAATACTGAAGCTAAATTAATGGTGCAACAAATTCAGTAACTGCAAACCATGCAGGGATGGGTGGGGCACCGTGCTCGCGCTAGCACTGCAGGATTAGCATGGGGCAGTGGGGAAAGGAAGCGTACCAGCCCATCTGTGCCAATTAGGATTATAGGATAGACAGACCATGATTATGTATATTGACCAATGCAATTATTGTAAAGAGTTTGGACATTGCAAGTGTGAGTCCTGGAATCACCCGGCTCAACAGTTAGCGTGGCAAATGCATTTCCCTCCTTACTACTTAAACTCCTTTCCACCACCTCTCTGGCTTAATATTTTGTACACACAATAGGACAATCAGGGGGACAGTAAGGTTGTTGCACTGCTGATACTGTTTGATCCTTCTGGACTTTATTCTGGACTTTATTTTAACCGTGCCATCAAGAGTGTTTTCTGCCTTTTTGATACTGGGGACTCACGCTCCACTATATATAAATATATAAATGCCATATCATATCATATCTTTGCAAGCCTCTAATTTTCCACATGACCCTTGTTCGGATGAAGTAATAAAAGGTGTAGTAATTTGGGGTAAACCCATAGCCCACCCTGTTGCGTGCCCTATGTCTGTCACGCTGAGCCCTGTCTTTAAGGACCATGATTTCTTATTGAGCCCTTCAATGCCTGTAAAGAGTAGAACATTGAAAGACATAGGGCCACATTACAAATTTGACAGTCTGGAAACAACGGTGCCGATAAGCTTACCTTACCGGCACCGTTGTTTCCAGACCGGCAAACTATGAGTCTACTGGCGGGTGCCGTTACGCCAATCAGCTCTGACCCTGGCGGGTGGAACGGCACCCACCAGCAGATTTTGACAGAAGCACCAGCACTGTTGCACACAGTGCCGGTGCTTCCCTCCTCCCTATTCCCATTGAGTCCTATGGCACTCGAATGGGAATGGGGAGTAACAATTGCCGCCGTCTGACTTTCCGGACCGTTGGGGCTGTAATGCCCCGGTTATTCTGGCAAGTCAGGCGGAGGTAATTCATCACGAGTCCTGCGGTAGCCTGCCGGTTTTACCGGCATGGCTACTGCCGGACTCGTAATGAGGCCCATTATCAAAGCAAAACCCTTTGACCACACACCATGGGGCATATGCACAGATACCCCGGATGGTGGGTGGCATGGGACCATACCGAGGAGTGACTTATCTGTGTCCCTTTGGGACTTGCAGACACAGGGGGCCCGGCTCGACTTTGCCTTGGTGCCTCTGGCACCAAGCTCATGTGGGGAACTGATGTTGGGTTACAGTAACACCACTGGGTTCTTATTTCCCAGGCCTCTATTTGCAAGGTACTGGGCGTGGCCTTCTTGGGCCAGCTTCAAGTGCCAGGGACTAAGGGGAGGCTGAGCGTGGCAGGTTGAGCAAGCTAATGGGCGTGACTAAGGATCTCAGCTATATAAACCGCTCCATCCTTGGAGCCAGCGCTTCGCGTTAACTTGCTTTCAAGCAACGTTACGCTTACCGACGTTCGAAGCTGCAGAGAAATACTCACCCTGCATCTGATGCTCCGCTCCATTATGTCTTCTCGGCCTTCTTCTTCAGCGAGTCCGGTTGCTGCAACGAAAGAAGAAGACAAAACAAGGTTAGCGCATCGCTGCAACTGGGAGTGCACAGCAGTTAAAAGTATGCGCACAGCGCTAAAATACAACTCGCCTGTTACCTGCAACCGCGTATCCAATTCTTCATCGCTTCTGTTAGCAGCAACTGCGGATCCGCTTCTCCATCGCTCCGGACACAGCATTCGTCATTGCAGCTCCACGGACCCGTTTCCATCACCTACATGGGGGAGAAAGCAAGAACAGTTACTAAAGGTACGGACAATAGAACGGACACTTGTTAGGGAACCAAGCAAGTGAAATATAGTGAAAGGAAAATAATACAGTGGCAAGCAAGGAAAAGCTGGAAACTAACACGCAAAGAAGACAGACAAGAATAAGGACACTACTTACCATGACCCTACTAAAGCCAAGCAAGAAAGGCTGAAAACCAACGCGCAAAAACAAGATAGACAAGATTCAGAGCACTACTTACCAAAAGAACCAGGCAGTCACATCAGGGCTGGACGTCTGCCCACAAAGGACCAGTGAAGGAACTCGGTGCTTGGGAGTCAAGCGCCCCTGCCAGAAGTAGCAGGACGGAGTGCCCACAGACTCTACTAAAAGGTGAGCCAACCAGGACAGCACACTTATCGGAGTACAGTCCTGGGGGAGGGACGGAAAGGGGTGCAGGTTGCAGCCAGCAGCACTCAGTGTTCTTCTTGTATTCACGCATGTGTACGACCCTGAGAGAATCCTGCTGCAGTCACTGGTGTTCACGGCTAGCGCATCCAAGGACACATTTCACCCCTGGGAGGGTTCAACCGTGCCCCAACGCCCCTGCAGAGGCAAGGTAAGCGTAACAGAACACGAAGCCTCCCATGAATCTCTGCCTGGGTGTAATGGAAACGTCGGAAACTGACCAATTAGCCCAATTGCTGGGAGAACTATGGGTGGAGGTACATGCCTCAAGACAAGAAACCAATGCTCTAAGGAGGGAATTAATCGGGAATCGGGAATGACCAGATGACCTAGCAAGGCAACTTCTCCAGACTTAGGCTGGCCAGGCCCCACTGCCTTTGCCTGCGCCTTTCAGTACAGCCTCACAATCCACGTCAGTGCAAGTTATTCTCCCTGGGGCAGTTCCTTGGTTCCTCCTGAGCATTATTTAGGCGATCTCAGTAAATACGCCATTTTTATGAACCAATGTCGTCTACATTTCATGTGCAGCATTCCCCAACAATCAGTCAATAGTAGCGTGTGTGCTTTCATACCTGGGAGGTAGCGCAGCGGGCTGGGCAATACCTGTGGTGAACAGGGATGACACCTTGCTTCGTGACTTTGAGGGTTTTCAGCATGAACTGGAGAAGCTGTTTGCTCGACACACTCGAGATCAAGCCCTGGACAATGAGTTGTTGTCACTTCTGCAGGGCAATCAGGACTTGTTAACATATATTGCCACCTTTAATCACCTAATTGCTGAAACCAACTGGCCAGAGGGGAAGAGAACTACGCTATTCTATCGGGGTCTGCGAGGAGTACTAAAGGACGTATTAGCCCAAGTGGTAATCCCTCCCAAAGGATGTGCAGAATACATTGATTTAACAGTGCAGCTAGACCATAGGTTGCAGGACCACAAGTCTGATCGACCTAAGTCAGAGGGACGATCAGTCTACGTGAGGCGTTGTGAGACTCCAACTAAACAACACGACCAAGGTGAACCCATGCAGATTGGGGGCTTGCGGGGTCCACTCACAAAGGCCGAAAGAGAGAAAAGGAGACAACAGCAGCTTTGTATGTATTGCGGCAAGGCCGGTCACTTCCTTCGAGAATGCCCAGTGAAACCACCTAGAAAAACAGTCGAAGCAATGGACAAAGTTGAAGAACAACCTGACTCGGTAAACTCCAGCGCCCGGCAAGCGTAGGGGTCCATTTGTCGAGCAGTGAGAATGAACCTTCACAGACCTCACACTTCCTCATATCCATGCTCTTGGTCAACCACAAACAACCGTTGAAACTTGTAACGCTCACCTGATTCCCGCAGAGGCGCCGGTCTTGACTGGGTGAATGCCGTATCTTCAAAGGTGATGTGTAACACACGGTTGGCTCTTTGGGCTGGACCTCTGTGCACTGTATGTCTGACTCGAAGAGTAAGATGTCTGCAGATAGAAAATATGGGATTAATGAACTGGGGTTATTGGGTGCCTCTCTCCTCTTCCCTTTCTCTTCTCCTGTAGAACCCCAAAGGTTAACGCCCTCACCTTAGGTAAGTGAACGCCGAGCTCTCCATCTGTCTCGGGGCAGGGTGCCGTAACCAGTTTCTTCACTGGATAAGGGTGCAGGCCTCTTGACCTCAGAGGACTGCTGTCTGTCGTTAACTGCACGAACGGTAAGTTCTGGGCACTTCAAATGTCTTAAAAGTCTTTTGTAATGATATCTCTTGTTTTGCAGGGTTCCGGCGATGGCGGATGGCGGGCTGATGAGAGTTGAGGATCGAACCCGCGTGAGGAATAGAAGCGCCTGGAAGCACGTAAGTAAGCGCTTGTAGCCTGCTTCACGATGCGCACTAACTGTCCCTTTTATCTTGCAGGTACAAGTTCGGAGCTTTAGAGAAGCTGAAGGGTGCTGGAATACCCACTGGATTCGGCGTGGGAAGGAGTAATGGCACGTGAGTAATAAAGTTGCCCAATGTCTTTAAACGCACCTTCTTTTGTCTTTCAGATGCGGGATGCAGCACCGAAGGCCTCCGGAGCGTGCGAAGAGCTGGTAAGCTTTTGTCTTTCAGATGCCGGAATGCAGTGCGAAGACCTCCGGAGCCTGCGAAGAGTAGGTAAGCCTTTGTCTTTCAGATGCCGGAATGCAGCGCGAGGCGTTGGTGACAGCCGATGGACCAGGTAAGAGATGTGCTGCCGCTGAAGACCGTAGTGCTAACCTGTTCTTTCTTTGTCTTTACAGGTGCTGCTGAAGACTGGATTCCAGGATGGTAAGCCTTTGTTCCCTTAGGCCCAGGATCAGAAGCAGAAGACACGATGAGCGTTCTGCTGCAGAGAATGCAGAATAACACAAAGCAAGATTCATCCATCGGGTGTGGTTTAAATAGCCTCCTGTAGTGCTTAGGTGTCTCCTTCCACAGCCACGCCTAGGTAAGAAAAGAGTTCCTGCTTTCCAGAAGAGTTCCAGTGTTCTGAACCTAGGGAGTGGCTCCTGCCCCACCCAACAGGAAAAGTAGTCCCAAACAGAAGAGGATCAGGGGTTCAACTGGCAGGTAAGTAAGCAGCATGGTCTGCTGCAGGTAAGTCCACCCAAGCATTATGAGCCCGGCGCTTCCAGCGCTGGGACTGGGCATCTTTATGAGCCTGGTGCCACTGGCGCCAGGACAGGGTCCAAAAGGTCCCAATTGGGACTGGCTGGAACTCGGAACCGGGGTTATGGGTCTGCTTCCAAGGGAGTCGGGCAAGTCCTGATCTTTTGGAAGCAGAGATCATGACAGCACCCCCCCTCAAGGCCCCTCCCAAACCGGGCTTCTCCGGGGGTTTGGGCTTGTTAGGAAATGTTCGATGAAATCTTTTGATTAGACGAGGCGCGTGGACATATTCTGCAGGTTCCCAGGATATTTCTTGGGGACCGTAGCCTTTCCAGTCAATCAGGTAAAATAGTTTAGATTTGGAGATCTTGGAATCCAGGATGCTTTTGACTTCAAACTCGAGTTCTCCATCAACTAGAATAGGTTTTGGAGATGTAGTTAGTCGGGTTTGAGGTTTCACGGGTTTTAATAGAGAGACGTGGAAGACCGGATGTATCTTCATGTGAGGGGGCAAGTCCAACTTGACCGCTACTGGATTTACTATGGTAGTGATGGAATAGGGACCAAGGTATCTTGGGTTGAATGTGCGTGGTCCTTTTAGAGGTAGATATTTGGTGGATAACCAGACTTGATCTCCTACTTGATATTGGGGGGCTTCCTTCCGATGTTGGTCTGCTCCTTTCTTGTATTGTTCTTTAGCCCTTTGAAGGTGAGAAACGGCTTCCTTAAAGGCTTGGGTGATTGTAGAATGCAGGTGGTCTACTGCTGGTGTTCCAAGATCTTGGAGTGGATCCAACTCCGAGGTTCGAGGGTGACTACCGTATAAAAGAAAAAACGGGGTCTTCCCAGTTCCCGAGTGGACAGAGTTATTGTAGGCATATTCGGCTATCCAAAGGATATCTTTCCAAGTTTTTTCAGTTTGTTGTAGCATGCAGCGCAAATACTGTTCCAGAGTTTGATTGGTCCTCTCGGTTTGTCCGTCGGTTTGAGGGTGGTGGCTGGTCGAAAGTCTCACATCAATTTGAGCCGACCGACAGCAACTTCGCCAAAAATGAGAAATAAATTGACTACCTCGATCCGAAATTAGAACTGAAGGAAAACCGTGCAGTCGGACGATGTTTTCGAGAAATTCTCGGGCCAGAGTTGCTGCTGTTGGTAAGCCTTTGAGTGGAATGAAATGCGCCATCTTGGAGAATAGGTCCACGATTACTAGGATCGTATTGTATCCGGAGCATGGAGGTAGATCGGTGATGAAGTCCATAGAAAGCGTATGCCAAGGGCGAGGCGGGATGTCAATAGGGCGTAAGAGGCCGGCTGGTTTTTCCTTTTGACTCTTGTTTTGGGCGCATACTCCACAGGACATTATAAAGTCTCTGATATCTTTTTTCCAAGACGGCCACCAGAAGTAGCGCTTGATCTTTTCCGAGGTCTTGGTCATACCGGGATATCCTTCCATTAAAGAATCGTGATAACAAGAGATTACCTTTTTCTGTAAATCCGTGCTGGGCAGGTATAACCGTTCTTGGAAATATAATAGGTTGTCCTTCACCGTAAAGTCCTTTCCCTGCAGATGCCAATTCTGTATGTCTGCTGGAGTTACCAGTAGCCTGGCTTTATCCTTAACTTCCTCTATGGATTGTGTGGCGATTACACCTAGAATTCTTTGTTCGGGAATGATAGGTACAGGTTTAGGATTGATCAAATGTTCTTCCACTCCCATCCGAGAAAGGGCATCAGCTTTACCGTTTTTTGTACCAGGTCGATAGGTAATTATGAAGTCAAACTCGGCAAAGAATAGTGCCCAACGGAGTTGCCTAGAGGATTGAGCTTTTGCGATTTTCAAATATTGCAGGTTTCGGTGATCTGTAATCACAGTAACGGTGTGTCGGGCCCCCAGAAGATAATGCCGCCAAGCCTTAAAGGCGGACTTGATAGCTAGAAGTTCCTTATCAGTAATAGTGTAATTGATTTCAGGAGGCGAGAATTTGCGGGACCAAAATGCCACGGGATGCAACTGATTGGTTACTGGGTCCTTTTGTGATAGAACTGCCCCCATGGCAAGGCTCGAAGCATCAGTTTCAACGATGTAGGGGAGTTCTGGGCGAGGATGTTTTAAGATCGGTGCAGAGATAAATCTAGTCTTCAAATTCTGGAAAGCTTGTTCCGCCTCGGTAGACCATTCAAAACGTTTGTTTTTCTTTAACAAGGTGGTGATGGGCTAGACTATTCGAGAGAATTCGGGGATAAACCTGCGGTAAAAGTTAGCGAAGCCTAACATGCTTTGAACACCTTTTACGGAGGATGGCGTGGCCATTTGAGAATTGCATCGACCTTCTTTGAATCCATACGCACTCCGCTAGGTGATAATATGAATCCCAAGAATTCAACTTCAGTCACGTTGAAAACACATTTTTCCAACTTAGCGAAAAGTTTGTGTTGACGCAATCTCTCGAGGACCATTTTCACGTGTTTCCGATGTTCAGTTTCCGATGAAGAATAAACGAGGATGTCGTCAATGTAAACAACAACACACACATCTATGAGCTCTCCGAGGACATCGTTCATAAAATATTGAAAGGCGGCCGGGGCATTGCAAAGTCCGAAGGGCATGACCTGATATTCAAATAGCCCATACTTGGTGCGGAAGGCCGTCTTCCATTCATCGCCCTCTTTTACTCGTACCAAGTGGTAGGCTCCTCTAAAATCCAGCTTTGTATATATGCATGCTTTTCTGACTTGGTCCAGGAGTTCAGGGATCAAAGGTAACGGATATCTATTCTTAACGGTGATCTGGTTCAGGGCGCGATAATCTATACAAGTTCTAAGGTCCCCTTCTTTTTTTGGAACGAAGAACAAAGCTGAGGAAGCAAGGTACTTGGAAGGAGGAATAAACCCATTTGCTAGGTATTGATCCAGGTATTGTCGGAGGTGAAGATTCTCAGGCTCGGTGAGGGCATAAATTCTACTACAAGGAGGAGTAGATCCAGGTATCAGGTCTATCTGGCAGTCATAAGACCTATGAGGAGGTAGAGAGTTAGCCTGATCCTTCCGGAAAACATCTTGGAATTCTAGGTATTCAGGAGGTAACTGGGGAGCCTCCGAGGAAATTGCTGCCAGTGCAACACCAGGTCGAGGGTGACAAGTAGAGACACATTCTGGAAACTGAACCGTTCTTGCTCGCCAATCGATCTGAGGATTGTGCTTCTCTAACCAAGGAATTCCTGGAATAATCTGGAACTGAGGGGCCTTGATCACATCGAACACGATCTTCTCGTGGTGTCCATCTTGACTTACTAGCGTCACTTCTTGGGTGGTATGCGTTACTGGTCCGGAGGCTATCTCCGTACCATCCACCGTAGTAATGACGTCCTTTACAGCCTTTGGACAAAGAGTCAGATTCATCCTCAAAACCATTTCATGATCCACATAATTGCCGATGGCACTGCTGTCGACGTAAGCTTCAATCGCATGTAATCGATCCGGATGTTCAGGGCTAATGAGGACCATAGGTATCACGAAATGCGAGGTCACTGAACTGGTTTTAACGCTCGGCAAGAGGACCTCTATTCTTGTCGGGCGAGGTCGTTTCCCTGCTCAGAGTTTGTGACCCTGGTAACTGCAGCTCCTACTGCCTTCTTGGCTGGTTTCACCGGACAGTCTCGAAGAAAGTGCCCCGAGTTTCCGCAATAGAGGCATAATTGCAGCTGTTTTCTCCTTTCCCGCTCCTTTTGTGTTAGTGGTCCTTTCAGGCCCCCTATTTGCATGGGTTCCCCAGAGTCTACTCCTTTGGTAGGAGTTGGTGGTTTGGAAAATACTCGAGCATCAAACTTGGAACGATCGGCCTTCCTGTTCTGCAGTCTGTGGTCAATTTGAACGACTAAGCCAATATAGTCCGAACAGTTTTGCGGGGGTTTTACTACTTGGGCTAACACATCTTTGAGCTCTCCACGTAGACCTCTATAAAACAGCGTAATCCTTTTGTCCTCAGGCCATCGAGTTTCCACTATCAGTCTGTTGAAAGACGCAATATAAGCCAAAAGGTCTTGATTACCCTGTCGCAATGAAAGGAGCTCATTGTCCAAGGCCTGCCCCTGTGAATGTCTTGCAAACAGTTTTTCCATACTGAGCTGAAAAGCTTGAAAATCATGGAGAACCGGATCATCTTGATTAACTAGAGGGATCGACCAGTCTGCCGCATTGCCACTAAGGTACGAAAGCACGAAAGCTACCTTAGCTTGATCAGTTGGAAAGGCTGCTGGCCGGCATAAGAAGTGCAACCGGCACTGATTAATAAATACTGCAAACCTCTTTGGGTCACCAGAAAATCGTTCGGGCGGAGCCAGAGGTACATTCCCAGGTAGGTTGATCTGCACTGGGTTCGTAGAGGATGTTGAAGGAAGATTTGCCCCTGATGCGGGTAACGGAGTTTGTCCGGCTTGTGACTGTAGCAATTGTCTAGTGAGATCGTCTGTTCGCTCCTTGGAAATAATCAGTTCCCTTCTTAGAGCATTCGTTTCCTGACGGGCTGCATGCACTTCTGCTCTTAGTTCCCCAAGTAACTGGGCTAGCTAGTCGGTATCCGAGGTTTCCATAGCGCCTGGGTGGGAGTTTTGCGGTAGGCTTTGTGTTCTGTAACGCTCACCTGATTCCCGCAGAGGCGCCGGTCTTGACTGGGTGAATGCCGTATCTTCAAAGGTGATGTGTAACACACGGTTGGCTCTTTGGGCTGGACCTCTGTGCACTGTATGTCTGACTCGAAGAGTAAGATGTCTGCAGATAGAAAATATGGGATTAATGAACTGGGGTTATTGGGTGCCTCTCTCCTCTTCCCTTTCTCTTCTCCTGTAGAACCCCAAAGGTTAACGCCCTCACCTTAGGTAAGTGAACGCCGAGCTCTCCATCTGCCTCGGGGCAGGGTGCCGTAACCAGTTTCTTCACTGGATAAGGGTGCAGGCCTCTTGACCTCAGAGGACTGCTGTCCGTCGTTAACTGCACGAACGGTAAGTTCTGGGCACTTCAAATGCCTTAAAAGTCTTTTGTAATGATATCTCTCGTTTTGCAGGGTTCCGGCGATGGCGGATGGCGGGCTGATGAGAGTTGAGGATCGAACCCGCGTGAGGAATAGAAGCGCCTGGAAGCACGTAAGTAAGCGCTTGTAGCCTGCTTCACGATGCGCACTAACTGTCCCTTTTATCTTGCAGGTACAAGTTCAGAGCTTTAGAGAAGCTGAAGGGTGCTGGAATACCCACTGGATTCGGCGTGGGAAGGAGTAATGGCACGTGAGTAATAAAGTTGCCCAATGTCTTTAAACGCACCTTCTTTTGTCTTTCAGATGCGGGATGCAGCGCCGAAGGCCTCCGGAGCGTGCGAAGAGCTGGTAAGCTTTTGTCTTTCAGATGCCGGAATGCAGTGCGAAGACCTCCGGAGCCTGTGAAGAGTAGGTAAGCCTTTGTCTTTCAGATGCCGGAATGCAGCGCGAGGCGTTGGTGACAGCCGATGGACCAGGTAAGAGATGCGCTGCCACTGAAGACCGTAGTGCTAACCTGTTCTTTCTTTGTCTTTACAGGTGCTGCTGAAGACTGGATTCCAGGATGGTAAGCCTTTGTTCCCTTAGGCCCAGGATCAGAAGCAGAAGACACGATGAGCGTTCTGCTGCAGAGAATGCAGAATAACACAAAGCAAGATTCATCCATCGGGTGTGGTTTAAATAGCCTCCTGTAGTGCTTAGGTGTCTCCTTCCACAGCCACGCCTAGGTAAGAAAAGAGTTCCTGCTTTCCAGAAGAGTTCCAGTGTTCTGAACCTAGGGAGTGGCTCCTGCCCCACCCAACAGGAAAAGTAGTCCCAAACAGAAGAGGATCAGGGGTTCAACTGGCAGGTAAGTAAGCAGCATGGTCTGCTGCAGGTAAGTCCACCCAAGCATTATGAGCCCGGCGCTTCCAGCGCTGGGACTGGGCATCTTTATGAGCCTGGTGCCACTGGCGCCAGGACAGGGTCCAAAAGGTCCCAATTGGGACTGGCTGGCACTCGGAACCGGGGTTATGGGTCTGCTTCCAAGGGAGTCGGGCAAGTCCTGATCTTTTGGAAGCAGAGATCATGACAAAACTACATGCCTTGGAGGCGTATATAGACAGTGGAGCTGTGGGTAATTATATTGAGCAAGACCTGGTGAATCGAATAGGCCTTCCTTTTCGACAGAAGCAGACATCGGAAAACATCACATCACTTGATGGATCTCATTTGTCCTCAGGCCCTGTGAAGCATTACACCGAGAAAGTCACCCTTCTGTGTCAGGATGGCCACCTAGAGGACATCACCTTCGATCTCATCAGTGCCCCCCTAATTCCAGCTGATCATGGGGATGCCCTGGGTGGAGACCCATAATCCCAAGATTGATTGGAGCACACAAGCTTTGACCTTCTCCCAAGACGGTGCCGACACATGTTATGGTAACGGAACCCCTTCAAAGGGCCCAACAATACCAAGACCCAGAGGTGAAATCAGGTTGGGTTTAACCAGAACTCTACCACCCAAATACATGGACTACATGGACGTGTTCCAGAAGGAGCAGGCGAATACTCTACCTCCCCACAGATCTTACGACTGCCAGATAGATCTCATACGTGGAGCTCAAATTGCATGCAGCCGGATTTATGCTCTAACCGAATAGGAGAACCAGCTGTTAAAGACGTATCTAGATCAATATCTGGCAAATGGCTTCATTCGCCCGTCCAAGTCACCTGTGGCCTCACCCCTTTTTTTGTAACAAAAAAAGGAGGGGTACCTAAGAACTTGTATCGAATACAGATCGATTAACCAGATCATGGTAAACAACTGGTATCCATTGCCCCTTATCCCGGAACTCGTAGATCAGGTTGCCTGCATTTAAACAAAATTAGATCTTCGAGGGGCCTATTACCTAGTAAGAGTTAAAAAGGGGGACGAGTGGAAGACAGCTTTCTGCACTAAATATGGTCTTTTTGAGTACCAGGTTATACCCTTTAAGCTTTTTAACTCCCCTGTGCCATTCCAATTCTTCATGAATGACGTTCTCCGCGAGCTATTAGATGTCGGTGCACTAGTGTACATAGACAATATCCTAATGTACTCAGCTACAAAAGAAGACCATGTCATCCACGTCCGAGCAGTTCTGGAGAAACTCCGACAACATCGGTTGTACGCCAAATTAGAAAAATGCTTCTTCCATGTAACAGAAGTTGAATTCCTTGGATTCATTCTCACTCCCAGAGGCGCGCGTATGGACACATGCAAAGTGGACGCTATTCTTAACTGGCCCTCGCAAACATCCGTAAAAGGAGTTGAGGGAATGCTCGGATTCGCTAATCTTTACCGCTGATTCATCCTGGAATTTTCCCACATCGTCCAGCCAATCACCTCTTTTTTACGGAAGAATAAACAGTTCCATTGATCTGTAGAAGCTGAAGAAGCCTTCCTGAAATTAAAACAGGCATTCACTTCAGCGCCTATTTTGCGACATCCTCGACCTGATCTTCCATATATGGTCGAAACCCACACTTGCAACATAGCCATGGGAGCAGTTCTGTCTCAGCGGAACCCTGATACCGGACAGTTACACCCCTGGCATTCTGGTCACGCAAGTTCACTGCCCCCGAATTAAATTATGCAATTACAGACAAAGAATTGCTGGCCATCAAGGCAGCATTTAAAGCCTGGAGGCACTACCTTTTGGGAGCAATACACACAGTCACCGTAATCACAGATCACCGTAACCTGCAATAGCTGAAAACTGCTAAAGCTCAGTCCTCACGTCAACTCAGTTGGGCGCTTTTTTTGGCCGAATACGATTTCACCCTCACCTACAGACCCGGAGTGCGCAATGGGAAAGCAGATGCCCTCTCCCGAATGAGTAAGGATGAGGATGCTTTTGCAGCACCGGACGCAGTGGCAATCATCCCAAAAGGAAGGATACTAGGCACAATTACTGCAGCTTCCACCTTGGATGACTTAAAATCTGATCTCCACCAGCTTATGGATCAAATGGCACAACAAGAATGGACAGCAAAAGGAGAAAGATACATCATCAGTGCCCCCCAATTCCAGCTGATCATGGGGATGCCCTGGCTGGAGACCCATAATCCCAAGATTGATTGGAGCACTACATACTCTACATTCCAGAAAAAGAACAACAAAACCAGATTATCAGGAGCTACCACGATTCGTTAGTGGAAGGGCATCCAGGAATCACCAAGACCTTAGCAAAATTAAAAAGAACTACTGGTGGCAACCTGGCGGAGAGATGTGGCCTGGTTTATCACAACCTTTGGTGTTTGTGCACAGAACAAAATCCCCAAAACAAAGTCCTGCCGGTCTCCTTGGTCCTCTGATGGTACCACCCACTCAATGGCACACTCTGTCGTTGGACTTTATCACGGATCGGCCTTCCTGTAATGGGTACAACACAATCTTAGACATTGTAGACTTGTTCTCCAAGATGGCCCATTTCATTCCTCTGAAAGGTCTTCCAACTGCATCAGCCCTAGCCACAGTGTTTCTGTACCAAGTAGTTTGAATGCATGGCTTTCCATTGGTGTTGATATCGGACCGGGAAAGTCAGTTTGTGTCCATATTCTGGAAAAGGTGCTGCAAACACGCTAAGATTGACCTTCGGTTATCCACCAGCCATCATCCCCAAACCAATGGTCAGACCGAACAAACAAATCAAACGCTAGAACAATATATTAGGTGCATGCTGCAACAAACTGAGGACTCCTGGAAATACATATTATGGTTAGCAGAGTATGCATACAACAACTCTATCCACACCAGTACGGGGCAAAGTCCATTCTTCATTATGTACGGACGGCAACCACGAACATCCGTCTTCGACCCACCTGAATCATTGGAAATGCTGGCAGTGAAGACTTTTAACAAGACCATTACCTGGGTTCTAAAGGAAGCCGCAAAACAACTAATCAAGGCCAAAAAAAAGCAAAAGCACTTCACGGACCAACCTCGAAAAAGGGCTCCAAACTACCAAGTCGGAGACAGAGTATGGTTGGCGACCAAATACATTCCCCTGAAGGGGCCACGCACGTTCCGCCCCGATACTTGGGACCCTACACCATCAAGGCTATAATCAATCCTGTCGTCATGAGACTAGACTTTCCACCAAACATGAAAATGCACCCTGTATTCTATGTTTCTCTCCTGAAACCAGTACAGTCTGGAACACGGATCGACAAGCCACAGGATCCTGTGATAGTGAACGGAGAACCTGAATTCGAAGTCAAGAACATCTTAGACTCCAAATGGGTCTGATACAAGTTATACTATCTTATTGATTGGAAAGGGTACGGACCCCAAGACCAGACCTGGGAACCCAGTGAATACGTCCATGCCCCACGATTAATCAGACGTTTTCACCAAAATAACCCAACCAAAACAGGACCATCCCTAGGAGAGGATCATCCCTAGGAGAGGCTTTGAGGGGGAGTGCTGTCACAACCACACACCCTGGGGCATATGCACAGATACACCGGATGCTGGGTGCTATGGGACCATATTGAGGAGTGACTTATCTGTATCCCTTTGGGACACGCAGACACAGGGAGCCCGGCTGGACTTTGTCTTGCGCCTCTGGCACCAAGCTCATGTGAGGAACTGATGTTGGGTTGCAGTAACACCATTGGGTCCTTAATTGTCCAGGCCTCTATTTGCAAGGTACTGGGCGTGGCCTTCTTTGGGCCAGCTTCACGTGCAAGGGACTAAGGCGAGGCCGAGCATGGCAGGTTGAGCAAGCTAATGGGCGTGGCTAAGGAGCTCAGCTATATAAGCCGCTCCATCCAGCGTTTTGCGTTAACTTGCTTTCAAGCAACGTGATGCTTACCGACGTTCGAAGCTGCAGAGAAATACTCACCCTGCTTCCGACGCGCGGCTCCATCAACTCTTCTCAGGCCTTCTTCTTCAGCTTGTCCGGTTGCTGCAACAAAAGAAGAAGATAAACAAGGTTAGCGCATCGCAGTAACTGGGAGTGCGCGGCAGTTAAAAGCATGTGTACAGCGCTATACTACAACTCACCTGTTACTTGCAACCGCGGATCCAATTCTTCATCGCTCCTGTTACCAGCAACCGCGGATCCGCTTCTCCATCGCTCCGGACACAGCATTAACCCTTGCAGCTCCAGGGACCCGCTTCCATCACCTACACGGGGGAGAAAGCAAGAACAGAATTAATGAAGGTACGGACAATAGAACAGACACTTGTTAGGGAACCAAGCAAGTGAAATATAGAGAAAGGCAAATAATACAGCGCCAAGCAAGGAAAAGCTGGAAACTAACATGCAAAGAAGACAGACAAGAATAAGGACACTACTTACCATAACGATACTAAAGCCAAGCAAGAAAGGCTTAAAACCAATGCGCAAAAAGAAGATAGACAAGATTCAGACAAGATTCAGAGCACGCCTTACCAAAAGAACCAGGTAGTCACATCAGGGCTGGACTTCTGCCCGAAAAGGAGCAGTGAAGGAACTCGGTCCTTGGGAATCAAGCTCCCCTGCCAGAAGTAGCAGGACGGAGTCTGTAGGTGATGGTGAAATCGTATTCAGCAAAAAAAAGCCCCCAACGGAGTTGACGTGAGGACTGAGCTTTAGCAGTTTTCAGGTATTGCAGGACACAGACTCTACTAAAAGGTGAGCCAACCAGGACAGCGCACTTATCGGAGTACAGTCCTGGGGGAGGGACGGAAAGGGGTGCAGATTGAAGCCAACAGCACTCAGTGTTCTTCTTGTATTCATGCATGTGTGCGACCCTGAGAGAATCCTGCTGTAGTCACTGGTGTTCACGGCTAGCGCATCTAAGGACACATTTCACCCCTGGGATGGTTCCAACCATGCCCCAACGCCCCTGCAGAGGCAAGGTAAGCGTAACAGAACACGAAGCCTCCCATGAATCTCTGCCTGGGCGTAATGGAAACGTCGGAAACTGACCAATTAGCCCAATTGCTGGGAGAACTATGGGTGGAGGTACATGCCCCAAGACAAGAAACCAATGCTCTAAGGAGGGAATTAATCGGGAATCGGGAATGACCAGATGACCTAGCAAGGCAACTTCTCCAGACTTAGGCTAGCCAGGCCCCACTGCCTGGGCCTGTGCCTTCCAGTACAGCCTCACAATCCACGCCAGTGCAAGTTATTCTCCCTGGGGCAGTTCCTCTAGTTCCACCTGAGCATTTTTTAGGCGATCTCAGTAAATACGCAATTTTTATGAACCAATGTCGTCTACATTTCATGTGCAGCATTCCCCAACAATCAGTCAATAGTAGCGTGTGTGCTTTCATACCTGGGAGGTAGTGCAGCGGACTGGGCAATACCTGTGGTGAACAGGGATGACACCTTGCTTCGTGACTTTGAGGGTTTTCAGCATGAACTGGAGAAGCTGTTTGCTCGACACACTCGAGATCAAGCCCTGGACAATGAGTTGTTGTCACTTCTGCAGGGCAATCAGGACTTGTTAACATATATTGCCACCTTTAATCACTTCATTGCTGAAACCAACTGGCCAGAGGGGAAGAGAACTACGCTATTCTATAGGGGTCTGCGAGGAGTACTAAAGGACGTATTAGCCCAGGTGGTAATCCCTCCCAAAGGATGTGCAGAATACATTGACTTAACAGTGCAACTAGACCATAGCTTGCAGGACCGCAAGTCTGATCAAGCTAAGTCAGAGGGACGATCAGTCTACGTGAGGCGTTGTGAGACTCCAACTAAACAACACGACCAAGGTGAACCCATGCAGATTGGGGGTTGGCGGGGTCCACTCACTAAGGCCGAAAGAGAGAAAAGGAGACAACATCAGCTTTGTATGTATTGCGGCAAAACCGGTCACTTCCTTCGAGAATGCCCAGTGAAACCAGCTAGAAAAACAGTCGAAGCAATGGACAAAGTTGAAGAACAACCTGACTCGGAAAACTCCAGCGCCCGACAAGCGTAGGGGTCCATTTGTCGAGCAGTGAGAAGGAACCTTCACAGACTTCACACTTCGTCATATCCATGCTCTTGGTCAACCACAAACAACTGTTGAACCTACATGCCTTGGAGGTGTATATAGACAGTGGAGCTGTGGGTAATTATATCGAGCAAGACCTGGTGAATCGAATAGGCCTTCCTTTTCGACAGAAGCAGACATCGGAAAACGTCACATCACTTGATGGATCTCATTTGTCCTCAGGCCCTGTGAAGCATTACACCAAGAAAGTCACCCTTGTGTGTCAGGATGGCCACCTAGAGGACATCACCTTCGATCTCATCAGTGCCCCCCAATTCCAGCTGATCATGGGGATGCCCTGGCTGGAGACCCATAATCCCAAGATTGATTGGAGCACACAAGCTCTGACCTTCTCCCAAGACGGTGCCGACACATGTTATGGTAACGGAACCCCTTCAAAGGGCCCAACAATACCAAGACCCAGAGGTGAAATCATGTTGGGTTTAACCGGAACTCTACCACCCAAATACATGGACTACATGGACGTGTTCCAGAAGGAGTAGGCGAATACTCTACCTCCCCACAGATCTTACAACTGCCAGATAGATCTCATATGTGGAGCACAAATTGCATGCAGCCGGATTTCTGCTCTAACCGAACAGAAGAACCAGCACTTAAAGACGTATCTAGATCACTATCTGGCAAATGGCTTCATTCGCCCGTCCAAGTCACCTGTGGCCTTGCCCCTTTTTTTGTGACAAAAAAAGGAGGGGTACCTAAGAACTTGTATCGAATACAGATCGATTAACCAGATCATGGTAAACAACTGGTATCCACTGCCCCTTATCCCGGAACTCGTAGATCAGGTCGCCTGCATTTACACAAAATTAGATCTTCGAGGGGCCTATTACCTAGTAAGAATTAAAAAGGGGGACGAGTGGAAGACAGCTTTCTGCACGAAATATGGTCTTTCTGAGTACAAGGTTAAACCCTTTGAGCTTTGTAACTCCCCTGTGGCATTCGAATTCTTCATGAATGACGTCCTCCGCGAGCTATTAGATGTCTGTACACTAGTGTACATAGATGATATCCTAATGTACTCAGCTACAAAAGAAGACCATGTCATCCACGTCCGAGCAGTTCTGGAGAAACTCCGACAACATCGGTTGTACGCCAAATTAGAAAAATGCTTCTTCCATGTAACAGAAGTTGAATTCTTTGGATTCATTCTCACTCCCAGAGGCATGCGTATGGACACATGCAAAGTGGAAGCTATTCTTAACTGGCCCTCGCCAACATCCATAAAAGGAGTTCAGGGATTGCTCGGATTCGCTAATTTTTACAGCTGATTCATCCTGGAATTGTCCCACATCGTCCAGCCAATCACCTCTTTGTTACGGAAGAATAAACAGTTCCATTGATCTGTAGAAGCTGAAGAAGCCTTCCTGAAATTAAAACAGGCATTCACTTCAGCGCCTATTTTGCAACATCCTCAACCTGATCTTCCATATATAGTCGAAACCGACACTTGCAACATAGCCATGGGAGCAGTTCTGTCTCAGCGGAACCCTGATACCGGACAGTTACACCCCGTGGCATTCTGGTCACGCAAGTTCATTGCCCCCGAATTAAATTACGCAATTACAGACAAAGAATTGCTGGCCATCAAGGCAGCATTTAAAGCCTGGAGGCACTACCTTTTGGGAGGAAGACACACAGTCACCGTAATCACAGATCACCGTAACCTGCAATACCTGAAAACTGCTAAAGCTCAGTCCTCGCGTCAACTCCGTTGGACGCTTTTTTTTGGCCACATACGATTTCACCATCACCTACAGACCCGGAGTGCGCAATGGGAAAGCAGATGCCCTCTCCCGAATGAGTAAGGATGAGGATGCTTTTGCAGCACCGGACGCAGTGGCAATCATCCCAAAAGGAAGGATCCTAGGCACAATTACTGCGGCTTCCACCTTGGATGACTTAAAATCTGATCTCCACCAGCTTATGGATCAAAAGGCACAACAAGAATGGATGGCAAAAGGAGAAACATACATCATTGTGAACAACCTGCCATTCTATCAAGGACGACTCTACATTCCAGAAAAAGAACAACAAAACCAGATTATCAGGAGCTACCATTTTTCGTTAGTGGAAGGGCATCCAGGAATCACCAAGACCTTAGCAAAAATTAAAAAGAACTACTGGTGGCAACCTGGCGGAGAGATGTGGCCCGGTTTATCACAACCTTTGGTGTTTGGGCACAGAACAAAATCCCCAAAACAAAGTTCTGCCAGTCTCCTTGGTCCTCTGATGGTACCACCCGATCAATGGCACACTCTGTCGTTGGACTTTATCACGGATCACCCTTCCTGTAATGGGTACAACACCATCTTAGTCATTGTAGACTTGTTCTCCAAGATGGCCCATTTTATTCGTCTGAAAGGTCTTCCAACTGCATCTGCCCTAGCCAAAGTGTTTCTGTAACAAGTAGTTTGAATGCATGGCTTTCCATTGGTGTTGATATCGGACCGGGGAAGTCAGTTTGTGTCCACATTCTGGAAAAGGTGCTGCAAACTCGCTAAGATTGACCTTCGGTTATCCACCAGCCATCATCCCCAAACCAATGGTCAGACCGAACAAACAAATCAAACGCTAGAACAATATATTAGGTGCATGCTACAACAAACTGAGGACTCCTGGTAAGACATACTATGGTTAGCAGAGTATGCATACAACAACTCTATCCACACCAGTACGGGGCAAAGTCCATTCTTCATTATGTACAGACGGCAACCACGAACATCCGTCTTCGACCCACCTGAATCATTGGAAATGCTGGCAGTGAAGACTTTACACAAGACCATTACCTGGGTTCTAAAGGAAGCCGCAAAACAACTAATCAAGGCCAAAAAAAGAAAAAGCACTTCACGGACCAACCTCGAAAAAGGGCTCCAATCTACCAAGTCGGAGACAGAGTATGGTTGGCGACCAAATACATTCCCCTGAAGGGGCCACGCGCATTCTGCCCCGATACTTGGGACCCTACACCATCAAGGCTATAATCAATCCTGTCGTCATGAGACTAGACTTGCCACCAAACATGAAAATCCACCCTGTATTCTATGTTTCTCTCCTGAAACCAGTACAGTCTGGAACACAGATCGACAAGCCACAGGATCCTGTGATAGTGAACGGAGAACCTGAATTCGAAGTCAAGAACATCTTAGACTCCAAATGGGTCTGATACAAGTTATACTATCTTATTGATTGGAAAGGGTACGGACCCCAAGACCGGACCTGGGAACCCAGTGAATATGTCCATGCCCCACGATTAATCAGACATTTTCACCAAAATAACCCAACCAAAACAGGACCATCCCTAGGAGAGGATCATCCCTAGGAGAGGCCTTGAGGGGGAGTGCTGTCACAACCACACACCCTGGGGCATATGCACAGATACACCGGATGCTGGGTGCTATGGTACCATATCGAGGAGTGACTTATCTGTGTCCCTTTGGGACACGCAGACACAGGGAGCCCGGCTGGACTTTGTCTTGCGCCTCTGGCACCAAGCTCATGTGGGGAACTGATGTTGGGTTGCAGTAACACCATTGGGTCCTTAATTGTCCAGGCCTCTATTTGCAAGGTACTGGGCGTGGCCTTCTTTGGGCCAGCTTCACGTGCAAGGGACTAAGGCGAGGCCGAGCATGGCAGGTTGAGCAAGCTAATGGGCGTGGCTAAGGAGCTCAGCTATATAAGCCGCTCCATCCAGCGTTTTGCGTTAACTTGCTTTCAAGCAACGTGATGCTTACCGACGTTCGAAGCTGCAGAGAAATACTCACCCTGCTTCCGACGCGCGGCTCCATCAACTCTTCTCAGGCCTTCTTCTTCAGCTTGTCCGGTTGCTGCAACAAAAGAAGAAGATAAACAAGGTTAGCGCATCGCAGTAACTGGGAGTGCGCGGCAGTTAAAAGCATGTGTACAGCGCTATACTACAACTCACCTGTTACTTGCAACCGCGGATCCAATTCTTCATCGCTCCTGTTACCAGCAACCGCGGATCCGCTTCTCCATCGCTCCGGACACAGCATTAACCCTTGCAGCTCCAGGGACCCGCTTCCATCACCTACACGGGGGAGAAAGCAAGAACAGAATTAATGAAGGTACGGACAATAGAACAGACACTTGTTAGGGAACCAAGCAAGTGAAATATAGAGAAAGGCAAATAATACAGCGCCAAGCAAGGAAAAGCTGGAAACTAACATGCAAAGAAGACAGACAAGAATAAGGACACTACTTACCATAACGATACTAAAGCCAAGCAAGAAAGGCTTAAAACCAATGCGCAAAAAGAAGATAGACAAGATTCAGACAAGATTCAGAGCACGCCTTACCAAAAGAACCAGGTAGTCACATCAGGGCTGGACTTCTGCCCGAAAAGGAGCAGTGAAGGAACTCGGTCCTTGGGAATCAAGCTCCCCTGCCAGAAGTAGCAGGACGGAGTCTGTAGGTGATGGTGAAATCGTATTCAGCAAAAAAAAGCCCCCAACGGAGTTGACGTGAGGACTGAGCTTTAGCAGTTTTCAGGTATTGCAGGACACAGACTCTACTAAAAGGTGAGCCAACCAGGACAGCGCACTTATCGGAGTACAGTCCTGGGGGAGGGACGGAAAGGGGTGCAGATTGAAGCCAACAGCACTCAGTGTTCTTCTTGTATTCATGCATGTGTGCGACCCTGAGAGAATCCTGCTGTAGTCACTGGTGTTCACGGCTAGCGCATCTAAGGACACATTTCACCCCTGGGATGGTTCCAACCATGCCCCAACGCCCCTGCAGAGGCAAGGTAAGCGTAACAGAACACGAAGCCTCCCATGAATCTCTGCCTGGGCGTAATGGAAACGTCGGAAACTGACCAATTAGCCCAATTGCTGGGAGAACTATGGGTGGAGGTACATGCCCCAAGACAAGAAACCAATGCTCTAAGGAGGGAATTAATCGGGAATCGGGAATGACCAGATGACCTAGCAAGGCAACTTCTCCAGACTTAGGATAGCCAGGCCCCACTGCCTGGGCCTGTGCCTTCCAGTACAGCCTCACAATCCACGCCAGTGCAAGTTATTCTCCCTGGGGCAGTTCCTCTGGTTCCACCTGAGCATTTTTTAGGCGATCTCAGTAAATACGCAATTTTTATGAACCAATGTCGTCTACATTTCATGTGCAGCATTCCCCAACAATCAGTCAATAGTAGCGTGTGTGCTTTCATACCTGGGAGGTAGTGCAGCGGACTGGGCAATACCTGTGGTGAACAGGGATGACACCTTGCTTCGTGACTTTGAGGGTTTTCAGCATGAACTGGAGAAGCTGTTTGCTCGACACACTCGAGATCAAGCCCTGGACAATGAGTTGTTGTCACTTCTGCAGGGCAATCAGGACTTGTTAACATATATTGCCACCTTTAATCACTTCATTGCTGAAACCAACTGGCCAGAGGGGAAGAGAACTACGCTATTCTATAGGGGTCTGCGAGGAGTACTAAAGGACGTATTAGCCCAGGTGGTAATCCCTCCCAAAGGATGTGCAGAATACATTGACTTAACAGTGCAACTAGACCATAGCTTGCAGGACCGCAAGTCTGATCAAGCTAAGTCAGAGGGACGATCAGTCTACGTGAGGCGTTGTGAGACTCCAACTAAACAACACGACCAAGGTGAACCCATGCAGATTGGGGGTTGGCGGGGTCCACTCACTAAGGCCGAAAGAGAGAAAAGGAGACAACATCAGCTTTGTATGTATTGCGGCAAAACCGGTCACTTCCTTCGAGAATGCCCAGTGAAACCAGCTAGAAAAACAGTCGAAGCAATGGACAAAGTTGAAGAACAACCTGACTCGGAAAACTCCAGCGCCCGACAAGCGTAGGGGTCCATTTGTCGAGCAGTGAGAAGGAACCTTCACAGACTTCACACTTCGTCATATCCATGCTCTTGGTCAACCACAAACAACTGTTGAACCTACATGCCTTGGAGGTGTATATAGACAGTGGAGCTGTGGGTAATTATATCGAGCAAGACCTGGTGAATCGAATAGGCCTTCCTTTTCGACAGAAGCAGACATCGGAAAACGTCACATCACTTGATGGATCTCATTTGTCCTCAGGCCCTGTGAAGCATTACACCAAGAAAGTCACCCTTGTGTGTCAGGATGGCCACCTAGAGGACATCACCTTCGATCTCATCAGTGCCCCCCAATTCCAGCTGATCATGGGGATGCCCTGGCTGGAGACCCATAATCCCAAGATTGATTGGAGCACACAAGCTCTGACCTTCTCCCAAGACGGTGCCGACACATGTTATGGTAACGGAACCCCTTCAAAGGGCCCAACAATACCAAGACCCAGAGGTGAAATCATGTTGGGTTTAACCGGAACTCTACCACCCAAATACATGGACTACATGGACGTGTTCCAGAAGGAGTAGGCGAATACTCTACCTCCCCACAGATCTTACAACTGCCAGATAGATCTCATATGTGGAGCACAAATTGCATGCAGCCGGATTTCTGCTCTAACCGAACAGAAGAACCAGCACTTAAAGACGTATCTAGATCACTATCTGGCAAATGGCTTCATTCGCCCGTCCAAGTCACCTGTGGCCTTGCCCCTTTTTTTGTGACAAAAAAAGGAGGGGTACCTAAGAACTTGTATCGAATACAGATCGATTAACCAGATCATGGTAAACAACTGGTATCCACTGCCCCTTATCCCGGAACTCGTAGATCAGGTCGCCTGCATTTACACAAAATTAGATCTTCGAGGGGCCTATTACCTAGTAAGAATTAAAAAGGGGGACGAGTGGAAGACAGCTTTCTGCACGAAATATGGTCTTTCTGAGTACAAGGTTAAACCCTTTGAGCTTTGTAACTCCCCTGTGGCATTCGAATTCTTCATGAATGACGTCCTCCGCGAGCTATTAGATGTCTGTACACTAGTGTACATAGATGATATCCTAATGTACTCAGCTAGAAAAGAAGACCATGTCATCAACGTCCGAGCAGTTCTGGAGAAACTCCGACAACATCGGTTGTACGCCAAATTAGCAAAATGCTTCTTCCATGTAACAGAAGTTGAATTCTTTGGATTCATTCTCACTCCCAGAGGCATGCGTATGGACACATGCAAAGTGGAAGCTATTCTTAACTGGCCCTCGCCAACATCCATAAAAGGAGTTCAGGGATTGCTCGGATTCGCTAATTTTTACAGCTGATTCATCCTGGAATTGTCCCACATCGTCCAGCCAATCACCTCTTTGTTACGGAAGAATAAACAGTTCCATTGATCTGTAGAAGCTGAAGAAGCCTTCCTGAAATTAAAACAGGCATTCACTTCAGCGCCTATTTTGCAACATCCTCAACCTGATCTTCCATATATAGTCGAAACCGACACTTGCAACATAGCCATGGGAGCAGTTCTGTCTCAGCGGAACCCTGATACCGGACAGTTACACCCCGTGGCATTCTGGTCACGCAAGTTCATTGCCCCCGAATTAAATTACGCAATTACAGACAAAGAATTGCTGGCCATCAAGGCAGCATTTAAAGCCTGGAGGCACTACCTTTTGGGAGGAAGACACACAGTCACCGTAATCACAGATCACCGTAACCTGCAATACCTGAAAACTGCTAAAGCTCAGTCCTCGCGTCAACTCCGTTGGACGCTTTTTTTTGGCCACATACGATTTCACCATCACCTACAGACCCGGAGTGCGCAATGGGAAAGCAGATGCCCTCTCCCGAATGAGTAAGGATGAGGATGCTTTTGCAGCACCGGACGCAGTGGCAATCATCCCAAAAGGAAGGATCCTAGGCACAATTACTGCGGCTTCCACCTTGGATGGCTTAAAATCTGATCTCCACCAGCTTATGGATCAAAAGGCACAACAAGAATGGATGGCAAAAGGAGAAACATACATCATTGTGAACAACCTGCCATTCTATCAAGGACAACTCTACATTCCAGAAAAAGAACAACAAAACCAGATTATCAGGAGCTACCACTTTTCGTTAGTGGAAGGGCATCCAGGAATCACCAAGACCTTAGCAAAAATTAAAAAGAACTACTGGTGGCAACCTGGCGGAGAGATGTGGCCCGGTTTATCACAACCTTTGGTGTTTGGGCACAGAACAAAATCCCCAAAACAAAGTTCTGCCAGTCTCCTTGGTCCTCTGATGGTACCACCCGATCAATGGCACACTCTGTCGTTGGACTTTATCACGGATCACCCTTCCTGTAATGGGTACAACACCATCTTAGTCATTGTAGACTTGTTCTCCAAGATGGCCCATTTTATTCGTCTGAAAGGTCTTCCAACTGCATCTGCCCTAGCCAAAGTGTTTCTGTAACAAGTAGTTTGAATGCATGGCTTTCCATTGGTGTTGATATCGGACCGGGGAAGTCAGTTTGTGTCCACATTCTGGAAAAGGTGCTGCAAACTCGCTAAGATTGACCTTCGGTTATCCACCAGCCATCATCCCCAAACCAATGGTCAGACCGAACAAACAAATCAAACGCTAGAACAATATATTAGGTGCATGCTACAACAAACTGAGGACTCCTGGTAAGACATACTATGGTTAGCAGAGTATGCATACAACAACTCTATCCACACCAGTACGGGGCAAAGTCCATTCTTCATTATGTACAGACGGCAACCACGAACATCCGTCTTCGACCCACCTGAATCATTGGAAATGCTGGCAGTGAAGACTTTACACAAGACCATTACCTGGGTTCTAAAGGAAGCCGCAAAACAACTAATCAAGGCCAAAAAAAGAAAAAGCACTTCACGGACCAACCTCGAAAAAGGGCTCCAATCTACCAAGTCGGAGACAGAGTATGGTTGGCGACCAAATACATTCCCCTGAAGGGGCCACGCGCATTCTGCCCCGATACTTGGGACCCTACACCATCAAGGCTATAATCAATCCTGTCGTCATGAGACTAGACTTGCCACCAAACATGAAAATCCACCCTGTATTCTATGTTTCTCTCCTGAAACCAGTGCAGTCTGGAACACAGATCGACAAGCCACAGGATCCTGTGATAGTGAACGGAGAACCTGAATTCGAAGTCAAGAACATCTTAGACTCCAAATGGGTCTGATACAAGTTATACTATCTTATTGATTGGAAAGGGTACGGACCCCAAGACCGGACCTGGGAACCCAGTGAATATGTCCATGCCCCACGATTAATCAGACATTTTCACCAAAATAACCCAACCAAAACAGGACCATCCCTAGGAGAGGATCATCCCTAGGAGAGGCCTTGAGGGGGAGTGCTGTCACAACCACACACCCTGGGGCATATGCACAGATACACCGGATGCTGGGTGCCATGGTACCATATCGAGGAGTGACTTATCTGTGTCCCTTTGGGACACGCAGACACAGGGAGCCCGGCTGGACTTTGTCTTGCGCCTCTGGCACCAAGCTCATGTGGGGAACTGATGTTGGGTTGCAGTAACACCATTGGGCCCTTAATTGTCCAGGCCTCTATTTGCAAGGTACTGGGCGTGGCCTTCTTGGGCCAGCTTCACGTGCCAGGGACTAAGGCGAGGCCGGGCGTGGCAGGTTGAGCAAGCTAATGGGCGTGGCTAAGGAGCTCAGCTATATAAACCGCTCCATCCTTGGAGCCAGCGCTTTGCGTTAACTTGCTTTCAAGCAACGTGATGCTTAACGACGTTCGAAGCTGCAGAGAAATACTCACCCTGCTTCTGACGCGCGGCTCCATCAACTCTTCTCAGGCCTTTTTATTCAGCTTGTTTGGTTGCTGCAACAAAAGAAGAAGACAAACAAGGTTAGCGCATCGCAGTAACTGGGAGTGCGCGGCAGTTAAAAGCATGTGTGCAGCGCTATACTACAACTCACCTGTTACCTGCAACCGCGGATCCAATTCTTCATCGCTCCTGTTACCAGCAACCGCGGATCCGCTTCTCCATTGCTCCGGACACAACATTCGCCCTTGCAGCTCCAGGGACCCGTTTCCATCACCTACACGGGGGAGAAAGCAAGAACAGAATTGATAAAGGTACGGACAATAGAACGGACACTTGTTAGGGAACCAAGCAAGTGAAATAGAGAGAAAGGCAAATAATACAGCGCCAAGCAAGGAAAAGCTGGAAACTAACATGCAAAGTAGACAGACAAGAATAAGGACACTACTTACCATAACGCTACTAAAGCCAAGCAAGAAAGGCTGAAAACCAATGCGCAAAAAGAAGATAGACAAGATTCAGACAAGATTCAGAGCACGCCTTCCAAAAAGAACTAGGTAGTCACATCAGGGCTGGACTTCTGCCCGAAAAGGACCAGTGAAGGAACTCGGTCTTTGGGAATCAAGCTCCCCTGCCAGAAGTAGCAGGGCAGAGTCTGTAGGTGATGGTGAAATCGTATTCAGCAAAAAAAAGCTCCCAACGGAGTTGACGTGAGGACTGAGCTTTAGCAGTTTTCAGGTATTGCAGGACACAGACTCCACTAAAAGGTGAGCCAACCAGGACAGCGCACTTATCGGAGTACAGTCCTGGGGGAGGGACGGAAAGGGGTGCAGTTTGCAGCCAGCAGCACTCAGTGTTCTTCTTGTATTCACGCATGTGTGCGACCCCGAGAGAATCCTGCTGCAGTCACTGGTGTTCACGGCTAGCGCATCCAAGGACACATTTCACCCCTGGGAGGGTTCCAACCATGCCCCAACGCCCCTGCAGAGGCAAGGTGAGCGTAACAGAACACAAAGCCTCCCATGAATCTCTGCCTGGGCGTAATGGAAACGTCGGAAACTGACCAATTAGCCCAATTGCTGGGAGAACTATGGGTGGAGGTACATGCCTCAAGACAAGAAACCAATGCTCTAAGGAGGGAATTAATCGGGAATCGGGAATGACCAGATGACCTAGCAAGGCAACTTCTCCAGATTTAGGCTGGCCAGGCCCCACTGCCTGGGCCTGCGCCTTCCAGTACAGCCTCACAATCCAGGCCAGTGCAAGTTATTCTCCCTGGGGCAGTTCCTCCTGAGCATTTTTTAGGCGATCTCAGTAAATACGCAATTTTTATGAACCAATGTCGTCTACATTTCATGCGCAGCATTCCCCAACAATCAGTCAATAGTAGCATGTGTGCTTTCATACCTGGGAGGTAGTGCAGCGGACTGGGCAATACCTGTGGTGAACAGGGATGACACCTTGCTTCGTGACTTTGAGGGTTTTCAGCATGAACTGGAGAAGCTGTTTGCTCGACACACTCGAGATCAAGCCCTGGACAATGAGTTGTTGTCACCTCTGCAGGGCAATCAGGACCCGTTAACATATATTGACACCTTTAATCACCTCATTGCTGAAACCAACTTGCCAGAGGGGAAGAGAACTACGCTATTCTATCGGGGTCTGCGAGGAGTACTAAAGGACGTATTAGCCCAGGTGGTAATCCCTCCCAAAGGATGTGAAGAATACATTGGGCCTCATTACACGGACGGCGGTAAGGGTTAACGGTCACCGTTAATGGCAACGGTGACCGTTAACCCTTACCGCCGTACTACGAGGTCCCTTTGCGGGTTGGAGGAATTAACGCCTGCTTCTTGCAGGCGTTAAGTACCAACCCGCTAAGGGACCTCGGAGCTAATTACGGCACCGCAAAATTGCGGTGCCGTAATTAGCGCCTTCCCCATTCCCATAGAGCCCTATGGGGCAGAAATGGGAATGGGGAAGGGCAATGGCGGAAAGGGGATTTACCGCCCCTCCAACCTTGGAATGGGGCGGTAAATCCCCTTTCCGCCAAGGCGGTGCCGGTAATTTACCGGCATGGTCCAGGGTGCTAATAGCACCCTGGATTACCGCCTTCCGTGTAATGAGGCCCATTGACTTAACAGTGCAGCGAGACCATAGGTTGCAGGACCGCAAGTCTGATCAAGCTAAGTCAGAGGGACGATCAGTCTACGTGAGGCGTTGTGAGACTCCAACTAAACAACACGACCAAGGTGAACCCATGCAGATTGGGGGCTTGTGGGGTCCACTCACTAAGGCCGAAAGAGAGAAAAGGAGACAACAGCAGCTTTGTATGTATTGCGGCAAGGCCGGTCACTTCCTTCGAGAATGCCCAGTGAAACCACCTAGAAAAACAGTCGAAGCAATGGACAAAGTTGAAGAACAACCTGACTCGGAAAACTCCAGTGCCCTACAAGCATAGGGGTCTATTTGTTGAGCAGTGAGAAGGAACCTTCACAGACCTCACACTTCGTCATATCCATGCTCTTGGTCAACCACAAACAACCGTTGAAACTACATGCCTTGGAGGCGTATATAGACAGTGGAGCTGTGGGTAATTATATCGAGCAAGACCTGGTGAATCGAATAGGCCTTCCTTTTCGACAGAAGCAGACATCGGAAAACGTCACATCACTTGATGGATCTCATTTGTCCTCAGGCCCTGTGAAGCATTACACCGAGAAAGTCACCCTTCTGTGTCAGGATGGCCACCTAGAGGACATCACCTTCGATCTCATCAGTGCCCCCCAATTCCAGCTGATCATGGGGATGCCCTGGCTGGAGACCCATAATCCCAAGATTGATTGGAGCACACAAGCTCTGACCTTCTCCCAAGACGGTGCCGACACATGTTATGGTAACGGAACCCCTTCAAAGGGCCCAACAATACCAAGACCCAGAGGTGAAATCATGTTGGGTTTAACCGGAACTCTACCACCCAAATACATGGACTACATGGACGTGTTCCAGAAGGAGTAGGCGAATACTCTACCTCCCCACAGATCATACGACTGCCAGATAGATCTCATATGTGGAGCTCAAATTGCATGCAGCCGGATTTTTGCTCTAACCGAACAGGAGAACCAACACTTAAAGACGTATCTACATCACTTTCTGGCAAATGGCTTCATTCGCCCGTCCAAGTCACCTGTGGCCTTGCCCCTTTTTTTGTGACAAAAAAAGGAGGGGTACCTAAGAACTTGTATCGAATACAGATCGATTAACCAGATCATGGTAAACAACTGGTATCCACTGCCCCTTATCCCGGAACTCGTAGATCAGGTCGCCCGCATTTATACAAAACTAGATCTACGAGGTGCCTATTACCTAGTAAGAATTAAAAAGGGGGACGAGTGGAAGACAGCTTTCTGCACGAAATATGGTCTTTTTGAGTACCAGGTTAAACCCTTTGAGCTTTGTAACTCCCCTGTGGCATTCCAATTCTTCATGAATGACGTCCTCCGCGAGCTATTAGATGTCTGTGCACTAGTGTACATAGATGATATCCTAATGTACTCAGCTACAAAAGAAGACCATGTCATCCACGTCCGAGCAGTTCTGGAGAAACTCCGACAACATCGGTTGTACGCCAATTTAGAAAAATGCTTCTTCCATGTAACAGAAGTTGAATTCTTTGGATTCAATCTCACTCCCAGAGGCATGCGTATGGACACATGCAAAGTGGACGCTATTCTTAAGTGGCCCTCGCCAACATCCATAAAAGGAGTTCAGGGATTGCTCGGATTCGCTAATTTTTACAGCTGATTCATCCTGGAATTTTCCCACATCGTCCAGCCAATCACCTCTTTGTTACGGAAGAATAAACAGTTCCATTGATCTGTAGAAGCTGAAGAAGCCTTCCTGAAATTAAAACAGGCATTCACTTCAGCGCCTATTTTGCAACATCCTCAACCTGATCTTCCATATATAGTCGAAACCGCCACTTGCAACATAGCCATGGGAGCAGTTCTGTCTCAGCGGAACCCTGATACCGGACAGTTACACCCCGTGGCATTCTGGTCACGCAAGTTCATTGCCCCCGAATTAAATTACGCAATTACAGACAAAGAATTGCTGGCCATCAAGGCAGCATTTAAACCTTGGAGGCACTACCTTTTGGGAGCAAGACACACAGTCACCGTAATCACAGATCACCGTAACCTGCAATACCTGAAAACTGCTAAAGCTCAGTCCTCGCGTCAACTCCGTTGGACGCTTTTTTTTGGCCACATACGATTTCACCATCACCTACAGACCCGGAGTGCGCAATGGGAAAGCAGATGCCCTCTCCCGAATGAGTAAGGATGAGGATGCTTTTGCAGCACCGGACGCAGTGGCAATCATCCCAAAAGGAAGGATCCTAGGCACAATTACTGCGGCTTCCACCTTGGATGACTTAAAATCTGATCTCCACCAGCTTATGGATCAAAAGGCACAACAAGAATGGATGGCAAAAGGAGAAACATACATCATTGTGAACAACCTGCCATTCTATCAAGGACGACTCTACATTCCAGAAAAAGAACAACAAAACCAGATTATCAGGAGCTACCACTTTTCGTTAGTGGAAGGGCATCCAGGAATCACCAAGACCTTAGCCGAAATTAAAAAGAACTACTGGTGGCAACCTGGCGGAGAGATGTGGCCCGGTTTATCACAACCTTTGGTGTTTGGGCACAGAACAAAATCCCCAAAACAAAGTCCTGCCAGTCTCCTTGGTCCTCTGATGGTACCACCCGATCAATGGCACACTCTGTCGTTGGACTTTATCACGGATCACCCTTCCTGTAATGGGTACAACACCATCTTAGTCATTGTAGACTTGTTCTCCAAGATGGCCCATTTTATTCCTCTGAAAGGTCTTCCAACTGCATCTGCCCTAGCCAAAGTGTTTCTGTAACAAGTAGTTTGAATGCATGGCTTTCCATTGGTGTTGATATCGGACCGGGGAAGTCAGTTTGTGTCCACATTCTGGAAAAGGTGCTGCAAACTCGCTAAGATTGACCTTCGGTTATCCACCAGCCATCATCCCCAAACCAATGGTCAGACCGAACAAACAAATCAAACGCTAGAACAATATATTAGGTGCATGCTACAACAAAGTGAGGACTCCTGGTAAGACATACTATGGTTAGCAGAGTATGCATACAACAACTCTATCCACACCAGTACGGGGCAAAGTCCATTCTTCATTATGTACAGACGGCAACCACGAACATCCGTCTTCGACCCACCTGAATCATTGGAAATGCTGGCAGTGAAGACTTTACACAAGACCATTACCTGGGTTCTAAAGGAAGCCGCAAAACAACTAATCAAGGCCAAAAAAAGAAAAAGCACTTCACTTCACGGACCAACCTCGAAAAAGGGCTCCAAACTACCAAGTCGGAGACAGAGTATGGTTGGCGACCAAATACATTCCCCTTAAAGGGCCACGCGCATTCTGCCCCGATACTTGGGACCCTACACCATCAAGGCTATAATCAATCCTGTCGTCATGAGACTAGACTTGCCACCAAACATGAAAATCCACCCTGTATTCTATGTTTCTCTCCTGAAATCAGTACAGTCTGGAACACAGATCGACAAGCCACAGGATCCTGTGATAGTGAACGGAGAACCTGAATTCGAAGTCAAGAACATCTTAGACTCCAAATGGGTCTGATACAAGTTATACTATCTTATTGATTGGAAAGGGTACGGACCCCAAGACCGGACCTGGGAACCCAGTGAATATGTCCATGCCCCACGATTAATCAGACATTTTCACCAAAATAACCCAACCAAAACAGGACCATCCCTAGGAGAGGATCATCCCTAGGAGAGGCCTTGAGGGGGAGTGCTGTCACAACCACACACCCTGGGACATATGCACAGATACACCGGATGCTGGGTGTCATGGGACCATATCGAGGAGTGACTTATCTGTGTCCCTTTGGGACACGCAGACACAGGGAGCCCGGCTGGACTTTGTCTTGCGCCTCTGGCACCAAGCTCATGTGGGGAACTGATGTTGGGTTGCAGTAACACCATTGGGCCCTTAATTGTCCAGGCCTCTATTTGCAAGGTACTGGGCGTGGCCTTCTTGGGCCAGCTTCACGTGCCAGGGACTAAGGCGAGGCCGGACGTGGCAGGTTGAGCAAGCTAATGGGCGTGGCTAAGGAGCTCAGCTATATAAACCGCTCCATCCTTGGAGCCAGCGCTTTGCGTTAACTTGCTTTCAAGCAACGTGATGCTTAACGACGTTCGAAGCTGCAGAGAAATACTCACCCTGCTTCTGACGCGTGGCTCCATCAAATCTTCTCAGGCCTTCTTCTTCAGCTTGTTCGGTTGCTGCAACAAAAGAAGAAGACAAACAAGGTTAGCGCATCGCAGTAACTGGGAGTGCGCGGCAGTTAAAAGCATGTGCGCAGCGCTATACTACAACTCACCTGTTACCTGCAACCGCGGATCCAATTCTTCATCGCTCCTGTTACCAGCAACCGCGGATCCGCTTCTCCATTGCTCCGGACACAACATTCGCCCTTGCAGCTCCAGGGACCAGCTTCCATCACCTACACGGGGGAGAAAGCAAGAACAGAATTGATAAAGGTACGGACAATAGAACGGACACTTGTTAGGGAACCAAGCAAGTGAAATAGAGAGAAAGGCAAATAATACAGCGCCAAGCAAGGAAAAGCTGGAAACTAACATGCAAAGTAGACAGACAAGAATAAGGACACTACTTACCATAACGCTACTAAAGCCAAGCAAGAAAGGCTGAAAACCAATGCGCAAAAAGAAGATAGACAAGATTCAGACAAGATTTAGAGCACGCCTTCCAAAAAGAACCAGGTAGTCACATCAGGGCTGGACTTCTGCCCGAAAAGGACCAGTGAAGGAACTCGGTCTTTGGGAATCAAGCTCCCCTGCCAGAAGTAGCAGGACAGAGTCTGTAGGTGATGGTGAAATCGTATTCAGCAAAAAAAAGCGCCCAACGGAGTTGACGTGAGGACTGAGCTTTAGCAGTTTTCAGGTATTGCAGGACACAGACTCTACTAAAAGGTGAGCCAACCAGGACAGCGCACATATCGGAGTACAGTCCTGGGGGAGGGACGGAAAGGGCTGCAGGTTGCAGCCAGCAGCACTCAGTGTTCTTCTTGTATTCACGCATGTGTGCGACCCTGAGAGAATCCTGCTGCAGTCACTGGTGTTCACGGCTAGCGCATCCAAGGACACATTTCACCCCTGGGAGGGTTCCAACCATGTCCCAACGCCCCTGCAGAGGCAAGGTGAGCGTAACAGAACACGAAGCCTCCCATGAATCTCTGCCTGGGCGTAATGGAAACGTCGGAAACTGACCAATTAGCCCAATTGCTGGGAGAACTATGGGTGGAGGTACATGCCTCAAGACAGGAAACCAATGCTCTAAGGAGGGAATTAATCGGGAATCGGGAATGACCAGATGACCTAGCAAGGCAACTTCTCCAGATTTAGGCTGGCCAGGCCCCACTGCCTGGGCCTGTGCCTTCCAGTACAGCCTCACAATCCAGGCCAGTGCAAGTTATTCTCCCTGGGGCAGTTCCTCTGGTTCCTCCTGAGCATTTTTTAGGCGATCTCAGTAAATACGCAATTTTTATGAACCAATGTCGTCTACATTTCATGCGCAGCATTCCCCAACAATCAGTCAATAGTAGCATGTGTGCTTTCATACCTGGGAGGTAGTGCAGCGGACTGGGCAATACCTGTGGTGAACAGGGATGACACCTTGCTTCGTGACTTTGAGGGTTTTCAGCATGAACTGGAGAAGCTGTTTGCTCGACACACTCGAGATCAAGCCCTGGACAATGAGTTGTTGTCACCTCTGCAGGGCAATCAGGACCCGTTAACATATATTGACACCTTTAATCACCTCATTGCTGAAACCAACTTGCCAGAGGGGAAGAGAACTACGCTATTCTATCGGGGTCTGCGAGGAGTACTAAAGGACGTATTAGCCCAGGTGGTAATCCCTCCCAAAGGATGTGAAGAATACATTGACTTAACAGTGCAGCGAGACCATAGGTTGCAGGACCGCAAGTCTGATCAAGCTAAGTCAGAGGGACGATCAGTCTACGTGAGGCGTTGTGAGACTCCAACTAAACAACACGACCAAGGTGAACCCATGCAGATTGGGGGCTTGTGGGGTCCACTCACTAAGGCCGAAAGAGAGAAAAGGAGACAACAGCAGCTTTGTATGTATTGCGGCAAGGCCGGTCACTTCCTTCGAGAATGCCCAGTGAAACCACCTAGAAAAACAGTCGAAGCAATGGACAAAGTTGAAGAACAACCTGACTTGGAAAACTCCAGTGCCCTACAAGCATAGGGGTCTATTTGTTGAGCAGTGAGAAGGAACCTTCACAGACCTCACACTTCGTCATATCCATGCTCTTGGTCAACCACAAACAACCGTTGAAACTACATGCCTTGGAGGCGTATATAGACAGTGGAGCTGTGGGTAATTATATCGAGCAAGACCTGGTGAATCGAATAGGCCTTCCTTTTCGACAGAAGCAGACATCGGAAAACGTCACATCACTTGATGGATCTCATTTGTCCTCAGGCCCTGTGAAGCATTACACCGAGAAAGTCACCCTTCTGTGTCAGGATGGCCACCTAGAGGACATCACCTTCGATCTCATCAGTGCCCCCCAATTCCAGCTGATCATGGGGTTGCTCTGGCTGGAGACCCATAATCCCAAGATTGATTGGAGCACACAAGCTCTGACCTTCTCCCAAGACGGTGCCGACACATGTTATGGTAACGGAACCCCTTCAAAGGGCCCAACAATACCAAGACCCAGAGGTGAAATCATGTTGGGTTTAACCGGAACTCTACCACCCAAATACATGGACTACATGAACGTGTTCCAGAAGGAGTAGGCGAATACTCTACCTCCCCACAGATCATACGACTGCCAGATAGATCTCATATGTGGAGCTAATTGCATGCAGCCGGATTTTTGCTCTAACCGAACAGGAGAACCAGCCCTTAAAGACGTATCTAGATCACTTTCTGGCAAATGGCTTCATTCGCCCGTCCAAGTCACCTGTGGCCTTGCCCCTTTTTTTGTGACAAAAAAAGGAGGGGTACCTAAGAACTTGTATCGAATACAGATCGATTAACCAGATCATGGTAAACAACTGGTATCCACTGCCCCTTATCCCGGAACTCGTAGATCAGGTCGCCCGCATTTATACAAAACTAGATCTACGAGGTGCCTATTACCTAGTAAGAATTAAAAAGGGGGACGAGTGGAAGACAGCTTTCTGCACGAAATATGGTCTTTTTGAGTACCAGGTTAAACCCTTTGAGCTTTGTAACTCCCCTGTGGCATTCCAATTCTTCATGAATGACGTCCTCCGCGAGCTATTAGATGTCTGTGCACTAGTGTACATAGATGATATCCTAATGTACTCAGCTACAAAAGAAGACCATGTCATCCACGTCCAAGCAGTTCTGGAGAAACTCCGACAACATCGGTTGTACGCCAAATTAGAATAATGCTTCTTCCATGTAACAGAAGTTGAATTCTTTGGATTCATTCTCACTCCCAGAGGCATGCGTATGGACACATGCAAAGTGGACGCTATTCTTAAGTGGCCCTCGCCAACATCCATAAAAGGAGTTCAGGGATTGCTCGGATTCGCTAATTTTTACAGCTGATTCATCCTGGAATTTTCCCACATCGTCCAGCCAATCACCTCTTTGTTACGGAAGAATAAACAGTTCCATTGATCTGTAGAAGCTGAAGAAGCCTTCCTGAAATTAAAACAGGCATTCACTTCAGCGCCTATTTTGCAACATCCTCAACCTGATCTTCCATATATAGTCAAAACCGCCACTTGCAACATAGCCATGGGAGCAGTTCTGTCTCAGCGGAACCCTGATACCGGACAGTTACACCCCGTGGCATTCTGGTCACGCAAGTTCATTGCCCCCGAATTAAATTACGCAATTACAGACAAAGAATTGCTGGCCATCAAGGCAGCATTTAAAGCCTGGAGGCACTACCTTTTGGGAGCAAGACACACAGTCACCGTAATCACAGATCTGAAAACTGCTAAAGCTCAGTCCTCGCGTCAACTCCGTTGGACGCTTTTTTTTGGCCACATACGATTTCACCATCACCTACAGACCCGGAGTGCGCAATGGGAAAGCAGACGCCCTCTCCCGAATGAGTAAGGATGAGGATGCTTTTGCAGCACCGGACGCAGTGGCAATCATCCCAAAAGGAAGGATGCTAGGCACAATTACTGCGACTTCCACCTTGGATGACTTAAAATCTGATCTCCACCAGCTTATGGATCAAAAGGCACAACAAGAATGGATGGCAAAAGGAGAAACATACATCATTGTGAACAACCTGCCATTCTATCAAGGACGACTCTACATTCCAGAAAAAGAACAACAAAACCAGATTATCAGGAGCTACCACTTTTCGATAGTGGAAGGGCATCCAGGAATCACCAAGGCCTTAGCCAAAATTTAAAAAAACTACTGGTGGCAACCTGGCGGAGAGATGTGGCCCGGTTTATCACAACCTTTGGTGTTTGGGCACAGAACAAAATCCCCAAAACAAAGTCCTGCCGGTCTCCTTGGTCCTCTGATGGTACCACCCGATCAATGGCACACTCTGTCGTTGGACAGATCTCCCTTCCTGTAATGGGTACAACACCATCTTAGTCATTGTAGACTTGTTCTCCAAGATGGCCCATTTTATTCCTCTGAAAGGTCTTCCAACTGCATCCGCCCTAGCCAAAGTGTTTCTGTAACAAGTAGTTTGAATGCATGGCTTTCCATTGGTGTTGATATCGGACCGGGGAAGTCAGTTTGTGTCCACATTCTGGAAAAGGTGCTGCAAACTCGCTAAGATTGACCTTCGGTTATCCACCAGCCATCATCCCCAAACCAATGGTTAGACCGAACAAACAAATCAAACGCTAGAACAATATATTAGGTGCATGCTGCAACAAACTGAGGACTCCTGGAAAGACATGCTATGGTTAGCAGAGTATGCATACAACAACTCTATCCACACCAGTACGGGGCAAAGTCCATTCTTCATTATGTACAGACGGCAAACACAAACATCCGTCTTCGACCCACCGGAATCATTGGAAATGCTGGCAGTGAAGACTTTACATAAGACCATTACCTGGGTTCTAAAGGAAGCCGCAAAACAACTTATCAAGGCCAAAAAAAGCAAAAGCACTTCACGGACCAACCTCAAAAAAGGGCTTCAAACTACCAAGTCGGAGACAGAGTATGGTTGGCGACCAAATACATTCCCCTGAAGGGGCCACGCGCATTCCGCCCCGATACTTGGGACCCTACACCATCAAGGCTATAATCAATCCTGTCGTCATGAGACTAGACTTGCCACCAAACATGAAAATCCACCCTGTATTCTATGTTTCTCTCCTGAAACCAGTACAGTCTAGAACACAGATCGACAAGCCACAGGATCCTGTGATAGTGAACGGAGAACCTGAATTCGAAGTCAAGAACATCTTAGACTCCAAATGGGTCTGATACAAGTTATACTATCTTATTGATTGGAAAGGGTACGGACCCCAAGACCGGACCTGGGAACCCAGTGAATATGTCCATGCCCCACGATTAATCAGACATTTTCACCAAAATAACCCAACCAAAACAGGACCATCCCAAGGAGAGGATCATCCCTAGGAGAGGCCTTGAGGGGGAGTGCTGTCACAACCACACACCCTGGGGCATATGCACAGATACACCGGATGCTGGGTGCCATGGGACCATATCGAGGTGTGATTTATCTGTGTCCCTTTGGGACACGCAGACACAGGGAGCCCAGCTGTACTTTGTCTTGCGCCTCTGGCACCAAGCTCATGTGGGGAACTGATGTTGGGTTGCAGTAACACCATTGGGCCCTTAATTGTCCAGGCCTCTATTTGCAAGGTACTGGGCGTGGCCTTCTTGAGCCAGCTTCACGTGCCAGGGACTAAGGCGAGGCCGGGCATGGCAGGTTGAGCAAGCTAATGGGCGTGGCTAAGGAGCTCAGCTATATAAACCGTTCCATCCTTGGAGCCAGCGCTTTGCGTTAACTTGCTTTCAAGCAACGTGATGCTTAACGATGTTCGAAGCTGCAGAGAAATACTCACCCTGCTTCCGACGCGCGGCTCCATCAACTCTTCTCAGGCCTTCTTCTTCAGCTTGTTCGGTTGCTGCAACAAAAGAAGAAGACAAACAAGGTTAGCACATCGCAGTAACTGGGAGTGCGCGGCAGTTAAAAGCATGTGTGCAGCTCTATACTACAACTCACCTGTTACCTGCAACCACGGATCCAATTCTTCATCGCTCCTGTTACCAGCAACCGCGGATCCGCTTCTCCATTGCTCCGGACACAACATTCGCCCTTGCAGCTCCAGGGACCCGCTTCCATCACCTACACGGGGGAGAAAGCAAGAACAGAATTGATAAAGGTACGGACAATAGAACGGACACTTGTTAGGGAACCAAGCAAGTGAAATAGAGAGAAAGGCAAATAATACAGCGCCAAGCAAGGAAAAGCTGGAAACTAACATGCAAAGTAGACAGACAAGAATAAGGACACTACTTACCATAACGATACTAAAGCCAAGCAAGAAAGGCTGAAAACCAATGCGCAAAAAGAAGATAGACAAGATTCAGACAAGATTCAGAGCACGCCTTCCAAAAAGAACCAGGTAGTCACATCAGGGCTGGACTTCTGCCCGAAAAGGACCAGTGAAGGAACTCGGTCCTTGGGAATCAAGCTCCCCTGCCAGAAGTAGCAGGACAGAGTCTGTAGGTGATGGTGAAATCGTATTCAGCAAAAAAAAGCACCCAACAGAGTTGACGTGAGGACTGAGCTTTAGCAGTTTTCAGGTATTGCAGGACACAGACTCTACTAAAAGGTGAGCCAACCAGGACAGCGCACTTATCGGAGTACAGTCCTGGGGGAGGGACGGAAAGGGCTGCAGGTTGCAGCCAGCAGCACTCAGTGTTCTTCTTCTATTCACGCATGTGTGCGACCCTGAGAGAATACTGCTGCAGTCTCTGGTGTTCACGGCTAGCGCATCCAAGGACACATTTCACCCCTGGGAGGGTTCCAACCATGCCCCAACGCCCCTGCAGAGGCAAGGTAAGCGTAACAGAACACAAAGCCTCCCATTAATCTCTGCCTGGGCGTAATGGAAACGTCGGAAACTGACCAATTAGCCCAATTGCTGGGAGAACTATGGGTGGCGGTACATGCCTCAAGACAAGAAACCAATGCTCTAAGGAGGGAATTAATCGGGAATCGGGAATGACCAGATGACCTAGCAAGGCAACTTCTCCAGATTTAGGCTGGCCAGGCCCCACTGCCTGGGCCTGCGCCTTCCAGTACAGCCTCACAATCCAGGCCAGTGCAAATTATTCTCCCTGGGGCAGTTCCTCTGGTTCCTCCTGAGCATTTTTTAGGCGATCTCTGTAAATACGCAATTTGTATGAACCAATGTCGTCTACATTTCATGCGCAGCATTCCCCAACAATCAGTCAATAGTAGCATGTGTGCTTTCATACCTGGGAGGTAGTGCAGCGGACTGGACAATACCTGTGGTGAACAGGGATGACACCTTGCTTCGTGACTTTGAGGGTTTTCAGCATGAACTGGAGAAGCTGTTTGCTCGACACACTCGAGATCAAGCCCTGGACAATGAGTTGTTGTCACCTCTGCAGGGCAATCAGTACTTGTTAACATATATTGCCACCTTTAATCACCTCATTGCTGAAACCAACTTGCCAGAGGGGAAGAGAACTACGCTATTCTATCGGGGTCTGCGAGGAGTACTAAAGGACGTATTAGCCCAGGTGGTAATCCCTCCCAAAGGATGTGTAGAATACATTGACTTAACAGTGCAGCGAGACCATAGGTTGCAGGACCGCAAGTCTGATCAAGCTAAGTCAGAGGGACGATCAGTCTACGTGAGGCGTTGTGAGACTCCAACTAAACAACACGACCAAGGTGAACCCATGCAGATTGGGGGCTTGTGGGGTCCACTCACTAAGGCTGAAAGAGAGAAAAGGAGACGACAGCAGCTTTGTATGTATTGCGGCAAGGCCGGTCACTTCCTTCGAGAATGCCCAGTGAAACCACCTAGAAAAACAGTCGAAGCAATGGACAAAGTTGAACAACAACCTGACTCGGAAAACTCCAGTGCCCTACAAGCATAGGGGTCTATTTGTTGAGCAGTGAGAAGGAACCTTCACAGACCTCACACTTCGTCATATCCATGCTCTTGGTCAACCACAAACAACCGTTGAAACTACATGCCTTGGAGGCGTATATAGACAGTGGAGCTGTGGGTAATTATATCGAGCAAGACCTGGTGAATCGAATAGGCCTTCCTTTTCGACAGAAGCAGACATCGGAAAACGTCACATCACTTGATGGATCTCATTTGTCCTCCGGCCCTGTGAAGCATTACACCGAGAAAGTCACCCTTCTGTGTCAGGATGGCCACCTAGAGGACATCACCTTCGATCTCATCAGTGCCCCCCAATTCCAGCTGATCATGGGGATGCCCTGGCTGGAGACCCATGATCCCAAGATTGATTGGAGCACACAAGCTCTGACCTTCTCCCAAGACGGTGCCGACACATGTTATGGTAACGGAACCCCTTCAAAGGGCCCAACAATAGCAAGACCCAGAGGTGAAATCATGTTGGGTTTAACCGGAACTCTACCACCCAAATACATGGACTACATGGACGTGTTCCAGAAGGAGTAGGCGAATACTCTACCTCCCCACAGATCTTACGACTGCCAGATAGATCTCATATGTGGAGCTCAAATTGCATGCAGCCGGATTTATGCTCTAACCGAACAGGAGAACCAGCCCTTAAAGACGTATCTAGATCACTATCTGGCAAATGGCTTCATTCGCCCGTCCAAGTCACCTGTGGCCTTGCCCCTTTTTTTGTGACAAAAAAAGGAGGGGTACCTAAGAACTTGTATCGAATACAGATCGATTAACCAGATCATGGTAAACAACTGGTATCCACTGCCCCTTATCCCGGAACTCGGTGATCAGGTCGCCTGCATTTACACAAAATTAGATCTTCGAGGGGCCTATTACCTAGTTAGAATTAAAAAGGGGGACGAGTGGAAGACAGCTTTCTGCACGAAATATGGTCTTTTTGAGTACAAGGTTAAACCCTTTGAGCTTTGTAACTCCCCTGTGGCATTCCAATTCTTCATGAATGACTTCCTCCGCGAGCTATTAGATGTCTGTGCACTAGTGTACATAGATGATATCCTAATGTACTCAGCTACAAAAGAAGACCATGTCATCCACGTCCGAGCAGTTCTGGAGAAACTCCGACAACATCGGTTGTACGCCAAATTAGAAAAATGCTTCTTCCATGTAACAGAAGTTGAATTCTTTGGATTCATTTTCACTCCCAGAGGCATGCTGTCATGATCTCTGCTTCCAAAAGATCAGGACTTGCCCGACTCCCTTGGAAGCAGACCCATAACCCCGGTTCCGAGTGCCAGCCAGTCCCAATTGGGACCTTTTGGACCCTGTCCTGGCACCAGTGGCACCAGGCTCATAAAGATGCCCAGTCCCAGCGCTGGAAGCGCCGGGCTCATAATGCTTGGGTGGACTTACCTGCAGCAGACCATGCTGCTTACTTACCTGCCAGTTGAACCCCTGATCCTCTTCTGTTTGGGACTACTTTTCCTGTTGGGTGGGGCAGGAGCCACTCCCTAGGTTCAGAACACTGGAACTCTTCTGGAAAGCAGGAACTCTTTTCTTACCTAGGCGTGGCTGTGGAAGGAGACACCTAAGCACTACAGGAGGCTATTTAAACCACACCCGATGGATGAATCTTGCTTTGCGTTATTCTGCATTCTCTGCAGCAGAACGCTCATCGTGTCTTCTGCTTCTGATCCTGGGCCTAAGGGAACAAAGGCTTACCATCCTGGAATCCAGTCTTCAGCAGCACCTGTAAAGACAAAGAAAGAACAGGTTAGCACTACGGTCTTCAGTGGCAGCGCATCTCTTACCTGGTCCATCGGCTGTCACCAACGCCTCGCGCTGCATTCCGGCATCTGAAAGACAAAGGCTTACCTACTCTTTGCATGCTCCGGAGGTCTTCGCACTGCATTCCGGCATCTGAAAGACAAAAGCTTACCAGCTCTTCGCACGCTCCGGAGGCCTTCGGCGCTGCATCCCGCATCTGAAAGACAAAAGAAGGTGCGTTTAAAGACATTGGGCAACTTTATTACTCACGTGCCATTACTCCTTCCCACGCCGAATCCAGTGGGTATTCCAGCACCCTTCAGCTTCTCTAAAGCTCCGAACTTGTACCTGCAAGATAAAAGGGACAGTTAGTGCGCATCGTGAAGCAGGCTACAAGCGCTTACTTACGTGCTTCCAGGCGCTTCTATTCCTCACGCGGGTTAAATCCTCAACTCTCATCAGCCCGCCATCCGCCATCGCCGGAACCCTGCAAAACAAGAGATATCATTACAAAAGACTTTTAAGACATTTGAAGTGCCCAGAACTTACCGTTCGTGCAGTTAACGACGGACAGCAGTCCTCTGAGGTCAAGAGGCCTGCACCCTTATCCAGTGAAGAAACTGGTTACGGCACCCTGCCCCGAGGCAGATGGAGAGCTCTGCGTTCACTTACCTAAGGTGAGGGTGTTAACCTTTGGGGTTCTACAGGAGAAGAGAAAGGGAAGAGGAGAGAGGCACCCAATAACCCCAGTTCATTAATCCCATATTTTCTATCTGCAGACATCTTACTCTTCGAGTCAGACATACAGTGCACAGAGGTCCAGCCCAAAGAGCCAACCGTGTGTTACACATCACCTTTGAAGATACGGCATTCACCCAGTCAAGACCGGCGCCTCTGCGGGAATCAGGTGAGCGTTACAGAACGCAAAGCCTACCGCAAAACTCCCACCCAGGCGCTATGGAAACCTCGGATACCGACCAGCTAGCCCAGTTACTTGGGGAACTAAGAGCAGAAGTGCATGCAGCCCGTCAGGAAACGAATGCTCTAAGAAGGGAACTGATTATTTCCAAGGAGCGAACAGACGATCTCGCTAGACAATTGCTACAGTCACAAGCCGGACAAACTCCGTTACCCGTATCAGGGGCAAATCTTCCTTCAACATCCTCTACGAACCCAGTGCAGATCAACCTACCTGGGAATGTACCTCTGGCTCCGCCCGAACGATTTTCTGGTGACCCAAAGAGGTTTGCAGTATTTATTAATCAGTGCCGGTTGCACTTCTTATGCCGGCCAACAGCCTTTCCAACTGATCAAGCTAAGGTAGCTTTCGTGATTTCGTACCTTAGTGGCAATGCGGCAGACTGGTCGATCCCTCTAGTTAATCAAGATTATCCGGTTCTCCATGATTTTCAAGCTTTTCAGCTCAGTATGGAAAAACTGTTTGCAAGACATTCACATGGGCAGACCTTGGACAATGAGCTCCTTTCATTGCGACAGGGTAATCAAGACCTTTTGGCTTATATTGCGTCTTTCAACAGACTGATAGTGGAAACTCGATGGCCTGAGGACAAAAGGATTACGCTGTTTTATAGAGGTCTACGTGGAGAGCTCAAAGATGCGTTAGCCCAAGTAGTGAATCCCCCGCAAGGCTGTTCGGACTATATTGACTTAGTCGTTCAAATTGACCACAGACTGCAGAACAGGAAGGCCGATCGTTCCAAGTTTGAAGCTCGAGTATTTTCCAAACCACCAACTCCTACCAAAGGAGTAGACTCCGGGGAACCCATGCAAATAGGGGGCCTGAAAGGACCACTAACACAAAAGGAGCGGGAAAGGAGAAAACAGCTGCAATTATACCTCTATTGCGGAAACTCGGGGCACTTTCTTCGAGACTGTCCGGTGAAACCAGCCAAGAAGGCAGTAGGAGCTGCAGTTACCAGGGTCACAAACTCTGAGCAGGGAAACGACCTCGCCCGACAAGAATAGAGGTCCTCTTGCCGAGCATTAAAACCAGTTCCGTGACCTCGCATTTCGTGATACCTATGGTCCTCATTAGCCCTGAACATCCGGATCGATTACATGCGATTGAAGCTTACGTCGACAGCGGTGCCATCGGCAATTATGTGGATCATGAAATGGTTTTGAGGATGAATCTGACTCTTTGTCCAAAGGCTGTAAAGGACGTCATTACTACGGTGGATGGTACGGAGATAGCCTCCGGACCAGTAACGCATACCACCCAAGAAGTGACGCTAGTAAGTCAAGATGGACACCATGAGAAGATCGTGTTCGATGTGATCAAGGCCCCTCAGTTCCAGATTATTCTAGGAATTCCTTGGTTAGAGAAGCACAATCCTCAGATCGATTGGCGAGCAAGAACGGTTCAGTTTCCAGAATGTGTCTCTACTTGTCACCCTCGACCTGGTGTTGCACTGGCAGCAATTTCCTCGGAGGCTCCCCAGTTACCTCCTGAATACCTAGAATTCCAAGATGTTTTCCGGAAGGATCAGGCTAACTCTCTACCTCCTCATAGGTCTTATGACTGCCAGATAGACCTGATACCTGGATCTACTCCTCCTTGTAGTAGAATTTATGCCCTCACCGAGCCTGAGAATCTTCACCTCCGACAATACCTGGATCAATACCTAGCGAATGGGTTTATTCGTCCTTCCAAGTCCCCTGCTTCCTCAGCTTTGTTCTTCGTTCCAAAAAAAGAAGGGGACCTTAGAACTTGTATAGATTATCGCGCCCTGAACCAGATCACCGTTAAGAATAGATATCCGTTACCTTTGATCCCTGAACTCCTGGACCAAGTCAGAAAAGCATGCATCTATACAAAGCTGGATCTTAGAGGAGCCTACCACTTGGTACGAGTAAAAGAGGGCGATGAATGGAAGACGGCCTTCCGCACCAAGTATGGGCTATTTGAATATCAGGTCATGCCCTTCGGACTTTGCAATGCCCCGGCCGCCTTTCAATATTTTATGAACGATGTCCTCAGAGAGCTCATAGATGTGTGTGTTGTTGTTTACATTGACGACATCCTCGTTTATTCTTCATCGGAAACTGAACATCAGAAACACGTGAAAATGGACCTCGAGAGATTGCGTCAACACAAACTTTTCGCTAAGTTGGAAAAATGTGTTTTCAACGTGACTGAAGTTGAATTCTTGGGATTCATATTATCACCTAGCGGAGTGCGTATGGATTCAAAGAAGGTCGATGCAATTCTCAAATGGCCATCGCCATCCTCCGTAAAAGGTGTTCAAAGCATGTTAGGCTTCGCTAACTTTTACCGCAGGTTTATCCCCGAATTCTCTCGAATAGTCCAGCCCATCACCGCCTTGTTAAAGAAAAACAAACGCTTTGAATGGTCTACCGAGGCGGAACAAGCTTTCCAGAATTTGAAGACTAGATTTATCTCTGCACCGATCTTAAAACATCCTCGCCCAGAACTCCCGTACATCGTTGAAACTGATGCTTCGAGCCTTGCCATGGGGGCAGTTCTATCACAAAAGGACCCAGTAACCAATCAGTTGCATCCCGTGGCATTTTGGTCCCGCAAATTCTCGCCTCCTGAAATCAATTACACTATTACTGATAAGAAACTTCTAGCTATCAAGTCCGCCTTTAAGGCTTGGCGGCATTATCTTCTGGGGGCCCGACACACCGTTACTGTGATTACAGATCACCGAAACCTGCAATATTTGAAAACCGCAAAAGCTCAATCCTCTAGGCAACTCCGTTGGGCACTATTCTTTGCCGAGTTTGACTTCATAATCACCTATCGACCTGGTACAAAAAACGGTAAAGCTGATGCCCTTTCTCGGATGGGAGTGGAAGAACATTTGATCAATCCTAAACCTGTTCCTATCATTCCCGAACAAAGAATTCTAGGTGTAATCGCCACACAATCCATAGAGGAAGTTAAGGATAAAGCCACGCTACTGGTAACTCCAGCAGACATACAGAATTGGCATCTGCAGGGAAAGGACTTTACGGTGAAGGACAACCTATTATATTTCCAAGAACGGTTATACCTGCCCAGCACAGATTTACAGAAAAAGGTAATCTCTTGTTATCACGATTCTTTAATGGAAGGACATCCCGGTATGACCAAGACCTCGGAAAAGATCAAGCGCTACTTCTGGTGGCCGTCTTGGAAAAAAGATATCAGAGACTTTATAATGTCCTGTGGAGTATGCGCCCAAAACAAGAGTCAAAAGGAAAAACCAGCTGGCCTCTTACGCCCTATTGACATCCCGCCTCGCCCTTGGCATACGCTTTCTATGGACTTCATCACCGATCTACCTCCATGCTCCGGATACAATACGATCCTAGTAATCGTGGACCTATTCTCCAAGATGGCGCATTTCATTCCACTCAAAGGCTTACCAACAGCAGCAACTCTGGCCCGAGAATTTCTCGAAAACATCGTCCGACTGCACGGTTTTCCTTCAGTTCTAATTTCGGATCGAGGTAGTCAATTTATTTCTCATTTTTGGCGAAGTTGCTGTCGGTCGGCTCAAATTGATGTGAGACTTTCGACCAGCCACCACCCTCAAACCGACGGACAAACCGAGAGGACCAATCAAACTCTGGAACAGTATTTGCGCTGCATGCTACAACAAACTGAAAAAACTTGGAAAGATATCCTTTGGATAGCCGAATATACCCACAATAACTCTGTCCACTCGGGAACTGGGAAGACCCCGTTTTTTCTTTTATACGGTAGTCACCCTCGAACCTCGGAGTTGGATCCACTCCAAGATCTTGGAACACCAGCAGTAGATCACCTGCATTCTACAATCACCCAAGCCTTTAAGGAAGCCGTTTCTCACCTTCAAAGGGCTAAAGAACAATACAAGAAAGGAGCAGACCAACATCGGAAGGAAGCCCCCCAATATCAAGTAGGAGATCAAGTCTGGTTATCCACCAAATATCTACCTCTAAAAGGACCACGCACATTCAACCCAAGATACTTTGGTCCCTATTCCATCACTACCATAGTAAATCCAGTAGCGGTCAAGTTGGACTTGCCCCCTCACATGAAGATACATCCGGTCTTCCACGTCTCTCTATTAAAACCCGTGCAACCTCAAACCCGACTAATTACATCTCCAAAACCTATTCTAGTTGATGGAGAACTCGAGTTTGAAGTCAAAAGCATCCTGGATTCCAAGATCTCCAAATCTAAACTATTTTACCTGATTGACTGGAAAGGCTACGGTCCCCAAGAAAGATCCTGGGAACCTGCAGAATATGTCCACGCGCCTCGTCTAATCAAAAGATTTCATCGAACATTTCCTAACAAGCCCAAACCCCCGGAGAAGCCCGGTTTGGGAGGGGCCTTGAGAGGGGGTGCTGTCATGATCTCTCCTTCCAAAAGATCAGGACTTGCCCGACTCCCTTGGAAGCAGACCTATAACCCCGGTTCCGAGTGCCAGCCAGTCCCAATTGGGACCTTTTGGACCCTGTCCTGGCGCCAGTGGCACCAGGCTCATAAAGATGCCCAGTCCCAGCGCTGGAAGCGCCGGGCTCATAATGCTTGGGTGGACTTACCTGCAGCAGACCATGCTGCTTACTTACCTGCCAGTTGAACCCCTGATCCTCTTCTGTTTGGGACTACTTTTCCTGTTGGGTGGGGCAGGAGCCACTCCCTAGGTTCAGAACACTGGAACTCTTCTGGAAAGCAGGAACTCTTTTCTTACCTAGGCGTGGCTGTGTAAGGAGACACCTAAGCACTACAGGAGGCTATTTAAACCACACCCGATGGATGAATCTTGCTTTGCGTTATTCTGCATTCTCTGCAGCAGAACGCTCATCGTGTCTTCTGCTTCTGATCCTGGGCCTAAGGGAACAAAGGCTTACCATCCTGGAATCCAGTCTTCAGCAGCACCTGTAAAGACAAAGAAAGAACAGGTTAGCACTACGGTCTTCAGTGGCAGCTCATCTCTTACCTGGTCCATCGGCTGTCACCAACGCCTCGTGCTGCATTCCGGCATCTGAAAGACAAAGGCTTACCTACTCTTCGCATGCTCCGGAGGTCTTCGCACTGCATTCCGGCATCTGAAAGACAAAAGCTTACCAGCTCTTCGCACGCTCCGGAGGCCTTCGGCGCTGCATCCCGCATCTGAAAGACAAAAGATGGTGCGTTTAAAGACATTGGGCAACTTTATTACTCACGTGCCATTACTCCTTCCCACGCCGAATCCAGTGGGTATTCCAGCACCCTTCAGCTTCTCTAAAGCTCCGAACTTGTACCTGCAAGATAAAAGGGACAGTTAGTGCGCATCGTGAAGCAGGCTACAAGCGCTTACTTACGTGCTTCCAGGCGCTTCTATTCCTCACGCGGGTTCAATCCTCAACTCTCATCAGCCCGCCATCCGCCATCGCCGGAACCCTGCAAAACAAGAGATATCATTACAAAAGACTTTTAAGACATTTGAAGTGCCCAGAACTTACCGTTCGTGCAGTTAACGACGGACAGCAGTCCTCTGAGGTCAAGAGGCCTGCACCCTTATCCAGTGAAGACTTAAAATCTGATCTCCACCAGCTTATGGATCAAAAGGCACAACAAGAATGGATGGCAAAAGGAGAAACATACATCATTGTGAACAACCTGCCATTCTATCAAGGACGACTCTACATTCCAGAAAAAGAACAACAAAACCAGATTATCAGGAGCTACCACTTTTCGTTAGTGGAAGGGCATCCAGGAATCACCAAGACCTTAGCCAAAATTAAAAAGAACTACTGGTGGCAACCTGGCGGAGAGATGTGGCCCGGTTTATCACAACCTTTGGTGTTTGGGCACAGAACAAAATCCCCAAAACAAAGTCCTGCCAGTCTCCTTGGTCCTCTGATGGTACCACCTGATCAATGGCACACTCTGTCGTTGGACTTTATCACGGATCACCCTTCCTGTAATGGGTACAACACCATCTTAGTCATTGTAGACTTGTTCTCCAATATGGCCCATTTTATTCCTCTGAAAGGTCTTCCAACTGCATCCGCCCTAGCCAAAGTGTTTCTGTAACAAGTAGTTTGAATGCATGGCTTTCCATTGGTGTTGATATCGGACCGGGGAAGTCAGTTTGTGTCCACATTCTGGAAAAGGTGCTGCAAACTCGCTAAGATTGACCTTCGGTTATCCACCAGCCATCATCCCCAAACCAATGGTCAGACCGAACAAACAAATCAAACGCTAGAACAATATATTAAGTGCATGCTACAACAAACTGAGGACTCCTGGTAAGACATACTAAGGTTAGCAGAGTATGCATACAACAACTCTATCCACACCAGTATGGGGCAAAGTCCATTCTTCATTATGTACAGACGGCAACCACGAACATCCGTCTTCGACCCACCTGAATCATTGGAAATGCTGGCAGTGAAGACTTTACACAAGACCATTACCTGGGTTCTAAAGGAAGCCGCAAAACAACTAATCAAGGCCAAAAAAAGAAAAAGCACTTCATGGACCAACCTCGAAAAAGGGCTCCAAACTACCAAGTCGGAGACAGAGTATGGTTGGCGACCAAATACATTCCCCTGAAGGGGCCACGCGCACTCTGCCCCGATACTTGGGACCCTACACCATCAAGGCTATAATCAATCCTGTCGTCATGAGACTAGACTTGCCACCAAACATGAAAATCCACCCTGTATTCTATGTTTCTCTCCTGAAACCAGTACAGTCTGGAACACAGATCGACAAGCCACAGGATCCTATGATAGTGAACGGAGAACTTGAATTCGAAGTCAAGAACATCTTAGACTCCAAATGGGTCTGATACAAGTTATACTATCTTATTGATTGGAAAGGGTACGGACCCCAAGACCGGACCTGGGAACCCAGTGAATATGTCCATGCCCCACGATTAATCAGACATTTTCACCAAAATAACCCAACCAAAACAGGACCATCCCGAGGAGAGGATCATTCCTAGGAGAGGCCTTGAGGGGGAGTGCTGTCACAACCACACACCCTGGGGCATATGCACAGATACACCGGATGCTGGGTGCCATGGGACCATATCGAGGAGTGACTTATCTGTCTCCCTTTGGGACACGCAGACACAGGGAGCCCAGCTGGACTTTGTCTTGCGCCTCTGGCACCAAGCTCATGTGGGGAACTGATGTTGGGTTGCAGTGACACCATTGGGCCCTTAATTGTCCAGGCCTCTATTTGCAAGGTACTGGGCCTGGCCTTCTTGGGCCAGCTTCACGTGCCAGGGACTAAGGCGAGGCCGGGCGTGGCAGGTTGAGCAAGCTAATGGGCGTGGCTAAGGAGCTCAGCTATATAAACCGCTCCATCCTTGGAGCCAGCGCTTTGCGTTAACTTGCTTTCAAGCAACGTGATGCTTAACGACGTTCGAAGCTGCAGAGAAATACTCACCCTGCTTCTGACGCGCGGCTCCATCAACTCTTCTCAAGCCTTCTTATTCAGCTTGTTTGGTTGCTGCAACAAAAGAAGAAGACAAACAAGGTTAGCGCATCGCAGTAACTGGGAGTGCGCCGCAGTTAAAAGCATGTGTGCAGCGCTATACTACAACTCACTTGTTACCTGCAACCGCGGATCCAATTCTTCATCGCTCCTGTTACCAGCAACCGCGGATCTGCTTCTCCAGTGCTCCGGACACAACATTCGCCCTTGCAGCTCCAGGGACCCGCTTCCATCACCTACACGGGGGAGAAAGCAAGAACAGAATTGATAAAGGTACGGACAATAGAACGGACACTTGTTAGGGAACCAAGCAAGTGAAATAGAGAGAAAGGCAAATAATACAGCGCCAAGCAAGGAAAAGCTGGAAACTAACATGCAAAGTAGACAGACAAGAATAAGGACACTACTTACCATAACGCTACTAAAGCCAAGCAAGAAAGGCTGAAAACCAATGCGCAAAAAGAAGATAGACAAGATTCAGACAAGATTCAGAGCACGCCTTCCAAAAAGAACCAGGTAGTCACATCAGGGCTGGACTTCTGCCCGAAAAGGACCAGTGAAGGAACTCGGTCTTTGGGAATCAAGCTCCCCTGCCATAAGTAGCAGGACAGAGTCTGTAGGTGATGGTGAAATCGTATTCAGCAAAAAAAAGCGCCCAACGGAGTTGACGTGAGGACTGTGCTTTAGCAGTTTTCAGGTATTGCAGGACACAGACTCTACTAAAAGGTGAGCCAACCAGGACAGCGCACTTATCGGAGTACTGTCCTGGGGGAGGGACGGAAAGTGCTGCAGGTTGCAGCCAGCAGCACTCAGTGTTCTTCTTGTATTCACGCATGTGTGCGACCCTGAGAGAATCCTGCTGCAGTCACTGGTGTTCACGGCTAGCGCATCCAAGGACACATTTCACCCCTGGGAGGGTTCCAACCATGCCCCAACGCCCCTGCAGAGGCAAGTTGAGCGTAACACAACACGAAGCCTCCCATGAATCTCTGCCTGGGCGTAATGGAAATGTCGGAAACTGACCAATTAGCCCAATTGCTGGGAGAACTATGGGTGGCGGTACATGCCTCAAGATAAGAAACCAATGCTCTAAGGAGGGAATTAATCGGGAATCAGGAATGACAAGATGACCTAGCAAGGTAACTTCTCCAGATTTAGGCTGGCCAGGCCCCACTGCCTGAGCCTGCGCCTTCCAGTACAGCCTCACAATCCAGGCCAGTGCAAATTATTCTCCCTGGGGCAGTTCCTCTGGTTCCTCCTGAGCATTTTTTAGGCGATCTCAGTAAATACGCAATTTTTATGAACCAATGTCGTCTACATTTCATGCGCAGCATTCCCCAACAATCAGTCAATAGTAGCATGTGTGCTTTCATACCTGGGAGGTAGTGCAGTGGACTGGGCAATACCTGTGGTGAACAGGGATGACACCTTGCTTCGTGACTTTGAGGGTTTTCAGCATGAACTGGAGAAGCTGTTTGCTCGACACACTCGAGATCAAGCCCTGGACAATGAGTTGTTCTCACCTCTGCAGGGCAATCAGGACTTGTTAACATATATTGACACCTTTAATCACCTCATTGCTGAAACCAACTTGCCAGAGGGGAAGAGAACTACGCTATTCTATCGGGGTCTGCGAGGAGTACTAAAGGACGTATTAGCCCAGGTGGTAATCCCTCCCAAAAGATGTGAAGAATACATTGACTTAACAGTGCAGCTAGACCATAGGTTGCAGGACCGCAAGTCTGATCAAGCTAAGTCAGAGGGACGATCAGTCTACGTGAGGCGTTGTGAGACTCCAACTAAACAACACGACCAAGGTGAACCCATGCAGATTGGGGGCTTGTGGGGTCCACTCACTAAGGCCGAAAGAGAGAAAAGGAGACAACAGCAGCTCTGTATGTATTGCGGCAAGGCCGGTAACTTCCTTCGAGAATGCCCATTGAAACCACCTAGAAAAACAGTCAAAGCAATGGACAAAGTTGAAGAACAACCTGACTCGGAAAACTCCAGTGCCCTACAAGCATAGGGGTCTATTTGTTGAGCAGTGAGAAGGAACCTTCACAGACCTCACAATTCGTCATATCCATGCTCTTGGTCAACCACAAACAACCGTTGAAACTACATGCCTTGGAGGTGTATATAGACAGTGGAGCTGTGGGTAATTATATCAAGCAAGACCTGGTGAATCGAATATGCCTTCCTTTTCGACAGAAGCAGACATCGGAAAACGTCACATCACTTGATGGATCTCATTTGTCCTCAGGCCCTGTGAAGCATTACACCGAGAAAGTCACCCTTCTGTGTCAGGATGGCCACCTAGAGGACATCACCTTCGATCTCATCAGTGCCCCCCAATTCCAGCTGATCATGGGGATGCCCTGGCTGGAGACCCATAATCCCAAGATTGATTGGAGCACACAAGCTCTGACCTTCTCCCAAGACGGTGCCGACACATGTTATGGTAACGGAACCCCTTCAAAGGGCCCAACAATACCATGACCCAGACGTGAAATCATGTTGGGTTTAACCAGAACTCTACCACCCAAATACATGGACTACATGGACGTGTTCCAGAAGGAGTAGGCGAATACTCTACCTCCCCACAGATCTTACGACTGCCAGATAGATCTCATATGTGGAGCTCAAATTGCATGCAGCCGGATTTATGCTCTAACTGAACAGGAGAACCAGCCCTTAAAGACGTATCTAGATCACTATCTGGCAAATGGCTTCATTCGCACGTCCAAGTCACCTGTGGCCTTTCCCCTTTTTTTGTGACAAAAAAAGGAGGGGTACCTAAGAACTTGTATCGAATACAGATCGATTAACCAGATCATGGTAAACAACTGGTATCCACTGCCCCTTATCCCGGAACTCAGTGATCAGGTCGCCTGCATTTACACAAAATTAGATCTTCGAGGGGCCTATTACCTAGTAAGAATTAAAAAGGGGGACGAGTGGAAGACAGCTTTCTGCACGAAATATGGTCTTTTTGAGTACCAGGTTAAACCCTTTGAGCTTTGTAACTCCCCTGTGGCATTCCAATTCTTCATGAATGACGTCCTCCGCGAGCTATTAGATGTCTGTCCACTAGTGTACATAGATGATATCCTAATGTACTCAGCTACAAAAGAAGACCATGTCATCCACGTCCGAGCAGTTCTGGAGAAACTCCGACAACATCGGTTGTACGCCAAATTAGAAAAATGCTTCTTCCATGTAACAGAAGTTGAATTCTTTGGATTCATTCTCACTCCCAGAGGCATGCGTATGGACACATGCAAAGTGGACGCTATTCTTAAGTGGCCCTCGCCAACATCCATAAAAGGAGTTCAGGGATTGCTCGGATTCGCTAATTTTTACAGCTGATTCATCCTGGAATTTTCCCACATCGTCCAGCCAATCACCTCTTTGTTACGGAAGAATAAACAGTTCCATTGATCTGTAGAAGCTGAAGAAGCCTTCCTGAAATTAAAACAGGCATTCACTTCAGCGCCTATTTTGCAACATCCTCAACCTGATCTTCCATATATAGTCGAAACCGACACTTGCAACATAGCCATGGGAGCAGTTCTCTCTCACCGGAACCCTGATACCGGACAGTTACACCCCGTGGCATTCTGGTCACGCAAGTTCATTGCCCCCGTATTAAATTACGCAATTACAGACAAAGAATTGCTGGCCATCAAGGCAGCATTTAAAGCCTGGAGGCACTACCTTTTGGGAGCAAGACACACAGTCACCGTAATCACAGATCACCGTAACCTGCAATACCTGAAAACTGCTAAAGCTCAGTCCTCGCGTCAACTCCGTTGGACGCTTTTTATTGGCCACATACGATTTCACCATCACCTACAGACCCGGAGTGCGCAATGGGAAAGCAGACGCCCTCTCCCGAATGAGTAAGGATGAGGATGCTTTTGCAGCACCGGACGCAGTGGCAATCATCCCAAAAGGAAGGATCCTAGGCACAATTACTGCGGCTTCCACCTTGGATGACTTAAAATCTGAACTCCACCAGCTTATGGATCAAAAGGCACAACAAGAATGGATGGCAAAAGGAGAAACATACATCATTGTGAACAACCTGCCATTCTATCAAGGACGACTCTACATTCCAGAAAAAGAACAACAAAACCAGATTATCAGGAGCTACCACTTTTCGTTAGTGGAAGGGCATCCAGGAATCACCAAGACCTTAGCCAAAATTAAAAAGAACTACTGGTGGCAACCTGGCGGAGAGATGTGGCCCGGTTTATCAGAACCTTTGGTGTTTGGGCACAGAACAAAATCCCCAAAACAAAGTCCTGCCAGTCTCCTTGGTCCTCTGATGGTACCACCCGATCAATGGCACACTCTGTCGTTGGACCTTATCACGGATCACCCTTCCTGTAATGGGTACAACACCATCTTAGTCATTGTAGACTTGTTCTCCAAGATGGCCTATTTTATTCCTCTGAAAGGTCTTCCAACTGCATCCGCCCTAGCCAAAGTGTTTCTGTAACAAGTAGTTTGAATGCATGGCTTTCCATTGGTATTGATATCGGACCGGGGAAGTCAGTTTGTGTCCACATTCTGAAAAAGGTGCTGTTAACTCGCTAAGATTGACCTTCGATTATCCACCAGCCATCATCCCCAAACCAATGGTCAGACCGAACAAACAAATCAAACGCTAGAACAATATATTAGATGCATGCTACAACAAACTGAGGACTCCTGGTAAGACATACTATGGTTAGCAGAGTATGCATACAACAACTCTATCCACACCAGTACGGGGCAAAGTCCATTCTTCATTATGTACAGACGGCAACCACGAACATCCGTCTTCGACCCACCTGAATCATTGGAAATGCTGGCAGTGAAGACTTTACACAAGACCATTACCTGGGTTCTAAAGGAAGCCGCAAAACAACTAATCAAGGCCAAAAAAAGAAAAAGCACTTCACGGACCAACCTCGAAAAAGGGCTCCAAACTACCAAGTCGGAGACAGAGTATGGTTGGCGACCAAATACATTCCCCTGAAGGGGCCACGCGCATTCCGCCCCGATACTTGGGACCCTACACCATCAAGGCAATAATCAATCCTGTCGTCATGAGACTAGACTTGCCACCAAACATGAAAATCCACCCTGTATTCTATGTTTCTCTCCTGAAACCAGTACAGTCTGGAACACAGATCGACAACCCACAGGATCCTGTGATAGTGAACGGAGAACCTGAATTCGAAGTCAAGAACATCTTAGACTCCAAATGGGTCTGATACAAGTTATACTATCTTATTGATTGGAAAGGGTACGGACCCCAAGACCGGACCTGGGAACCCAGTGAATATGTCCATGCTCCACGATTAATCAGACATTTTCACCAAAATAACCCAACCAAAACAGGACCATCCCTAGGAGAGGATCATCCATAGGAGAGGCCTTGAGGGGGAGTGCTGTCACAACCACACACCCTGGGGCATATGCACAGATACACCGGATGCTGGGTGCCATGGGACCATATCGAGGAGTGACGTATCTGTGTCCCTTTGGGACACGCAGACACAGGGAGCCCGGCTGGACTTTGTCTTGCGCCTCTGGCACCAAGCTCATGTGGGGAACTGATGTTGGGTTGCAGTAACACCATTGGGCCCTTAATTGTCCAGGCCTCTATTTGCAAGGTACTGGGCGTGGCCTTCTTGGGCCAGCTTCACGTGCCAGGGACTAAGGCGAGGCCGGGCGTGGCAGGTTGAGCAAGCTAATGGGCGTGGCTAAGTAGCTCAGCTATATAAACCGCTCCATCCTTGGAGCCAGCGCTTTGCGTTAACTTGCTTTCAAGCAACGTGATGCTTAACGACGTTCGAAGCTGCAGAGAAATACTCACCCTGCTTCTGACGCGCGGCTCCATCAACTCTTCTCAGGCCTTCTTCTTCAGCTTGTTCGGTTGCTGCAACAAAAGAAGAAGACAAACAAGGTTAGCGCATCACAGTAACTGGGAGTGCGCGGCAGTTAAAAGCATGTGTGCAGCGCTATACTACAACTCACCTCTTACCTGCAACCGCGGATCCAATTCTTCATCGCTCCTGTTACCAGCAACCGCGGATCCGCTTCTCAATTGCTCCGGACACAACATTCGCCCTTGCAGCTCCAGGGACCCGCTTCCATCACCTACACGGGGGAGAAAGCAAGAACAGAATTGATAAAGGTACGGACAATAGAACTGACACTTGTTAGGGAACCAAGCAAGTGAAATAGAGAGAAAGGCAAATAATACAGCGCCAAGCAAGGAAAAGCTGGAAACTAACATGCAAAGTAGACAGACAAGAATAAGGACACTACTTACCATAACGCTACTAAAGCCAAGCAAGAAAGGCTGAAAACCAATGCGCAAAAAGAAGATAGACAAGGTTCAGAGCACGCCTTCCAAAAAGAACCAGGTAGTCACATCAGGGCTGGACTTCTACCCGAAAAGGACCAGTGAAGGAACTCGGTCCTTGGGAATCAAGCTCCCCTGCCAGAAGTAGCAGGACAGAGTCTGTAGGTGATGGTGAAATTGTATTCAGCAAAAAAAAGCGCCCAACGGATTTGACGTGAGGACTGAGCTTTAGCAGTTTTCAGGTATTGCAGGACACAGACTCTACTAAAAGGTGAGCCAACCAGGACAGCGCACTTATCGGAGTAGAGGTCTGGGGGAGGGACGGAAAGGGGTGCAGGTTGCAGCCAGCAGCACTCAGTGTTCTTCTTGTATTCACGCATGTGTGCGACCCTGAGAGAATCCTGCTGCAGTCACTGGTGTTCACGGCTAGCGCATCCAAGGACACATTTCACCCCTGGGAGGGTTCCAACCATGCCCCAACACCCCTGCAGAGGCAAGGTGAGCGTAGCAGAACACGAAGCCTCCCATGAATCTCTTCCTGGGCGTAATGGAAACGTCGGAAACTGACCAATTAGCCCAATTGCTGGGAGAACTATGGGTGGAGGTACATGCCTCAAGACAAGAAACCAATGCTCTAAGGAGGGAATTAATCGGGAATCGGGAATGACCAGATGACCTAGCAAGGCAACTTCTCCAGATTTAGGCTGGCCAGGCCCCACTGCCTGGGCCTGCGCCTTCCAGTACAGCCTCACAATCCAGGCCAGTGAAAATTATTCTCCCTGGGGCAGTTCCTCTGGTTCCTCCTGAGCATTTTTTAGGCGATCTCAGTAAATACGCAATTTTTATGAACCAATGTTGTCTACATTTCATGCGCAGCATTCCCCAACAATCAGTCAATAGTAGCATGTGTGCTTTCATACCTGGGAGGTAGTGCAGCGGACTGGACAATACCTGTGGTGAACAGGGATGACACCTTGCTTCGTGACTTTGAGGGTTTTCAGCATGAACTGGAGAAGCTGTTTGCTCGACACACTCGAGATCAAGCCCTGGACAATGAGTTGTTGTCACCTCTGCAGGGCAATCAGGACTTGTTAACATATATTGCCACCTTTAATCACCTCATTGCTGAAACCAACTTGCCAGAATGGAAGAGAACTACGCTATTCTCTCGGGGTCTGCGAGGAGTACTAAAGGACGTATTAGCCCAGGTGGTAATCCCTCCCAAAGGATGTGAAGAATACATTGACTTAACAGTGCAGCTAGACCATAGGTTGCAGGACCGCAAGTCTGATCAAGCTAAGTCAGAGGGACGATCAGTCTACGTGAGGCGTTGTGAGACTCCAACTAAACAACACGACCAAGGTGAACCCATGCAGATTGGGGGCTTGTGGGGTCCACTCACTAAGGCCGAAAGAGAGAAAAGGAGACAACAGCAGCTCTGTATGTATTGCGGCAAGGCCGGTCACTTCCTTCGAGAATGCCCAGTGAAACCACCTAGAAAAACAGTCGAAGCAATGGACAAAGTTGAAGAACAACCTGACTCGGAAAACTCCAGCGCCCTACAAGCATAGGGGTCTATTTGTTGAGCAGTGAGAAGGAACCTTCACAGACCTCACACTTCGTCATATCCATGCTCTTGGTCAACCACAAACAACCGTTGAAACTACATGCCTTGGAGGTGTATATAGACAGTGGAGCTGTGGGTAATTATATCGAGCAAGACCTGGTGAATCGAATAGGCCTTCCTTTTCGACAGAAGCAGACATCGGAAAACGTCACATCAATTGATGGATCTCATTTGTCCTCAGGCCCTGTGAAGCATTTCTCCGAGAAAGTCACCCTTCTGTGTCAGGATGGCCACCTAGAGGACATCACCTTCGATCTCATCGGTGCCCCCCAATTCCAGCTGATCATGGGGATGCCCTGGCTGGAGACCCATAATCCCAAGATTTATTGGAGCACACAAGCTCTGACCTTCTCCCAAGACGGTGCCGACACATGTTATGGTAACGGAACCCCTTCAAAGGGCCCAACAATACCAAGACCCAGAGGTGAAATCATGTTGGGTTTTACCAGAACTCTACCACCCAAATACATGGACTACATGGACGTGTTCCAGAAGGAGTAGCCGAATATTCTACCTCCCCACAGATCTTACGACTGCCAGATAGATCCCCTACGTGGAGCTCAAATTGCATGCAGCCGGATTTATGCTCTAACCGAACAGGAGAACCAGCCCTTAAAGACGTATCTAGATCAATATCTGGCAAATGGCTTCATTCGCCCGTCCAAGTCACCTGTGGCCTCGCCCCTTTTTTTGTGACAAAAAAAGGAGGGGTACCTAAGAACTTGTATCGAATACAGATCGATTAACCAGATCATGGTAAACAACTGGTATCCATTGACCTTTATCCCGGAACTCGTGGATCAGGTCGCCTGCATTTACACAAAATTAGATCTTCGAGGGGCCTATTACCTAGTAAGAGTTAAAAAGGGGGACGAGTGGAAGACAGCTTTCTGCACGAAATATGGTCTTTTTGAGTACCAGGTTAAACCCTTTGAGCTTTGTAACTCCCCTGTGGCATTCCAATTCTTCATGAATGACGTCCTCCGCGAGCTATTAGATGTCTGTGCACTAGTGTACATAGATGATATCCTAATGTACTCAGCTACAAAAGAAGACCATGTCATCCACGTCCGAGCAGTTCTGGAGAAACTCCGACAACATCGGTTGTACGCCAAATTAGAAAAATGCTTCTTCCATGTAACAGAAGTTGAATTCCTTGGATTCATTCTCACTCCCAGAGGCATGCGTATGGACACATGCAAAGTGGACGCTATTCTTAACTGGCCCTCGCCAACATCCGTAAAAGGAGTTCAAGGAATGCTCGGATTCGCTAATTTTTACAGCTGTTTCATCCTGGAATTTTCCCACATCATCCAGCCAATCACCTCTTTGTTCCGGAAGAATAAACAGTTCCATTGATCTGTAGAAGCTGAAGAAGCCTTCCTGAAATTAAAACAGGCATTCACTTCAGCGCCTATTTTGCAACATCCTCAACCTGATCTTCCATATATAGTCGAAACCGACACTTGCAACATAGCCATGGGAGCAGTTCTGTCTCAGCGGAACCCTGATACCGGACAGTTACACCCCGTGGCATTCTGGTCACGCAAGTTCAATGCCCCCGAATTAAATTACGCAATTACAGACAAAGAATTGCTGGCCATCAAGGCAGCATTTAAAGCCTGGAGGCACTACCTTTTGGGAGGAAGACACACAGTCACCGTAATCACAGATCACCGTAACCTGCAATACCTGAAAACTGCTAAAGCTCAGTCCTCGCGTCAACTCCGTTGGACGCTTTTTTTTGGCCACATACGATTTCACCATCACCTACAGACCCGGAGTGCGCAATGGGAAAGCAGACGCCCTCTCCCAAATGAGTAAGGATGAGGATGCTTTTGTAGCACCGGACGCAGTGGCAATCATCCCAAAAGGAAGGATCCTAGGCACAATTACTGCGGCTTCCACCTTGGATGACTTAAAATCTGATCTCCACCAGCTTATGGATCAAAAGGCACAACAAGAATGCATGGCAAAAGGAGAAACATACATCATTGTGAACAACCTGCCATTCTATCAAGGACGACTCTACATTCCAGAAAAAGAACAACAAAACCAGATTATCAGGAGCTACCACGATTCGTTAGTGGAAGGGCATCCAGGAATCACCAAGACCTTAGCCAAAATTAAAAAAAACTACTGGTGGCAACCTGGCGGAGAGATGTGGCCTGGTTTATCACAACCTTTGGTGTTTGGGCACAGAACAAAATCCCCAAAACAAAGTCCTGCCGGTCTCCTTGGTCCTCTGATGGTACCACCCGATCAATGACACACTCTGTCGTTGGACTTTATCACAGATCACCCTTCCTGTAATGGGTACAACACCATCTTAGTCATTGTAGACTTGTTCTCCAAGATGGCCCATTTTATTCCTCTGAAAGGTCTTCCAACTGCATCCGCCCTAGCCAAAGTGTTTCTGTAACAAGTAGTTTGAATGCATGGCTTTCCATTGGTGTTGATATCGGACCGGGGAAGTCAGTTTGTGTCCACATTCTGGAAAAGGTGCTGCAAACTCGCTAAGATTGACCTTCGGTTATCCACCAGCCATCATCCCCAAACCAATGGTTAGACCGACCAAACAAATCAAACGCTAGAACAATATATTAGGTGCATGCTGCAACAAACTGAGGACTCCTGGAAAGACATACTATGGTTAGCAGAGTATGCATACAACAACTCTATCCACACCAGTACGGGGCAAAGTCCATTCTTCATTATGTACAGACGGCAACCACGAACATCCGTCTTCGACCCACCTGAATCATTGGAAATGCTGGCAGTGAAGACTTTACACAAGACCATTACCTGGGTTCTAAAGGAAGCCGCAAAACAACTAATCAAGGCCAAAAAAGCAAAAGCACTTCACGGACCAACCTCGAAAAAAGGGCTCCAAACTACCAAGTCGGAGACAGAGTATGGTTGGCGACCAAATACATTCCCCTGAAGGGGTCACGTGCATTCCGCCCCGATACTTGGGACCCTACACCATCAAGGCTATAATCAATCCTGTCGTCATGAGACTAGACTTGCCACCAAACATGAAAATCCACCCTGTATTCTATGTTTCTCTCCTGAAACCAGTACAGTCTGGAACACAGATCGACAATCCACAGGATCCTGTGATAGTGAACGGAGAACCTGAATTCGAAGTCAAGAACATCTTAGACTCCAAATGGGTCTGATACAAGTTATACTATCTTATTGATTGGAAAGGGTACGGACCCCAAGACCGGACCTGGGAACCCAGTGAATATGTCCATGCCCCACGATTAATCAGACATTTTCACCAAAATAACCCAACCAAAACAGGACCATCCCTAGGAGAGGATCATCCATAGGAGAGGCCTTGAGGGGGAGTGCTGTCACAACCACACACCCTGGGGCATATGCACAGATACACCGGATGCTGGGTGCCATGGGACCATATCGAGGAGTGACTTATCTGTGTCCCTTTGGGACACGCAGACACAGGGAGCCCGGCTGGACTTTGTCTTGCGCCTCTGGCACCAAGCTCATGTGGGGAACTGATGTTGGGTTGCAGTAACACCATTGGGCCCTTAATTGTCCAGGCCTCTATTTGCAAGGTACTGGGCGTGGCCTTCTTGGGCCAGCTTCACGTGCCAGGGACTAAGGCGAGGCCGGGCGTGGCAGGTTGAGCAAGCTAATGGGCGTGGCTAAGTAGCTCAGCTATATAAACCGCTCCATCCTTGGAGCCAGCGCTTTGCGTTAACTTGCTTTCAAGCAACGTGATGCTTAACGACGTTCGAAGCTGCAGAGAAATACTCACCCTGCTTCTGACGCGCGGCTCCATCAACTCTTCTCAGGCCTTCTTCTTCAGCTTGTTCGGTTGCTGCAACAAAAGAAGAAGACAAACAAGGTTAGCGCATCACAGTAACTGGGAGTGCGCGGCAGTTAAAAGCATGTGTGCAGCGCTATACTACAACTCACCTCTTACCTGCAACCGCGGATCCAATTCTTCATCGCTCCTGTTACCAGCAACCGCGGATCCGCTTCTCAATTGCTCCGGACACAACATTCGCCCTTGCAGCTCCAGGGACCCGCTTCCATCACCTACACGGGGGAGAAAGCAAGAACAGAATTGATAAAGGTACGGACAATAGAACTGACACTTGTTAGGGAACCAAGCAAGTGAAATAGAGAGAAAGGCAAATAATACAGCGCCAAGCAAGGAAAAGCTGGAAACTAACATGCAAAGTAGACAGACAAGAATAAGGACACTACTTACCATAACGCTACTAAAGCCAAGCAAGAAAGGCTGAAAACCAATGCGCAAAAAGAAGATAGACAAGGTTCAGAGCACGCCTTCCAAAAAGAACCAGGTAGTCACATCAGGGCTGGACTTCTACCCGAAAAGGACCAGTGAAGGAACTCGGTCCTTGGGAATCAAGCTCCCCTGCCAGAAGTAGCAGGACAGAGTCTGTAGGTGATGGTGAAATTGTATTCAGCAAAAAAAAGCGCCCAACGGATTTGACGTGAGGACTGAGCTTTAGCAGTTTTCAGGTATTGCAGGACACAGACTCTACTAAAAGGTGAGCCAACCAGGACAGCGCACTTATCGGAGTAGAGGTCTGGGGGAGGGACGGAAAGGGGTGCATGTTGCAGCCAGCAGCACTCAGTGTTCTTCTTGTATTCACGCATGTGTGCGACCCTGAGAGAATCCTGCTGCAGTCACTGGTGTTCACGGCTAGCGCATCCAAGGACACATTTCACCCCTGGGAGGGTTCCAACCATGCCCCAACACCCCTGCAGAGGCAAGGTGAGCGTAGCAGAACACGAAGCCTCCCATGAATCTCTTCCTGGGCGTAATGGAAACGTCGGAAACTGACCAATTAGCCCAATTGCTGGGAGAACTATGGGTGGAGGTACATGCCTCAAGACAAGAAACCAATGCTCTAAGGAGGGAATTAATCGGGAATCGGGAATGACCAGATGACCTAGCAAGGCAACTTCTCCAGATTTAGGCTGGCCAGGCCCCACTGCCTGGGCCTGCGCCTTCCAGTACAGCCTCACAATCCAGGCCAGTGAAAATTATTCTCCCTGGGGCAGTTCCTCTGGTTCCTCCTGAGCATTTTTTAGGCGATCTCAGTAAATACGCAATTTTTATGAACCAATGTTGTCTACATTTCATGCGCAGCATTCCCCAACAATCAGTCAATAGTAGCATGTGTGCTTTCATACCTGGGAGGTAGTGCAGCGGACTGGACAATACCTGTGGTGAACAGGGATGACACCTTGCTTCGTGACTTTGAGGGTTTTCAGCATGAACTGGAGAAGCTGTTTGCTCGACACACTCGAGATCAAGCCCTGGACAATGAGTTGTTGTCACCTCTGCAGGGCAATCAGGACTTGTTAACATATATTGCCACCTTTAATCACCTCATTGCTGAAACCAACTTGCCAGAATGGAAGAGAACTACGCTATTCTCTCGGGGTCTGCGAGGAGTACTAAAGGACGTATTAGCCCAGGTGGTAATCCCTCCCAAAGGATGTGAAGAATACATTGACTTAACAGTGCAGCTAGACCATAGGTTGCAGGACCGCAAGTCTGATCAAGCTAAGTCAGAGGGACGATCAGTCTACGTGAGGCGTTGTGAGACTCCAACTAAACAACACGACCAAGGTGAACCCATGCAGATTGGGGGCTTGTGGGGTCCACTCACTAAGGCCGAAAGAGAGAAAAGGAGACAACAGCAGCTCTGTATGTATTGCGGCAAGGCCGGTCACTTCCTTCGAGAATGCCCAGTGAAACCACCTAGAAAAACAGTCGAAGCAATGGACAAAGTTGAAGAACAACCTGACTCGGAAAACTCCAGCGCCCTACAAGCATAGGGGTCTATTTGTTGAGCAGTGAGAAGGAACCTTCACAGACCTCACACTTCGTCATATCCATGCTCTTGGTCAACCACAAACAACCGTTGAAACTACATGCCTTGGAGGTGTATATAGACAGTGGAGCTGTGGGTAATTATATCGAGCAAGACCTGGTGAATCGAATAGGCCTTCCTTTTCGACAGAAGCAGACATCGGAAAACGTCACATCAATTGATGGATCTCATTTGTCCTCAGGCCCTGTGAAGCATTTCTCCGAGAAAGTCACCCTTCTGTGTCAGGATGGCCACCTAGAGGACATCACCTTCGATCTCATCGGTGCCCCCCAATTCCAGCTGATCATGGGGATGCCCTGGCTGGAGACCCATAATCCCAAGATTTATTGGAGCACACAAGCTCTGACCTTCTCCCAAGACGGTGCCGACACATGTTATGGTAACGGAACCCCTTCAAAGGGCCCAACAATACCAAGACCCAGAGGTGAAATCATGTTGGGTTTTACCAGAACTCTACCACCCAAATACATGGACTACATGGACGTGTTCCAGAAGGAGTAGCCGAATATTCTACCTCCCCACAGATCTTACGACTGCCAGATAGATCCCCTACGTGGAGCTCAAATTGCATGCAGCCGGATTTATGCTCTAACCGAACAGGAGAACCAGCCCTTAAAGACGTATCTAGATCAATATCTGGCAAATGGCTTCATTCGCCCGTCCAAGTCACCTGTGGCCTCGCCCCTTTTTTTGTGACAAAAAAAGGAGGGGTACCTAAGAACTTGTATCGAATACAGATCGATTAACCAGATCATGGTAAACAACTGGTATCCATTGACCCTTATCCCGGAACTCGTGGATCAGGTCGCCTGCATTTACACAAAATTAGATCTTCGAGGGGCCTATTACCTAGTAAGAGTTAAAAAGGGGGACGAGTGGAAGACAGCTTTCTGCACGAAATATGGTCTTTTTGAGTACCAGGTTAAACCCTTTGAGCTTTGTAACTCCCCTGTGGCATTCCAATTCTTCATGAATGACGTCCTCCGCGAGCTATTAGATGTCTGTGCACTAGTGTACATAGATGATATCCTAATGTACTCAGCTACAAAAGAAGACCATGTCATCCACGTCCGAGCAGTTCTGGAGAAACTCCGACAACATCGGTTGTACGCCAAATTAGAAAAATGCTTCTTCCATGTAACAGAAGTTGAATTCCTTGGATTCATTCTCACTCCCAGAGGCATGCGTATGGACACATGCAAAGTGGACGCTATTCTTAACTGGCCCTCGCCAACATCCGTAAAAGGAGTTCAAGGAATGCTCGGATTCGCTAATTTTTACAGCTGTTTCATCCTGGAATTTTCCCACATCATCCAGCCAATCACCTCTTTGTTCCGGAAGAATAAACAGTTCCATTGATCTGTAGAAGCTGAAGAAGCCTTCCTGAAATTAAAACAGGCATTCACTTCAGCGCCTATTTTGCAACATCCTCAACCTGATCTTCCATATATAGTCGAAACCGACACTTGCAACATAGCCATGGGAGCAGTTCTGTCTCAGCGGAACCCTGATACCGGACAGTTACACCCCGTGGCATTCTGGTCACGCAAGTTCAATGCCCCCGAATTAAATTACGCAATTACAGACAAAGAATTGCTGGCCATCAAGGCAGCATTTAAAGCCTGGAGGCACTACCTTTTGGGAGGAAGACACACAGTCACCGTAATCACAGATCACCGTAACCTGCAATACCTGAAAACTGCTAAAGCTCAGTCCTCGCGTCAACTCCGTTGGACGCTTTTTTTTGGCCACATACGATTTCACCATCACCTACAGACCCGGAGTGCGCAATGGGAAAGCAGACGCCCTCTCCCAAATGAGTAAGGATGAGGATGCTTTTGTAGCACCGGACGCAGTGGCAATCATCCCAAAAGGAAGGATCCTAGGCACAATTACTGCGGCTTCCACCTTGGATGACTTAAAATCTGATCTCCACCAGCTTATGGATCAAAAGGCACAACAAGAATGCATGGCAAAAGGAGAAACATACATCATTGTGAACAACCTGCCATTCTATCAAGGACGACTCTACATTCCAGAAAAAGAACAACAAAACCAGATTATCAGGAGCTACCACGATTCGTTAGTGGAAGGGCATCCAGGAATCACCAAGACCTTAGCCAAAATTAAAAAAAACTACTGGTGGCAACCTGGCGGAGAGATGTGGCCTGGTTTATCACAACCTTTGGTGTTTGGGCACAGAACAAAATCCCCAAAACAAAGTCCTGCCGGTCTCCTTGGTCCTCTGATGGTACCACCCGATCAATGACACACTCTGTCGTTGGACTTTATCACAGATCACCCTTCCTGTAATGGGTACAACACCATCTTAGTCATTGTAGACTTGTTCTCCAAGATGGCCCATTTTATTCCTCTGAAAGGTCTTCCAACTGCATCCGCCCTAGCCAAAGTGTTTCTGTAACAAGTAGTTTGAATGCATGGCTTTCCATTGGTGTTGATATCGGACCGGGGAAGTCAGTTTGTGTCCACATTCTGGAAAAGGTGCTGCAAACTCGCTAAGATTGACCTTCGGTTATCCACCAGCCATCATCCCCAAACCAATGGTTAGACCGACCAAACAAATCAAACGCTAGAACAATATATTAGGTGCATGCTGCAACAAACTGAGGACTCCTGGAAAGACATACTATGGTTAGCAGAGTATGCATACAACAACTCTATCCACACCAGTACGGGGCAAAGTCCATTCTTCATTATGTACAGACGGCAACCACGAACATCCGTCTTCGACCCACCTGAATCATTGGAAATGCTGGCAGTGAAGACTTTACACAAGACCATTACCTGGGTTCTAAAGGAAGCCGCAAAACAACTAATCAAGGCCAAAAAAGCAAAAGCACTTCACGGACCAACCTCGAAAAAAGGGCTCCAAACTACCAAGTCGGAGACAGAGTATGGTTGGCGACCAAATACATTCCCCTGAAGGGGTCACGTGCATTCCGCCCCGATACTTGGGACCCTACACCATCAAGGCTATAATCAATCCTGTCGTCATGAGACTAGACTTGCCACCAAACATGAAAATCCACCCTGTATTCTATGTTTCTCTCCTGAAACCAGTACAGTCTGGAACACAGATCGACAATCCACAGGATCCTGTGATAGTGAACGGAGAACCTGAATTCGAAGTCAAGAACATCTTAGACTCCAAATGGGTCTGATACAAGTTATACTATCTTATTGATTGGAAAGGGTACGGACCCCAAGACCGGACCTGGGAACCCAGTGAATATGTCCATGCCCCACGATTAATCAGACATTTTCACCAAAATAACCCAACCAAAACAGGACCATCCCTAGGAGAGGATCATCCATAGGAGAGGCCTTGAGGGGGAGTGCTGTCACAACCACACACCCTGGGGCATATGCACAGATACACCGGATGCTGGGTGCCATGGGACCATATCGAGGAGTGACTTATCTGTGTCCCTTTGGGACACGCAGACACAGGGAGCCCGGCTGGACTTTGTCTTGCGCCTCTGGCACCAAGCTCATGTGGGGAACTGATGTTGGCTTTGCAGTAACACCATTGGGCCCTTGATTGTCCAGGCCTCTATTTGCAAGTTACTGGGCGTGGCCTTCTTGGGCCAGCTTCACGTGCCAGGGACTAAGGCGAGGCCGGGCATGGCAGGTTGAGCAAGCTAATGGGCATGGCTAAGGAGCTCAGCTATATAAACCGCTCCATCCTTGGAGCCAGCGCTTTGCGTTAACTTGCTTTCAAGCAACGTGATGCTTAACGACGTTCGAAGCTGCAGAGAAATACTCACCCTGCTTCCGACGCGCGGCTCCATCAACTCTTCTCAGGCCTTCTTCTTCAGCTTGTTCGGTTGCTGCAACAAAAGAAGAAGACAAACAAGGTTAGCGCATCGCAGTAACTGGGAGTGCGCGGCAGTTAAAAGCATGTGTGCAGTGCTATACTACAACTCACCTGTTACCTGCAAATGCGGATCCAATTCTTCATCCCTCCTGTTACCAGCAACCGCGGATCCGCTTCTCCATTGCTCCGGACACAACATTCGCCCTTGCAGCTCCAGGGACCCGCTTCCATCACCTACACGGGGGAGAAAGCAAGAACAAAATTGATAAAGGTACGGACAATAGAACGGACACTTGTTAGGGAACCAAGCAAGTGAAATAGAGAGAAAGGCAAATAATACAGCGCCAAGCAAGGAAAAGCTGGAAACTAACATGCAAAGTAGACAGACAAGAATAAGGACACTACTTACCATAACGCTACTAAAGCCAAGCAAGAAAGGCTGAAAACCAATGCGCAAAAAGAAGATAGACAAGATTCAGACAAGATTCAGAACACTCCTTCCATAAAGAACCAGGTAGTCACATCAGGGCTGGACTTCTGCCCGAAAAGGACCAGTGAAGGAACTCGGTCCTTGGGAATCAAGCTCCCCTGCCAGAAGTAGCAGGACAGAGTCTGTAGGTGATGGTGAAATCGTATTCAGCAAAAAAAAGCACCCAACAGAGTTGACGTGAGGACTGAGCTTTAGCAGTTTTCAGGTATTGCAGGACATAGACTCTACTAAAAGGTGAGCCAACCAGGACAGCGCATTTATCGGAGTACAGTCCTGAGGGAGGGACGGAAAGGGCTGCAGGTTGCAGCCAGCAGCACTCAGTGTTCTTCTTGTATTCACGCATGTGTGCGACCCTGAGAGAATCCTGCTGCAGTCACTGGTGTTCACGGCTAGCGCATCCAAGGACACATTTCACCCCTGGGAGGGTTCCAACCATGCCCCAACGCCCCTGCAGAGGCAAGGTAAGTGTAACAGAACACAAAGCCTCCCATGAATTTCTGCCTGGGCCTAATGGAAACGTCGGAAACTGACCAATTAGCCCAATTGCTGGGAGAACTATGGGTGGAGGTACATGCCTCAAGACAAGAAACCAATGCTCTAAGGAGGGAATTAATCGGGAATCGGTAATTACCGGATGACCTAGCAAGGCAACTTCTCCAGATTTAGGCTGGCCAGGCCCCACTGCCTGGGCCTGCGCCTTCCAGTACAGCCTCACAATCCAGGCCAGTGCAAATTATTCTCCCTGGGGCAGTTCCTCTGGTTCCTCCTGAGCATTTTTTAGGCGATCTCAGTAAATACGCAATTTTTATGAACCAATGTCGTCTACATTTCATGCGCAGCATTCCCCAACAATCAGTCAATAGTAGCATGTGTGCTTTCATACCTGGGAGGTAGTGCAGCGGACTGGACAATACCTGTGGTGAACAGGGATGACACCTTGCTTCGTGACTTTGAGGGTTTTCAGCATGAACTGGAGAAGCTGTTTGCTCGACACACTCGAGATCAAGCCCTGGACAATGAGTTGTTGTCACCTCTGCAGGGCAATCAGGACTTGTTAACATATATTGCCACCTTTAATCACCTCATTGCTGAAACCAACTTGCCAGAGGGGAAGAGAACTACGCTATTCTATCGGGGTCTGCGAGGAGTACAAAAGGACGTATTAGCCCAGGTGGTAATCCCTCCCAAAGGATGTGCAGAATACATTGACTTAACAGTGCAGCGAGACCATAGGTTGCAGGACCGCAAGTCTGATCAAGCTAAGTCAGAGGGACGATCAGTCTACGTGAGGCGTTGTGAGACTCCAACTAAACAACACGACCAAGGTGAACCCATGCAGATTGGGGGCTTGTGGGGTCCACTCACTAAGGCCGAAAGAGAGAAAAGGAGACAACAGCAGCTTTGTATGTATTGCGACAAGGCCGGTCACTTCCTTCGAGAATGCCCAGTGAAACCACCTAGAAAAACAGTCGAAGCAATGGACAAAGTTGAAGAACAACCTTACTCGGAAAACTCCAGCGCCCTACAAGCATAGGGGTCTATTTGTTGAGCAGTGAGAAGGAACCTTCACAGACCTCACACTTCGTCAGATCCATGCTCTTGGTCAACCACAAACAACCGTTGAAACTACATGCCTTGGAGGCGTATATAGACAGTGGAGCTGTGGGTAATTATATTGAGCAAGACGTGGTGAATCGAATAGGCCTTCCTTTTCGACAGAAGCAGACATCGGAAAACGTCACATCACTTGATGGATCTCATATGTCCTCAGGCCCTGTGAAGCATTAGACCGAGAAAGTCACCCTTCTGTGTCAGGATGGCCACCTAGAGGACATCACCTTCGATCTCATCGGTGCCCCCCAATTCCAGCTGATCATGGGGATGCCCTGGCTGGAGACCCATAATCCCAAGATTTATTGGAGCACACAAGCTCTGACCTTCTCCCAAGACGGTGCCGACACATGTTATGGTAACGGAACCCCTTCAAAGGGCCCAACAATACCAAGACCCAGAGGTGAAATCATGTTGGGTTTTACCAGAACTCTACCACCCAAATACATGGACTACATGGACGTGTTCCAGAAGGAGTAGGCGAATATTCTACCTCCCCACAGATCTTACGACTGCCAGATAGATCCCCTACGTGGAGCTCAAATTGCATGCAGCCGGATTTATGCTCTAACCGAACAGGAGAACCAGCCCTTAAAGACGTATCTAGATCAATATCTGGCAAATGGCTTCATTCGCCCGTCCAAGTCACCTGTGGCCTCGCCCCTTTTTTTGTGACAAAAAAAGGAGGGGTACCTAAGAACTTGTATCGAATACAGATCGATTAACCAGATCATGGTAAACAACTGGTATCCATTGCCCTTTTATCCCGGAACTCGTGGATCAGGTCGCCTGCATTTACACAAAATTAGATCTTCGAGGGGCCTATTACCTAGTAAGAGTTAAAAAGGGGGACGAGTGGAAGACAGCTTTCTGCACGAAATATGGTCTTTTTGAGTACCATTTTAAACCCTTTGAGCTTTGTAACTCCCCTGTGGCATTCCAATTCTTCATGAATGACGTCAACCGCAAACTATTAGATGTCTGTGCACTAGTGTACATAGATGATATCCTAATGTACTCAGCTACAAAAGAAGACCATGTCATCCACGTCCGAGCAGTTCTGGAGAAACTCCGACAACATCGGTTGTACGCCAAATTAGAAAAATGCTTCTTCCATGTAACAGAAGTTGAATTCCTTGGATTCATTCTCACTCCCAGAGGCATGCGTATGGACACATGCAAAGTGGACGCTATTCTTAACTGGCCCTCGCCAACATCCATAAAAGGAGTTCAAGGAATGCTCGGATTCGCTAATTTTTACAGCTGATTCATCCTGGAATTTTCCCACATCATCCAGCCAATCACCTCTTTGTTCCGGAAGAATAAACAGTTCCATTGATCTGTAGAAGCTGAAGAAGCCTTCCTGAAATTAAAACAGGCATTCACTTCAGCGCCTATTTTGCAACATCCTCAACCTGATCTTCCATATATAGTCGAAACCGACACTTGCAACATAGCCATGGGAGCAGTTCTGTCTCAGCGGAACCCTGATACCGGACAGTTACACCCCGTGGCATTCTGGTCACGCAAGTTCAATGCCCCCGAATTAAATTACGCAATTACAGACAAAGAATTGCTGGCCATCAAGGCAGCATTTAAAGCCTGGAGGCACTACGTTTTGGGAGCAAGACACACAGTCACCGTAATCACAGATCACCGTAACCTGCAATACCTGAAAACTGCTAAAGCTCAGTCCTCGCGTCAACTCTGTTGGACGCTTTTTTTTGGCCACATACGATTTCACCATCACCTACATACCCGGAGTGCGCAATGGGAAAGCAGACGCCCTCTCCCAAATGAGTAAGGATGAGGATGCTTTTGTAGCACCGGACGCAGTGGCAATCATCCCAAAAGGAAGGAACCTAGGCACAATTACTGCGGCTTCCACCTTGGATGACTTAAAATCTGATCTCCACCAGCTTATGGATCAAAAGGCACAACAAGAATGCATGGCAAAAGGAGAAACATACATCATTGTGAACAACCTGCCATTCTATCAAGGACGACTCTACATTCCAGAAAAAGAACAACAAAACCAGATTATCAGGAGCTACCACGATTCGTTAGTGGAAGGGCATCCAGGAATCACCAAGACCTTAGCCAAAATTAAAAAAAACTACTGGTGGCAACCTGGCGGAGAGATGTGGCCTGGTTTATCACAACCTTTGGTGTTTGGGCACAGAACAAAATCCCCAAAACAAAGTCCTGCCGGTCTCCTTGGTCCTCTGATGGTACCACCCGATCAATGACACACTCTGTCGTTGGACTTTATCACAGATCACCCTTCCTGTAATGGGTACAACACCATCTTAGTCATTGTAGACTTGTTCTCCAAGATGGCCCATTTTATTCCTCTGAAAGGTCTTCCAACTGCATCCGCCCTAGCCAAAGTGTTTCTGTAACAAGTAGTTTGAATGCATGGCTTTCCATTGGTGTTGATATCGGACCGGGGAAGTCAGTTTGTGTCCACATTCTGGAAAAGGTGCTGCAAACTCGCTAAGATTGACCTTCGGTTATCCACCAGCCATCATCCCCAAACCAATGGTCAGACCGACCAAACAAATCAAACGCTAGAACAATATATTAGGTGCATGCTGCAACAAACTGAGGACTCCTGGAAAGACATACTATGGTTAGCAGAGTATGCATACAACAACTCTATCCACACCAGTACGGGGCAAAGTCCCTTCTTCATTATGTACAGACGGCAACCACGAACATCCGTCTTCGACCCACCTGAATCATTGGAAATGCTGGCAGTGAAGACTTTACACAAGACCATTACCTGGGTTCTAAAGGAAGCCGCAAAACAACTAATCAAGGCCAAAAAAGCAAAAGCACTTCACGGACCAACCTCGAAAAAAGGGCTCCAAACTACCAAGTCGGAGACAGAGTATGGTTGGCGACCAAATACATTCCCCTGAAGGGGCCACGCGCATTCCGCCCCGATACTTGGGACCCTACACCATCAAGGCTATAATCAATCCTGTCGTCATGAGACTAGACTTGCCACCAAACATGAAAATCCACCCTGTATTCTATGTTTCTCTCCTGAAACCAGTACAGTCTGGAACACAGATCGACAATCCACAGGATCCTGTGATAGTGAACGGAGAACCTGAATTCAAAGTCAAGAACATCTTACACTCCAAATGGGTCTGATACAAGTTATACTATCTTATTGATTGGAAAGGGTACGGACCCCAAGACCGGACCTGGGAACCCAGTAAATATGTCTATGCCCCACGATTAATCAGACATTTTCACCAAAATAACCCAACCAAAACAGGACCATCCCTAGGAGAGGATCATCCATAGGAGAGGCCTTGAGGGGGAGTGCTGTCACAACCACACACCCTGGGGCATATGCACAGATACACCGGATGCTGGGTTTCATGGGACCATATCGAGGAGTGACTTATCTGTGTCCCTTTGGGACACGCAGACACAGGGAGCCCGGCTGGACTTTGTCTTGCGCCTCTGGCACCAAGCTCATGTGGGGAACTGATGTTGGGTTGCAGTAACACCATTGGGCCCTTAATTGTCCAGGCCTCTATTTGCAAGGTACTGGGCGTGGCCTTCTTGGGCCAGCTTCACATGCCATGGACTAAGGCGAGGCCGGGCATGGCAGGTTGAGCAAGCTAATGGGCATGGCTAAGGAGCTCAGCTATGTAAACCGCTCCATCCTTGGAGCCAGCGCTTTGCGTTAACTTGCTTTCAAGCAACGTGATGCTTAACGACGTTCGAAGCTGCAGAGAAATACTCACCCTGCTTCCGACGCGCGGCTCCATCAACTCTTCTCAGGCCTTCTTCTTCAGCTTGTTCGGTTGCTGCAACAAAAGAAGAAGACAAACAAGGTTAGCGCATCGCAGTAACTGGGAGTGTGCGGCAGTTAAAAGCATGTGTGCAGTGCTATACTACAACTCACCTGTTACCTGCAACCGCGGATCCAATTCTTCATCGCTCCTGTTACCAGCAACCGCGGATCCGCTTCTCCATTGCTCTGGACACAACATTCGCCCTTGCAGCTCCAGGGACCCGCTTCCATCACCTACACGGGGGAGAAAGCAAGAACAAAATTGATAAAGGTACGGACAATAGAACGGACACTTGTTAGGGAACCAAGCAAGTGAAATAGAGAGAAAGGCAAATAATACAGCGCCAAGCAAGGAAAACTGGAAACTAACATGCAAAGTAGACAGACAAGAATAAGGACACTACTTACCATAACGCTACTAAAGCCAAGCAAGAAAGGCTGAAAACCAATGCGCAAAAAGAAGATAGACAAGATTCAGACAAGATTCAGAACACTCCTTCCAAAAAGAACCAGGTAGTCACATCAGGGCTGGACTTCTGCCCGAAAAGGACCAGTGAAGGAACTCGGTCCTTGGGAATCAAGCTCCCCTGCCAGAAGTAGCAGGACAGAGTCTGTAGGTGATGGTGAAATCGTATTCAGCAAAAAAAAGCACCCAACAGAGTTGACGTGAGGACTGAGCTTTAGCAGTTTTCAGGTATTGCAGGACACAGACTCTACTAAAAGGTGAGCCAACCAGGACAGCGCACTTATCGGAGTACAGTCCTGGGGGAGGGACGGAAAGGGCTGCAGGTTGCAGCCAGCAGCACTCAGTGTTCTTCTTGTATTCACGCATGTGTGCGACCCTGAGAGAATCCTGCTGCAGTCACTGGTGTTCACGGCTAGCGCATCCAAGGACACATTTCACCCCTGGGAGGGTTCCAACCATGCCCCAACGCCCCTGCAGAGGCAAGGTAAGTGTAACAGAACACAAAGCCTCCCATGAATCTCTGCCTGGGCGTAATGGAAACGTCGGAAACTGACCAATTAGCCCAATTGCTGGGAGAACTATGGGTGGAGGTACATGCCTCAAGACAAGAAACCAATGCTCTAAGGAGGGAATTAATCGGGAATCGGGAATTACCAGATGACCTAGCAAGGCAACTTCTCCAGATTTACGCTGGCCAGGCCCCACTGCCTGGGCCTGTGCCTTCCAGTACAGCCTCACAATCCAGGCCAGTGCAAATTATTCTCCCTGCGGCAGTTCCTCTGGTTCCTCCTGAGCATTTTTTAGGCGATCTCAGTAAATACGCAATTTTTATGAACCAATGTCGTCTACATTTCATGCGCAGCATTCCCCAACAATCAGTCAATAGTAGCATGTGTGCTTTCATACCTGGGAGGTAGTGCAGTGGACTGGACAATACCTGTGGTGAACAGGGATGACACCTTGCTTCGTGACTTTGAGGGTTTTCAGCATGAACTGGAGAAGCTGTTTGCTCGACACACTCGAGATCAAGCCCTGGACAATGAGTTGTTGTCACTTCTGCCGGGCAATCAGGACTTGTTAACATATATTGCCACCTTTAATCACCTCATTGCTGAAACCAACTTGCCCGAGGGGAAGAGAACTACGCTATTCTATCGGGGTCTGCGAGGAGTACTAAAGGACGTATAAGCCCAGGTGGTAATCCCTCCCAAAGGATGTGCAGAATACATTGACTTAACAGTGCAGCGAGACCATAGGTTGCAGGACCGCAAGTCTGATCAAGCTAAGTCAGAGGGACGATCAGTCTACGTGAGGCGTTGTGAGACTCCAACTAAACAACACGACCAAGGTGAACCCATGCAGATTGGGGGCTTGCGGGGTCCACTCAATAAGGCCGAAAGAGAGAAAAGGAGACAACAGCAGCTTTGTATGTAATGCGGCACGGCCGGTCACTTCCTTCGAGAATGCCCAGTGAAACCACCTAGAAAAACAGTCGAAGCAATGGACAAAGTTGAAGATCAACCTGACTCGGAAAACTCCAGCGCCTGACAAGCGTAGGGGTCTATTTGTCGAGCAGTGAGAAGGAACCTTCACAGACCTCACACTTCGTCATATCCATGCTCTTGGTCAACCACAAACAACCGTTGAAACTACATGCCTTGGAGGCGTATATAGACAGTGGAGCTGTGGGTAATTAAATCGAGCAAGACCTGGTGAATCGAATAGGCCTTCCTTTTCGACAGAAGCAGACATCGGAAAACGTCACATCACTTGATGGATCTCATTTGTCATCAGGCCCTGTGAAGCATTACACTGAGAAAGTCACCCTTCTGTGTCAAGATGGCCACCTAGAGGACATCACCTTCGATCTCATCAGTGCCCCCCAATTCCAGCTGATCATGGGGATGCCCCGGCTGGAGACCCTTAATCCCAAGATTGATTGGAGCACACAAGCTCTGACCTTCTCCCAAGACGGTGCCGACACATGTTATGGTAACGGAACCCCTTCAAAGGGCCCAACAATACCAAGACCCAGAGGTGAAATCATGTTGGGTTTAACCGGAACTCTACCACCCAAATACATGGACTACATGGACGTGTTCCAGAAGGAGTAGGCGAATACTCTACCTCCCCACAGATCTTACGACTGCCAGATAGATCCCCTACGTGGAGCTCAAATTGCATGCAGCCGGATTTATGCTCTAACCGAACAGGAGAACCAGCCCTTAAAGACGTATCTAGATCAATATCTGGCAAACGGCTTCATTCGCCCGTCCAAGTCACCTGTGGCCTCGCCCCTTTTTTTGTGACAAAAAAAGGAGGGGTACCTAAGAACTTGTATCGAATACAGATCGATTAACCAGATCATGGTAAACAACTGGTATCCATTGCCCCTTATCCCGGAACTCGTAGATCAGGTCGCCTGCATTTACACAAAATTAGATCTTCGAGGGGCCTATTACCTAGTAAGAGTTAAAAAGGGGGATGAGTGGAAGACAGCTTTCTGCACGAAATATGGTCTTTTTGCGTACCAGGTTATACCCTTTGAGCTTTGTAACTCCCCTGTGGCATTCCAATTCTTCATGAATTACGTCCTCCGCGAGCTATTAGATGTGTGTGCACTAGTGTACATAGACGATATCCTAATGTACTCAGCTACAAAAGAAGACCATGTCATCCACGTCCGAGCAGTTCTGGAGAAACTCCCACAACATCGGTTGTGCGCCAAATTAGAAAAATGCTTCTTCCATGTAACAGAAGTTGAATTCCTTGGATTCATTCTCACTCCCAGAGGCATGCGTATGGACACATGCAACGTGGACGCTATTCTTAACTGGCCCTCGCCAATATCCGTAAAAGGGGTTCAGTGAATGCTCGGATTCGCTAATTTTTACCACTGATTCATCCTGGAATTTTCCCACATCGTCCAGCCAATCACCTCTTTGTTACGGAAGAATAAACAGTTGCATTGATCTGTAGAAGCTGAAGAAGCCTTCCTGAAATTAAAACAGGCATTCACTTCAGGGCCAATTTTGCGACATCCTCGACCTGATCTTCCAAATATATTCAAAACCGACACTTGCTACATAGCCATGGGAGCAGTTCTGTCTCAGCAGAACCCTGATACCGGACAGTTACACCCCGTGGCATTCTGGTCACGCAAGTTCACTGCCCCCGAATTAAATTACGCAATTACAGACAAAGAATTGCTGGCCATCAAGGCAGCATTTAAAGCCTGGAGGCACTACCTTTTGGGAGCAAGACACACAGTCACCGTAATCACAGATCACCGTAACCTGCAATACCTGAAAACTGCTAAAGCTCAGTCCTCGCGTCAACTGCGTTGGGTGCTTTGTTTTGGCCAAAACGATTTCATCGTACCTACAGACCCGGAGTACGCAATGGGAAAGCAGACGCCCTCTCCCGAATGAGTAAGGATTAGGATGCTTTTGCAGCACCGGACGCAGTTGAAATCATCCCAAAAGGAAGGATCCTAGGCACAATTACTGCAACTTCTCCCTTGGATGACTTAAAAGCTGATCTCCACCAGCTTATGGATCAAAAGGCACAACAAGAATGGATGGCAAAAGGAGAAACATACATCATTGTGAACAACCTGCCATTCTATCAAGGACGACGCTACATTCCAGAAAAAGAACAACAAAACCAGGTTATCAGGAGCTACCACGATTCGTTAGTGGAAGGGCATCCAGGAATCACCAAGACCTTAGCCAAAATTAAAAAGAACTACTGTTGGCAACCTCGCAGAGAGATGTGGCCCGGTTTATCACAACTTTTGGTGTTTTTGCACAGAACACAATCCCCAAAAAAAGTCCTGCCGGTCTCCTTGGTCCTCTGATGGTACCACCCGCTCAATGGCACACTCTGTCGTTGGACTTTATCACGGATCGCCCTTCCTGTAATGGGTACAACACCATCTTAGTCATTGTAGACTTGTTCTCCAAGATGGCCCATTTTATTCCTCTGAAAGGTCTTCCAACTGCATCCGTCCTAGCCACAGTGTTTCTGTAACAAGTAGTTTGAATGCATGGCTTTCCATTGGTGTTGATATCGGACCGGGGAAGTCAGTTTGTGTCCACATTCTGGAAAAGATGCTGCAAACTCGCTGAGATTGACCTTCGGTTATCCACCAGCCATCATCCCCAAACCAATGGTCAGACCGAACAAACAAATCAAAAGCTAGAACAATATATTAGGTGCATGCTGCAACAAACTGAGAACTCCTGGAAAGACATACTATGGTTAGCAGAGTATGCATACAACAACTCTATCCACACCAGTACGGGGCAAAGTCCATTCTTCATTATGTACGGACGGCAAATACAAACATCCGTCTTCGACCCACCTGAATCATTGGAAATGCTAGCAGTGAAGACTTTACACAAGACCATTACCTGGGTTCTAAAGGAAGCCGCAAAACAACTAATCAAGGCCAAAAAAAAGCAAAAGCACTTCACGGACCAACCTCCAAAAAGGGCTCCAAACTACCAAGTCGGAGACAGAGTATGGTTCGCGACCAAATACATTCCCCTGAAGGGGCCACGCGTATTCCTCCCCGATACTTGGGACCCTACACCATCCAGGCTATAATCAATCCTGTCGTCATGAGACTAGACTTGCCACCAAACATGAAAATCCACCCTGTATTCTATGTTTCTCTCCTGAAACCAGTACAGTCTGGAACACGGATCGACAAGCCACAGGATCCTGTGATAGTGAACGGAGAACCTGAATTCGAAGTCAAGAACATCTTAGACTCCAAATGGGTCTGATACAAGTTATACTATCTTATTGATTGGAAAGGGTACGGACCCCAAGACCAGACCTGGGAACCCAGTGAATATGTCCAGGCCCCACGATTAATGAGACATTTTCACCAAAATCACCCAACCAAAACAGGACCATCCCGAGGAGAGGATCATCCCTAGGAGAGGCCTTGAGGGGGAGTGCTGTCACGATCACACACCCTCGGGCATATGCACAGATACACCGGATGCTGGGTGCCATGGGACCATATCGAGGAGTGACTTATCTGTGTCCCTTTGGGACACGCAGACACAGGGAGCCCGGCTGGACTTTGTCTTGCGCCTCTGGCACCAAGCTCATGTGGGGAACTGATGTTGGGTTGCAGTAACACCATTGGGCCCTTAATTGTCCAGGCCTCTATTTGCAAGGTACTGGGCGTGGCCTTCTTGGGCCAGCTTCACGTGCCAGGGACTAAGGCGAGGCCGGGCGTGGCAGGTTGAGCAAGCTAATGGGCGTGGCTAAGGAGCTCAGCTATATAAGCCGCTCCATCCTTGGAGCCAGCGCTTTGCGTTAACTTGCTTTCAAGCAACGTGATGCTTACCGACATTCGAAGCTGCACAGAAATACTCACCCTGCTTCTGACGTGCGGCTCCATCATCTCTTCTCAGGCCTTCTTCTTCAGCTTGTCCGGTTGCTGCAACAAAAGAAGAAGACAAACAAGGTTAGCGCATCGCAGTAACTGGGAGTGCGCGGCAGTCAAAAGCATGTGCGCAGCGCTATACTACAACTCACCTGTTACCTGCAACCGCGGATCCAATTCTTCATCGCTCCAGTTACCAGCAACCGCGGATCCGCTTCTCCATCGCTCTGGACACAACATTCGCCCTTGCAGCTCCAGAGACCCGCTTCCATCACCTACACGGGGGAGAAAGCAAGAACAGAATTAATAAAGGTACGGACAATATAACGGACACTTGTTAGGGAACCAAGCAAGTGAAATATAGCGAAAGGCAAATAATACAGCGCCAAGCAAGGAAAAGCTGGAAACTAACATGCAAAGAAGACAGACAAGAATAAGGACACTACTTACCATAACGCTACTAAAGCCAAGCAAGAAAGGCTGAAAACCAATGCGCAAAAAGTAGATAGACAAGATTCAGAGCACGCCTTACCAAAAGAACCAGGTAGTCACTTCTCCCCTGCCAGAAGTAGCAGGACGGAGTCTGTAGGTGATGGTGAAATCGTATTCAGCAAAAAAAAGCGCCCAACGGAGTTGATGTGAGGTCTGAGCTTTAGCAGTTTTCAGGTTTTGCAGGACACAGACTCTACTAAAAGGTGAGCCATCCAAGACAGCGCACTTATCGGAGTACAGTCCTGGGGGAGGGACGGAAAGGTGCACAGGTCACAGCCAGCAGCACTCAACATTCCTCTTGTATTCATGCAGGTGCGCAACCATGAGAGAATCATGCTGCGGTCACTGGTGTTCACGGCTAGTGCATCCAAGGACGCACTTCACCCCTGGGAGGGTTCCAACCGTGCCCCAAAGCCCCATAGAGGCAAGGTAAGCGTAACACCCTGATCTCCCGTGACACTATGAGAAATAACATTGGGAGGGACTAGAAAAGCAAAACCCTGGTCTCCTGTGACATTATGACGAATACCATTTGGGAGAGACTAGAAAAGCACAACCCTGCTCTCCTGTGACACTATGAGAAAGAACTTTGAGAGGGAGACCAGGAAAGCAACACCCTGGTTTGCTTGAGTCAATCTGTATTTAAAGAGTGTGAGGGGCTGAGAAGGAAAAACCCTGACAGTGAGATCTTCTGTGGAAGGACTTGTAGGGGTGGGGAGGATTACCCGAATCCCCTCAACCCCCTGTGTTTAACCCTGGTAGAAAACGGTTAGTCCACCCCATAACTACTTGAAGATGCTGTGCCGGGCACTAATAAAGTTCTGTGCCTACGTCACAACGCTAGTCTGTCATTATTCTCCGTACCACAAATGGGTTGTACTATTTTTTCTTCTCCTGATAGTATGTATTTAGACATTCCAGTGCATAAAGAATTGGAATGTTCGGCTGTGCTGCAAGAGTTCCCCAATTTGAAAAAGGAGCTATGGAATATTGGTCCAGAAATGCGAATCATGCAGGACACATGTTGAATGTTGAACTTGTACCAATTACTTTGAACCCAGTCACACCTACCCTTCACCTCTCCCATCCATCCCTCAGTACCCCATTTCCATACAAGCTGAGGGAGGTATAAGGCCTGTAATTTACTTTTTACTTAAGCAAGTAATTATTGTCACTACTCTAAGTCCTCTTAATACCCCAATTTTGCCTCTCAAAAATCCTGGTAAGTACACTTCATTTTGTGCACGATCATGTGGAATTCATTTTGCAGGACTGCCTGCTTTCCCTGTTGTTCCTAATCCTGATACTATTCTGTCATGCATTCTTGCCACTGCAGTACACTTTGCTGTGGTAGATCTGTGTTCTGCCTTCTTTTCTGTACCTGGCCACCCGACTAGTACATTTTGATTCTAATATACTCATACAAATCTTCAAAATTCCTTCACGAGGTTGCCACGGGGATATATGAAAAGTCTGACACTCTAATCATACATTTTCAAAAGGGATCTTGACTTGCTGTGGTTCTAATGGGGCGAAGAGTCTCTTGGCTCAATACATAGACCTCTTATTGGCGTGTCCCATCACTGCACTTTGCTAGTGTCCCTCATTTGAAGGATGCGAGCGAGAGTCTCTCGATCTTATCATAGTTCTTACTTTGAAAGAACACAAAGCCTCTAAAGAAAAGCTTCAATTTGGCCAAACTACATTTCTTCATCTAGGTCACAATATCTCCCTGGGAAGATTCACCTGTCCAAAGATCACATTAATGTGATTTTTACAAGTTCCCAGAACCCCAAACTCGAGAACAAATGAGATTATTCCTTTCAATGCTCGATTAATGCTGACAATGGTTCTTGGGTTATGTTTCAATTATTAGGCCCCTTCAAAATCTTACCCTTGATTTGGTTCCTAAGCTCCTGCCCTGGTCTCTGGAAACTGAAGAAGCTTTTGTTGAAATCCAGCAAGAATTGTCAAAATCTCCAGCTTTGTGTCTGCCTGATTATCAGAAGTCTTTTTCACCGTTTTGTGATGAACGAGAAGGTTTTGCTCATAGTGTGGTAACTCAAATGCATGGTGATAAACACTGCCCAATTGCATATTGCAGTTTAGCACTAGGTCCTGTGGTTGCAGGGTTACCTTCTTGCTTACAAACTGTGGTGGCTGCTGCATGTTTAGTTGAAAAAGCTGATGCTTTAGTTTAGGAACACCCGGCTAGTGTTGCAGTACTGCATGTAGTACCTACTTCTGATGTGTAAGACCAATGTGACAAATTAAGGGAATTCATCTCTTCTCCCCAAGGGGGAGCTCCCCCACTCCCCTGCTAAGCTTGGGAGGTGAGCCGGCTCTGCAATACCCTCCTTAGGGATAGAGGCAAGTGGGACCTCACCAGGAGAGACTGCCCCTTTGGGGACAAGGACTCCCATTCCTGTGAGGAACTCCCTCAGGCTAAACACACAATGGCCTACATGGTATGTGCTACAACACAAAAAGACATGAACTCTCATGACTGGGATGAAGAAACTACTAATGGATATCATTATCCTGTGGAAAAGGGTCATATCCCTGTAAATCATAACGTCCAAGATACTGGGATGAGTACATTAAAAGACATACATCCAGAGAATGAAGAGAGAACAGCAGGAGACAAGAGCGATAATTGTAGACGTAAGCTGAGGGAGGCACTCAGCTGTGTGACAGCTGATTAGGATGGGAACCAGGAAGCCCACAAGCTTCAGACTCACTTAGAGTGGTAACTTGGGATGCCAGATGTGCGGCAGTCCCATACCCTGAGAAAACCCATAGTTATAGGAAAAGTTAGGACTTAAATCCCTACTTTATTTATTTGAATTTATAAAGCACGCAAACGACCCTGAGGCATTGTGGCGCTGTTACAGAAGATGCAATCAGGATTCACTTAACTATATACAGTTACAAATATAGATCACAGTGTGGTACAGTGTAAAGACAGTGGATGAGACAAAGTACAGATAATTTATATACAGAGATCACAGTGTGGTACAGAGTAAAGACAGTGGCTGAGACACAGTGCAGACAGTTTAGCAAGATAGGGAATGGTATGTTCCAGAGGTTACATAGAAACTGTCTGAAGGAGGTGCCTAGTTGAACAGCTTGGTTTTCAGTGCCTTGCAGAAGGCAGTGAGGGAGGTTTCCATCCTGATCGAGAGTGCAGAGTGTTCCAGTTTTTGGGAGCTAGTACAGGAAAGCTTGCTCCTCCAACTTTAGCTCTTTTAAAGGTATGGAGCGTGAGCTGGTGGGAGTATTGAGCCCGCTTCGGCCTAAGAGGGTTTTCCCAGTGAATTATTTGTGACAGATACAGGGGTGCAGAGTAGGATCAGCATCTGTGGGTGGTAGTGAGGGTTTTGAAGAGAATATGTTTTTTAACTGGGAGCCAGTGGTCGTCTCGTCTGGCCAGTGAAATGTGTTGCCTCCCAGGAATGCTTAGTGCTTCTCTAAGGGCATTGTTTTGGGTGATTTGTAGTTTATTTAGGTTTTTCGATGAAGTGCCTAGGAACAGTATATTACAGTAGTCCAGTTTTGCCCCAATGGTGGCTCTGGCAATGGTAAGGTAGTTATTGAGGAGAAGTAAGGTTTGACGGCGTTAATGATTTTGGTCGTGAGTGCAGCTGATGAGGACATGGCACTGACTTGACGTTTCATAGAGAGGGTAGAGTCAAAGTATACACCCAAGGTTTATACAAGAGTATACATCATGTCCTCTGAGAGTCTGTGTGCTTCTTCTGGCTCTCCACACTACGGATATTTTCAGTTTCTGAATGGCTAAGTATGAGAAACTGCTTATTTTAGCAGCAAATATCACAATAGGCCGATGGCCTGTGTTAACCCTGCCTCTTTGATTGCAACTCCCTGAGACGAGGAGCCCATGATTACCTAGTAGTGGTCGAGAACCTCATGATCAATAGAGCGGACCTTAAAGGTGTGCCTCTGCATAACCCTGCAATGATTCTGTTCATTGATGGATCCTGTTTACCTGACAATATGGGCGGAGGTTCGGTGGGTTAGGTAGTATGAACGCCACATTATGTTCTGGAAGCTTATCAGCTACCTGATTTAAAAACTACTCAAGTGGCTGTATTAGTTGCACTAAACCGTGCTTGCGTTGTGCCTAAGCGTAACACTGTTACAATCTATGCCAACTTGAGACACACAGAAAGTGTGGCATGTGATTTTGATATCCTCTGGAAGCAGAGGGGCTATTTGACTTCTGCTGGTACCCCTGTGCAAAATAACGCATATGTTTCTGATTTACTGAAAGCTCTCTTGCTTCCCTCTGCTTTGGCCCTTGTTAAATGCTGTGGTCATGATAGGTCACAAACATTTACAGCAGGTGGTAATGGCCTGGCTGATAAATCAATTTGAAATGTGACCCTATAAGGTCTGTGGCTCTTTACAATCAACTTGCCTGAATTTCATTTGAACAATTGCCCATTGCAACTCTTTCCAGTATGGCTGTGCTGACAGTCGTCTTGGCAGCTGAATCGAAGAAGTAGCTCTGGCCCAGCAAATACTGGAAGTTGAATCTTGACACTTTGTGGCACTCTCTGGAATCCGTCTAGCCCTACTAGTGCCTAGACGGATTCTTCCTTATCTGTCAGATTGCCACATTTTGTAGCGCATTCTGAGAAGGGAGCAATGCTAAAAAATGTGAATCGGGTCTGTTTTGCTCCCTATTTTCCCATTATAGATCGGAATTATTGTGACTACTGTTCTCTGAGGTTCGCACATAAAGTGAGAAAGTATGTACAGGCCTATTGTCAGCACATCTGGCCTGGGAGGGTCCTGTGATGAATGTGCAAATCGATTGCATGTAGCTCCCCAAATGTCTTAACTTTGAATTTTGTCTGCTATTGTTGATTAATGTACAGGGTGGGTGGAAGCCTATCCCTGTCGAAAGGCTGACTCTATTACTGTATCAAAAAGGCTCCTCACTAAATACATGCCCAGATGTGGTCTCCCTATTGTCATTGAAATGATAGAGGTTCCCATTTAACTAGACAAGTGCTTAAGGAAATATTTATGTGGGTCTTAACATTTCTCAGCAATGTTATTGTGCATGCCACCCCCGACCTAGTGGAACAGTTACAATGGAGTCATTAAACTCCTTCAAGGGTGCGTCCAGACAATGAACTCAGATGGCCTGAGGCTTTGTCCCTAGTTCTATTATACATGTGAAGTAATCTGAACAAAATACATGGTCTGTTGCCTCAAGAAATGTTAATGGGACGCCCTGTATCAGAGGATGTCTTAAACTACTGCAAGTCTCTTGTGAAGGCTATTCGTTTTCTCCATTCTCAGGTTAAAGGGACCCTACTAGATTCAGCTGCTGGACCCTGTAACTCGCTTCAACCAGAAGATTGCATGTACCTGAAAATCCACCCGAGGAATTTGGCTGTGCAGCCCATTTGGCGAGGACCATATCAAGTCTTGCTCACCATCTGAACAGTTGTGAAATGTCAGGGGCTGGATGGCTTGACAGGAGAGGGGCCATGCTTGTTCTTGCTCTCCAAGATTCAAAGTATCCAATTCACCATAGATGCACCCTTCATCCAAGCAGGGGACGATATCAAGACAGAACTGGGTGCTCCCAAAAGACTTGCCAGATTTTGTGTGCAGCGTTTCAGCGCATAATGGCTCCTCTAGATTGTGAGGACACTGGAGGGAATTCTCGTTGACACTACAAAAGCATTGTTTGTTTGAAATCTTTTTGGCTTTCTGTCTACTTTACTGGACTGTTTCTATTTGTGGTTGGCCTCTTCATTTTGATTCCAGTATAGGGGCTCCTGAATCAGGCTGGGAAATGTTCACTGACCACACGGGGTGCCCAATGCCTGGAGTGGGTGTTGCATTGAACCGTGATAAGATCTGGACGTTGACCTTATTACTGGCGTAGACAATGACAACACTATGTCTTTTTAACTGATAATGCAGGAGCAGGTGGCTATTCATGGCATGGTTCATAATATTGGTTGCTAAGGGAAGCATATGTGCTTTGGTAGGATCAGAAGGCTGTCCATTCATCCCAAATTATGGCAGTAGCATCACAAACATCATTGCTCACATTAGAAACACAGTGGCCACACTACAAAAAGAACATTCTTACATTGTATGATCTTTATAGTCCTGGTTGATAAGTTCATTTGGCTTACTGGAAGCCTCCATATTACATGGGATATTGTTGACAGTTCTGTTGGCGGTTGTATTGCCTATTCCTGTTGACTAAATGTTTATTGCCCTGGTTGGAAAAGAAAACTGAGAATGCGTTGAAAGTTAAAGACAAGATTTTTCTGTTAAAAATCTATGAAGAATTACTGGGTCGAGACTGAGGTGTATTTTAGTACCTTGTTCACGCTGTTTAATTTGCAGTCTAGCGCAGTCTGACTCCACTTACAACAGAGTCCTGACAAAGGCTGTAAATTCCATTATGTACACACCCAGCTGCACTGATGATATTTAGAAGGATGAGAGAGTACCCAGACGAACCTTTAATTGATCACTTGTGCGTGGCAGCTCTCCAAAGAGAATTGGGGAACTAGAGTAATCACTTAAATGAAATCATAAATGCTTACTTTCTCAGTCAGTCAAACAAACTTTTATTCGGTGTTTGACCTTTAAGTTGCAATGAACAGTTAATACATTAGTACAAAAAGAAGCCCACATACATATGAAAGGAAGAACATCAAATGTGGATCGACCATAAAAAAGCACAGTTTTGGGGATAATTTTTTTTTAAAACACAGAATTACAAATCAATAGTACAAATTAGCAGCATATTTCATGCTCAGCTCCTAGGATTTAACGCCTCCATGCGTGAGTATTTAGTTGGGTCGCAGAAGATACAGAGTCAGGACATTAGCACAATGATGGCTAAGGAGAGCACATGCTTGCAGCCTCAGACACTTAGCTATCACTGACCATAGTACCAACATCGCTTTTCAGACTCCTGTTTCTCAACGCCAAGCCCTATTGATAAAGCGTGCAGTTCCAAAGACCATGTAGGGAAGCAAACATTCCTCCAGGTATATGACCGCAGGGATTACATGACGAATGCCTGTGTTATTCAGCATGGATCGCAGGTACATGCATCTTAAGTGGCTTACATTCTCTACCATGCACATAGAGTCGAATATATTAAGAAGCATATATAAGCTGAGGGCTGAGGGATGGGTACATGGGATGAGGGAAGCTGTTGTGTGATTCCTATGTTATCTTCTACTGTGCTGCTATTAAAATGTAACCTTAGCTTAACCTTAAAGATAAGCCTTAGTTTTCCTAGCCACAGGCCAACATGTGTTCTAGCTAAAGCCACCTTGTATCCTGTGACGTGAAATTCCAGTCTAAAGTCCATGCTCACATGAGCTGATAACAAGTATCTCGCAATGACTAGGACCCATAACCCAGGAACCATAACCCCCCCATTAGCCCAAATCTCCAGTAGTTTCTTGGAGTATTTGTTTTGGTGTGCTTTGTGTGATTTTCTTGTGAATTTTGATGAGAATATCCTGAAACAGATCCAGAAATCTTGGTAGGAGGGTCATTTTAAAGACGTGGACTGCACCTAACCAGGGTAATTCCCATTTGGTCCACTTGGAGAGATCTTTTCTTATTGCTCCTAAAAACATAGGAACATAGCGCTAGTAAAGGAAGTGATGGAATTTTGTTAGATACATTCCCATGTATTTTAATTTGTTTTCTTACCATTTAAATTCAAATGAAGTATGAAGGCTGGCACCAAAAGCTTGCTTTCAGAGATAATCAAAATGTTGGATTTCGCATCGTCAAACTTGAGCCTTGAAACCTGGCGAAATGCGTGGCAGTGCCTATAATGTAGTGTGCATAAAAAAAGGAGGTAATCTCCAAATAATGCTATTTTAAAATGGGAGTTGGCCAATGGGATTCCCAAAATATCATCTAGCTTGACCCACTAAGTCAACGGCTCCATTGTGGGGGAGGAGGGGTAAATAGCAGGGGAGACAAAGAGCACCCCTGCCTAGTGCTCCTAGAGACTTGGATATGATCAGATAAAAAATGAATCTACTCTTTATTTTTGTAGTTGGATGAGAATAGTTCACCAAGGATTAGATTATTAATATAATGACAAAACTGTGTTTCAGTACCTCTTTAAAATGTCCCTAGGCTATCAGATTAAGTGCTTTTTTGCATTGTTCGAGAGAAGGGTGTCTGGTATCTTCTGACAATTGCTTAGTTCTGTTATATTTATTGATCTCCTAATATTATCATGGGTATGGCAGCTAGTGTAAAACCTGTTTGGTCTGAATACATTCTATGCAGCAGGAGATGGGATAGCTGGTTAGCCAGAATTCTGGAGTAGATATAGTCACGGTAATTTAGGACTGGTATCGGTCAGTATGTTTCGCCGTAGATTGCATCCCTGCCCAACTGGGCCAGGAGAGTGACGAGTGACTCCCCCATTGAGGGGATAGTAGCACCTGTATTTTGAAATAGTATACACAAAGAGACTAGAAGCCATCTGGGCCAGACATTTTATTGGCTAGCAATGTCGTGATCACCTGATCTAGTTCATCGTTCGTGCTTGCAGAGCCTGCATTTTGTGGGCCGACAGGGTAGGAATGTGAAAGGTGTGAAGAAAATGTCTTTGCTTCAGCTCAATTGTAGGGCCAACTGATAACAATTTTCTTTAAACTTTAGTAGGAATATTTATCTGCTGTTGAGTCATGGATTACTGTAAGTATTGCATAACCCAGGAACTGCGTTCCAGACACGCTGAGCCTTTATTTTGTATGTAAGGACTCTATTTGCTATTTTGGTATTATCAAATGGAATTGTTTGGTTTTAATAAGTTTTAATAAATCTCTGCAGACCATAGGTGTTTTCGTTCTTCTCTTGCTGTCTGTAGTAGCTTATGAATTTTGGCAGAGTTGCAGAATTTGTTTTGGGTGTCCAAATCTTACACATGTTTTTCATCCAATAGTTTTTGGATTATCAATGACTTCTTGTTTGAGGCTAAGCCAATGAGTTACTTCTAATGAAGGATTTAAAAGCATGAAAAGATCTTTGGGGGAAGTTCCTTGCTTTGCATTTTCCTTGAAATACAGAAAAATATTGGTTGCTAGGGATGAGAATATTTCTAGATTTATAAAAGAGGAGAAATTAAGACACCAAAAGGTATGTTTCATGGAGCGGCCCCGGTGAGGGTCCAACATGATGGAAATAGGGTTATAATCTGAAACTGTTATTAGTTAAATAGATGTTGCCTGAATAGTAGTTAACAGTGGATGGTAAATCAAGAAGAAATCGATCCTTGAAAAAAGGCACAATATATATGTGCAAAGTGGGTGCAATCTTTGGTGTTAGGATTAATGTGGTGCCAGACATCTATCACATCTTATTCTGAAATCTTCTCCAGGAGGAAAGACAAAGAGTTCATTTTCCATGTAATATCTTTTTTTGATCTGTCTAGGCTTGAGTTTAAAATGTACTTAATGTCCCCTCCAAAAATCTTTGAAAAGACACTATTTTGTCACTCATTTGGCCCTTATATCGAAATAATAGTAAGTATCTTAACCCTGATTTGCAGCTTTAAACCTAACATTCTGCCCTGGTCCTCTCTAATGTGTTATTTCTTTTAAAACTAGGTTTATTGCCAATTAGAATCGTCATCCCTTTTTCCTTTAATTTGTTGAGACAACATATTGGTGTGGTTGTAAGCAGCACCAGAAATTACGTAAGAGCTGGTTCTCTTGAAGCTAAGCTTTGTTATCCCCTGTTTCTGACAGCTTGAATATGAATGCCTTTACCTTTCTCTAGGGGAATTGAATCTTTGAACATTGTTAGGTTAGCCACACTCATGACTTCTTACATACTTTCAATTTTTTTTAGAGCAAACCTCAAATTAATGCCTTTAGGACCCGTTTTCCAGAATCAGTGTGAGAAGAAAGAGCAGCTGTCGTTGACCTATGAATTGGAAGGACTGAATTCTCATTGTTGTATAGACAACTATTTAAAGGTTCCACTATTTTGTGAAGTTTGCTGAGAGGGGATAAGGGCAGATATGGAACCAATGGGTAATGTGCATATGCCTTGTAAAAAAACAAAAATACAGTATGATAATTCCTAGAACTATTCAAACCTTTAAGATTTCAATTAATTAAACCCTTTTTACAATATAAAATGTTCTTCTATGACCTTAGACATTGTGACTTTTGAGAATTTCTGTAGCCCTTATAATGTAAACTTGCTGTTATTGCCTGATTAAGAATTGGGTCCACTGAGGAATTCATATGTGTATTGGAAAATTCTGGGGTATGCACACCTTAGCGCACGCATACTTACAAAATCACTCTTCTATACCTTCATAAACCTTTCAATAATATCATTAAACCATGCAAAAAAGGGATTGGAAGAACAGCAAAGTGGGCCAGACATTCTGACTGGATTTGCGGCCTGGGGAAGTATAGTCAGCACTTTGGTAATGCCTGGGCACCTCATCTATATATGACTCATTCTCCTTGGATTGTTCAATAAGTTTGTGAGGTCTGCATTAGGGTGAAGGAAGCCCTGGTCTGATGTGTATCATATTGTAATGTGCCTAGAAGCTTTGTAGCAGATCTTAAATTGTAGAATTGACAGCCTGTGCCATCTATTGGGAAAATGATCTACAATCGAACCACCCCAACCCCCCCTTCCGGCACCGCCCAGTTTACAGGACTTTCTTCTGCTTTAGCCATGTGGCAAGCAGTCCTATCTGGTGAGGCCTTGTGACAGTTCCTGGAGTACCTTTTAAAAGGTTTATTCAGATTACTCCATTAACAAAAATAAGGTAATAAAATTAGTCCAATTCATAACTCAATTGTTTCTAGCAACAACGTTAGTTAATACACATAATTTTAAAGTCTTAGAATTAAGACTGAAATAAAAGATGTCATCCCTGATGAACAAATATTCCGACACATTTCCTCCTTAAAACAACAAACACCTTTCGGAGGGTTAGAGATATTGGCCGATAGACATAGCTTGAATGTTATGCAATCTTTTGTTTAGGGCCTTGTATATGAACTTATTCAAATCAAACAGAAACTGGGGCTCGACACAATGAACCACTAAGGCCATGGCTTCTTTATAATATCTAAAGTTATGTTCCAGAAAGTGAGGTTTTAACCATGCCATCGTCTCTGCTTTATAAAATTGACAAATCAAAAGGAAGTGTGCCAGATCTTCATCGAGCCTCATGGCGCACAGGCATTTTGGTGGGGCCTTGGACCAAACTTCTCTTTCGGCAAGCAGAAGCAGGCTTAACCAAGCCATAATAAGTAGCCTCCTCCCCACAGGCGAGTTGATACCACTAATGGGCCCAGGGGATACAAGGCTACCTTTTGCCTCTGCGTACATTGCAGGTGAAGATTTGGCTCTATCTGCGTCCGCAGCCAATGTGCTCTCTCTCTTAATGGCTGATTTAACTTACGCCAAATTGGCCCCAATTCCTGGAGTTACATCTTGGAAGAATTTGATATATGCACCAGGATAGTTTATGGAATCTTGGAGCCTGCCTTTTTATAGGATAAGGTTTTTTACTTGGAATAAATGTACCCTGGTTAGGACGTTTGTGCATAGACTTTTACATTGTTGTAAGTTTGAGAACAACCTATGCGTCATGCCAAGGGCAATTTTGGATCAGCTGAAGTTGATCCCCCCAGAATTGATATAAATAGAGCTTGGACATAGCTTTTGAGATCTGCATTAGAATCATGGGGATTCCTCTAAGCCAATTGTTATTTATTTTATATCAGTTTTCACTGTCCTCCAATTTTTCTTCCATGCATTCATCTAGCTGGGGAATCTGTTGTTTGAGCTCTGATTGGCTGTGGGTTTGTTCACCAAAGGCTGATGCCAATTCCTCATCTATCTTCTCCACCATTTGGACTTTGTTATTTAGTTCCCAGCTAGTCTCACAGCTCCTGCTTTAATGAAGCGATTTCATGTTTCTGTCCAGAAGCATCTTTGTTTTGTCAAGCTTATTATCCAGTGCAGAGGCCGTTGTTGGTGTCGGATCCAGATCTGGGTTAGAGGCTAAATCCATTGCAGCCCTTCTTACTTGTGTGAAGCAGATTTTTATTGGGAGAATACTTAGGATCTTGAGAGTTGGAGGACTTCACTTTGATGTTTGCTATGAAGTTAGGCATTGCTGATGTTAAGAAGCCCTCACTGCTACTTGATGTCATTATCAGGGCTCAGTGTAGAAGGCAGAAAGACGAGGTACCAGATGTGAGCTTATCACAAAGGAAAAACCTGTGACAGACTCACTGCTAGATCCACCACTCCCCCAGACTCCTTCCCTGCCAGAGAAAAAATCATTTTTTGGTTCGCAAGACAGAAGGAAAATAACTGATTAAGGTTCCAATCATGGTAGATGGAGACTCCTTGACTGTAGTGCTTTGTCACCGTGACCAGCTATGGAAATCCAAGGTGAAACTACCCCCAGTGATTCCAAAGGCGTACTCAAGGGATCGTCCACCTATATCTCAAGACTCTGGAATGGAAAACTGACAGGCTATCCAAATATTGTCTCCTTGCTGACTTTCCGAAGTTATAGAGTCCCCTAACCCCAAAGAGCACCCTCATCACCCTGTGCTCTGTTCTGTGATTGGCCCTGAGCGCTTAGCCTTGTTGAACAGGATCCCGGCCCCACAGCCCTCAGTCCTTCATTTATTACTCCCTCTTGTTGGTGATCATTTAGGAAAGGCTGTTGTATGGCCCCTGTTTCCTGAATTTCAAGTGATGGGGCAATAAAGGGTTCCAAACCCTGCACCCCCCCAATGAGCTGTGTGGGTGTGCTGTGTCTGTACAACTTCTATTATTACCATAGAGGATCATCCAGATGAAAGTGCTTTTTTCTGTGCAGAAGTCAGGGCAACATCTCACTGCAGCACAGCCGTCATTGCGAGCCCCAGATCAGCACAGTGCCACATCGATCTGGGACTCACTGCATCCTCTTTCATGGGGACACACACCAGCAGCATGGACTTTTTGGACCGGAACTCACTAGTGCCTTCCACAGCTTTGCCAGTACCCAAAGGCCTCTGCTCTCCTCCTCCATAGCATGTGCCTGTAGCATGCCTTGTTGAGTATTTAAACATGTTAGAAAGTCAGAGTAAGCTGTGATCAATGTGGGAAATGGGAGGAGACTTGCATCTATGATATGACTGATTTTATTATTTCTTTCCTGACTTTGGTGAGAGTATAAGAAGGAAGAGGTTGCTGCGGATGTCTAAGCACACTTCCGGACACAGAATGAATAGTTTAATTTTCAACATTCTGAATAGAAGACTACAAATATTAGCATGGAACGTAATGTGCCTACACACTTACACCAGACACACCCTGCCTCCCCATGACCCCTCACACCTTCCCCAGACACCTACATTAAATGCCTTCTCCTACATTACCTGCCCTCGCATCACCAAGGCTCTTCCAATCCCAATATCAGTTACACAGCCTCTTCCAATCATCATATCAGACAGGGAGAACCTCCCAATCATGATCAGATACCCTGACACTCCTACTCCTTATCTCACACCCAGCCTGCTCACCCCAACAAACACCTACATGCCACTCACCATCAGGTACCTCACCACCTCCACCAGACATGCGCACATTTCACAGCCACCAGCCCAGACACCGAAACACTCCCATCAGCCATATCCATCAAGCACCCACACTACCCCCACCTACTCCGAACACAGGTAACTTGAACACCCATTTTCTTTCTCTGAGCGCCTTGACTCTTTGTGATAAAGTTTTCTAACCCAAAAGGAGAATTGTTAAGTAGGAGATTGCATTGAATGGTGGAGGAGGAGATGGCAGACCTGGCCCAAATACCCATAGCTACATTTTTGCAGCAGGGGGAGGCCATCAACCTTATCTCTTGACACTTGTCAACTCACAGATTAGACGCCTCTTTGCTTCTGCTCGAGCAGATATTCTACACCTAGCTTCCATTACCAATAAATTGAACTATGAGTCAAACCTAAACTGTACTACGTGTATGGCAGAGAAAAAGGACCTGTTCCATTTTCTTCCTGTATGTCCCACTTATGACTCATTTGGGGCACAACGCATCCTCCCCCTTTTAAAAAGCGAAGGACTTCTGGACAACCCAATTATGCCTTGTCTTTTCTTCCTGGTGATGTGGACACTAATATCACCATAGCAAACGCACATTTTATTTATGGAGCCAGGCGGCACAGGGCAAAGAAGTCTAGTGGACTCTGAGTTCAGAGTTTCTGAGACAAAGGGTTTTGGGGCTGTGAGTGAGTATGTAAATCTGCTATTTTGTGCTGTCTATCTCTTGTTCTGATTTCTAGTGAAAAATGATCCTTGGGCCCCTAATTTTAAGAGTGTACAATCAATTCTCAATCCAACTTTCTAATCGGATGGGGTTTTTACATGTTGAAGAGAGGGTCCCCGGAATAGCCCTCACGTCCCGTATGCGCATGTCAGCCCAAAGGATAAGTAACGTGAGATGCCACTCGCTGTTTGGCCAACCACCAGGTGAACCAGTATATCCCACCTATGGGAACATATATCCTCTTATACAACCTTTCAAACCCTATCCAGCTTATGTCTTCACAGAGACAGGTGTCTCATCACTGGATCAGGTCGACTGATAATAACAACCAGCCATGTTGACGTCACTAGTGACAACACGACATAGACACATTAGTCATGGAGTAAATTTGCACGCCTGTGCGAAGTTATACAGACACACACGCACACACGAACATGCTCACACCATTCTGGAGGACAGAAACATATACATACTGTCAAAATCTGTTCCTTTTCAATAGCCAAATGCAGAAACGCAAGACAGCGAAGCATACATGGAGCTAGCTTACAATCGCTTCATCGCAACTAACCATGAGGAGCTATGGTGACATATAAGGAACCTATAATAATCGCTCCAGCCAATCCAGATGCTCCAACCCAGGGGTTGTGTATAATGTTGCAGGGGCCAATGGTCATCGTGCAACCCTGAAACAATGTAATAGATAGTTTTTAGGGAAGTCTCTGGTGAAAGAATTACTCACATAGGGGATTTCCATCGGTGGTATCACCCGAACTACCCAATGGATAAGGCCCTTAGGCTTTTGGGATGGGTTGGTGATACAGGCTCATTAGCTGTGATTGCCAGATATTTTGTTGTTTTCTGTATGATTCCTATCTTTTGGAGAATAAAGACGGTTTATTTGCCCCATGGCTGGGTTCTCCATTATTGCCGGGGGCAAGGGTTCGGATGGGCCCCAAATGCTCTGCTAACCTTTGACATTATTGGTACAACCCCCCCGTCCTCTGGTATACTGTTATAATGTTCTTATTTATCGATTCAAGATCTTAGTGGTGTCCTTTAACTATTTTAAGATGCTGAATTGTGTGTTCTTATTATGATGTTTTCATTTGTACTGACTTGTTCATATTATACATGTTTTATTTATTTTATTCTACTATGCTGTCATGAAAGGCTGAAAGAGCCAAAGTGTAAACAAAGTCTAAGTGGCACATTACTTTCCATGCACGAGTCAAGACATGCTGCCACACCTGACATCAGTAGCATTCTTTTCTCCAGAAGCAGCTGGCTGGGTTACCTACTTCCATGTAAAAAGAACATCATGAGTCTTCATGGGTAATGCTTCAGCCTGCCCACTCCAATGCCTTGCGGTGTCCCACAAGGTTCATGCATCCCCCCAACCCTCTACTATATTTACGCAAAACCACTGTTTGACCACCAAGACTCCCTGGGAATCTCCCTCACCAGCTACGTGGATGATACCCAAATACGCATCCCCCTGACAGGATCTTATGACCAGGACTGTATCACTGTAAATGCCATTTACGAGACCATCCAAACCTGGATGGCCCAACACAGCCTCTGTCTTTTATTTTTTTTTATAACTCTGTTTATTGAGTTTTAAACAACACAACAACAAAACAAACATGAATCGTAGGCATACATCTGACCAAGGCAGTTTGGCAATTTCAAAAACAAGAGGAGCCCTGTAGGGCCGCGAGCCATCAGACATTCGTGGGATGAGGCAGGTAACCAGTGTTAACAGCGGTACAGATCTACTTTCATTAACCAGTTTCAGTGAGCATCAAGCCATTTACCCCATATTTTTTCGAATTTGCGGGGGCAGCCCCGTGCATTATATATCTGGCGTTCCGAGGCCGCACATCTGTCCAGCTCATTACTCCAGCGGTTCAATGACAGAGGGTCGGAAGAGCCCCAGTTAGCCGCGATTAATCTTTTGCCTGCCCCAAATGCTATCACCAAAAACATTTTTTCATATTTTGAGAGATCCACTTCACCCCCGATGCCTAAGAGTATCATTTTGGGATCCCTAGGGATTGGTGTTGCCAGGGTGGCAGAGACCGCGTAATACAGCTCTCCCAGAAGACCTGTAACACCCGACAGTCCCATATCATATGGTAGAAGTGGCAGGTTCCGTTTTGCATCTGAGGTATGTCTCGTCTTCCAGTCCCCCCATCTGGCCATGGCCATGTGTGAATGGTATGAGCGGTGAAGGATTCTTAATTGTATTAGCCTGAGTTTAGATTGTATACCAATTTCTCTAGGGGAAATTAATGCATCAACCCAGTCTTCTGGTTCCAGTTGACCTATATGCCTCAGCCCCTGTCTTAACGACAAGAAGACCAATCTGCTTCTAGTTGGCCCCTCAGCCCATCCCATGAATCTTGACCCTGCATACCGGCTCTTCTCCATAAATGGCCACACCATTCCTGTCTCCACCTCAGTCAAAACACTTGGCATTTACATTGATGCACACTCAATGTGACCTGCCAAATCAACAGCATTGCCTCTACAAAAGCCTACACAACAAAACCTATTCGAGCAAGCAGACCTTTTTTATCCACCACCAAACGCCTCTCAGTCGCCTATGCTCTTGTGCTGTCCAAGCTAGACTATTGTTATGCCTTACTCTGTGGGCCCTCAGACAAAAACCTGAACAGGCTCCAGATCATTCAAATCAATGCTCTCCGGGCAGCCCTGGACCTGAACAAATCTGACCACATCTCTGAGATAAGGTGCTCAGTCCATTGGCTCCCCACCTGGGAAATAATCAAATTTGAAATCCTCACAATTGCACACCAATGTCTGGGGACAAATGCCCTGACTTGCCTCGTCCAAAGGATCAAGAAATACTCACCAGCCAGACCACTCAGATCTTACATCAGCCAGCGATTACTCACTGTCAGATTTGGACAAAATATGCAGGTGGCTTAAGCTTCCCCACTGTCGTGGCTAACCTCTGGAACAATCTTTTGCTCCACCTGCGCTCTGAGACATCTTACCAACTTTTCAGAAAAAAACTAAAGACTCATCTGTTCCTCTAACTAACTTTAGCCATCTTCCACCGGTGTGGACTATACCCACCTATGTAATTGTACCTACCTATGTAACTAGAGCCCAGATACCTGAGGGCTAGCTGTGCTCACAATATATGTTTGTATTGCCACTCATGATGGAGCTCACAATAAATGCCAGCACTACCACTGCCTCTTTCCACAATATATGCCATAATGGCTCTGTCAAACAGTTGTTCATGCTTGCTAAATATATTGGCACTATAATACATTTTCCTGATGGTACCCACAATGCCAGCATCATTGTTAAACTCTTTCTTGCTGTTGGTGCAGTCTCTTTCTATCACCAAACAGACATGCAACCACTAATTATTTTTTGTCTCATCTTACCTTTGCATGCAATGTTAGAGTCTGCTAATTTCTTCTGCCGATGTACAGCGCACAGCAGCGGACATTTTCACAACCACAAGTCCCAGAATGCAAACATGACTCCCAAAGTACCGCTCAAATGTTATGGGTATTTTTGCCTACTGTATAGGCTTTTTCTGCCTGCCCAAGCTCCCCTTACTTCAGGTATCAGATTGTGCTATCAATTATAAAATCTCATCAGACCATGAGATATCAAACCTCTAAGAGATCTGGCCACACAGACACCTACACACTCAAAGAAAACACTCCAATCCCTCACCAGATACCCACATACTCACATCAAACACCACCATTACACACTTCATTCCATTAGATACCTTTTCATCTGTCTCCATTAGTCAACCCCAACTAGACACCTAAATCACTGCTCAACCGTCCAGCCAGTGGACACCTGGCTGCTTCATCATAAACACCAGTGCAATCAATCGCTGTATCAGCCATCCAGATTGCACTAGTTACAGACCAGGCATCCATTTACTGCATCTGAGGTTTACAGGCACGTTATACATGCCATATCATATCATTTCAAATCAAATAAATCCTACCTCGGAAATTCTGGCCTCGTGCACATTAGACTTTGCCATGAAACACCTCCATTGGACACCCCAAACCACCACCAGACTCTCATCCTAAGGCCGCCATAAGGACCCCTATGCTCTTCCCCATCCCCAGAAACCATTTCCCTCCACCATCCCCATCGGACACCCAAACTCACACTATCAGACCACGTGCCCTCCCAATTCTCAAGAGAAACCCAAGGCCCACCAACCAGGCCCTACTTGACAGTATCTGCCAATGTAAAAATAAACCTTGCAGACAGAATTCTACCAAAACGAACACTAGTATTGCTCCAAGTAGTTTGAAGGCATTTGCCAGCCAGGTTGGAATCCACGAAAAACAGAGATAAAAACAGTCATCTCCTGCTGTCTCAGCAACTTCATCCTCCACCTTCGCATGCAGGGTTGCCAGCATAGTTATTGCTTCTGTCAGGGTTCCATTTTCTCCATCATGGGAAGGTGTGAAGGTACAGCAAGAAATCTCCTTCCACCGCTGTAATTTAATCAATCCAGGACATACCTATTCTGGAGGGTCATAAGCCTAATGGCATTCAGTTTTTCTCTGATTGCATTAAATTCTTTTATAGTTGCATTGATCGTTTGCAGCATCTCCCACCTGATAATCTGTAGCCAATTGGCATTCACTGCAGTCTGAAGTCCAGGCAAAAATGTAGCTGGCATTATCATTGCCGTTTTACGGAATAATTTATGCTCATCTGGTATGTCGTTATAGGATTCTATTGACTTTAATGAGAAGTAGTTCTCCCTCTTCATGCGGCGGTGGTCTTTCTCTGGTGTTCATTCATTTTTGGAAAATCGTCACTATGGAGATCACTTTGGGGAATCTCTAATGCAGTAACATGTATGACTACACTGGAGCATACTCCTGCCCAAGTTGTAGGCTACTGCATGTAATCTGTGGTTCCACAGGTCCAAAATCGATCCATCAGCATGGCATTTCCTTCATTAATTTCTTGTACTTTGAGCACCTGCTCACATCCTTTATTTTCTCCAATCAGAATCAGGCCTTTATTCCTGAAGCACGTTTTAGCATTTTTTAGTGGTATGCTAGAGACTGGTCCTGCTTCATTATCAACCCATGTTAGAACCTTAGAATAATTAACCCATGACTCTAAACACATGTCATTTACTATTTGTACTGTGCTTACTGGTTCATTCTTCAATAAGTGTGAAGGACAGGATAAAATTCCTTCTTCCGATCCTGTACTGGTGGCAACATACACCAATAGATGAGGTCTCTCCCAGCATCATGGTATTCCTGATTTTTCCACTATGTCTGAACATTCCATCCTCCTCATTTTGACAACCTTTATTCGTTCTCCAATCTGAGATGGATACATATGTTTTTTGATTGTCCAACCCATGGCTTTTTCCATCATCTGTGTTTTTGCATAAGTATCTTCATATGGGAATGTTCTCCTTGGTTGCAAATGTAGGGTTGCCCATTTTCCCTGCAATTGTCCTCTGGTTGTGCATGCTGCTGGATGACTAAGGCACTTTGCATCATGTGCAGGCATTTCTTTTGCAATAAATGTTCTTGCTGCGTTCATGGTATATGGGATGAGAGAACATACGTAGCAGCTTTCATCTGACGGTCTCTCTCCCACTTCCTTCTTGTGCTGATACCCTAGGTTATTCTTAAAATTAGTCGAATTATTAAGATATGCATTTATATCTTCATGATCCTCCCCAGCATCTCTCATAAGTCAAACAATGGGCCTCATTATGAGTTTGCCGGTCTGGAAAAAAGAGTGCCGGTAAAATTACCGGCAACCTTGTTTCCAGATCGGCAAACTCTGAGTCTGCCTGCCGTGGCGGCTGTGCCCGACAGATCTGACCCTGCCGGGACGCAGCGGCCATGGTAGGCTGACCGGTCATGGAAGCACCGGGAACCGTTAGCAACGGTGCCGGTGCTTCTGTATCCCCACTCCCATAGACTCCTTCAGGACTCTGTGGGAATAGGGACTGACATTAAACCGACACCTAAATTCGAGGGCCACCAGAGTTGTAATCTCCCGGTGGCAAAGGGAAGTCAGACGCAGTAACATTTTTACAAGTCTGGCGGCAACTCACTGGTAGCACTGGCAGGGTTACTGCTGTACTCGTAATGAGGCCCAATGTGTTCAGTAAAATCAGGAAAGATGCTGCTTGTTCTTTTGTTATGGATCATAATACATGTTTTATTGTCCCTCACTGTATCTGCATTTTTAATCATTATGTGTCTAAATGTCATAATAAGAAGAAAGAACAGACAAATCATAATGCAGATCGACATTACAATTACTATTCCAGAAAATCCCATCGATTTTCTTGATGGCAATGCGGTTCTTATATCCGGAGCCTTCCCATCTTGGTTTTGATTCAATATGTATTTTACCTATGTTTTAAATTTTAAACTGTTTTCTGTCGTCTATGCAAGTCTTTATTGCCACATGTATATTAACCCAATAAATAAATAAAATATGTAATTTTGTTATTTTTCATAAATCACACTTTATATAAAAACTGTAAATATAATTGCCACTGTGATTCTGAAAATAATATGATTGTTTTGTGGATTGCTGGGAAATGTTACAATGTTCACATGCCATCTTGTCAGAGCTGAGTAAGACTGTAATATGTATGTGAAAACAGCTTACAAGAATGTCTGCAATGTTATTATGATGGGTAGCACTGGAGATGCAGTGTGCTCCTTGTCTTTCAGCTCCAGCACTTCAACACATTGCTCCTTGTACCTGTCTAAAAAGGTTCTAGGATAGCTGCAAGTCTATACATTCCTCATTAGATCTAAGATATGTTGATTTTTAATTTTAAAAAGGTTTTGTTATTTCATAGACTGTTTCTTTGCTCTTGGTAGCTGATCTTGTCTGCATGTGCAGAACTTCTTCTCTTGCATCACTGTCAGTAGATGCAGGAGTGCTCAAAGTTTCTCCCTTGTATGCTTTGATGTCATGCAGGTGCAGCCAGGCTCTCGCCTTATTTGTAGCTTAACATTTGTGGAGGTGACTTCTTCTACCTCATAGGGCCCCTCAAAATGGTTTATTCCAGGTGTGGACACATTTACACACCAGCACCTGGTCCCCTAGATATATTCTGGGTTGTTTTAAGAGGCTTTCTGGATCAGTTGGTAGGCTTTTTTCTTCAATCCTCTTTGACCCATCCCTCTGGTTCCTAATCTGTTGAGAAATAAAAGAGACGCTGGCAGTTATAGCTGCCAAATAATCATGCATCTCATCACCTAATGTCTTCGCTACACTGTGGGCATCAATTTCTAACCTAGTTGGAGGAGCAAGAGGAGCAAGAGGTGTTCTCATTCAGCATTCAGTCACCAGCTCATGAGTTGTCAAGTGGTGATCTAAGCCTAGCTGATTTTTCAGCACATCCAGCACATATAGTGCAAGGGGTAAGCAGTGTAACCACTCATTTTTTCAAGTGATTTCAATCTTAGCTATCCTTTCTTTAAGTAGTCCATTGAAATGTTCACAAATCCCATTCACCTGTGTGTGATAGGCAGAAGAGAACTTGAGCCTCATCACGATTTGGGCCACCACCACATTTAAAGGTCCGCCTAATCATGGGTATGGCATGTTTACTCCCGGTTCGGAGCTGGGGTAAACATGCTGGAAAAATGCTGATTTTCTGTGCAATGACCGTACGGTAATACCACCGGTGGTAACTGCACCAAAAAAAACCCATTGGATCCAAAAGACCCAATGGGGAATAACATTTACTGCCCAACCTGTGATGTGGCGGTAATACCACCAGACAGATGGTGGTAACACAAATAAAGTTGGGCAGTATCCCATTCGGGATACCGCCCAACTCATGATGAGGCCACTTGTGTTTTATCCTCAAAAAAGAGTTACTTATTCAAATAGTTCATTTTCAAAATGCGGTCCATTGTCAGACCACAAGACCTCACACACACCCCATCTTGGAAACACCTCATGCACATGGAACTTGGCAGCGCATGTAGCATCGGGGTGCGAACATGGACCTGCCTTGATCCATCTGGAAAAGGGACATACCACGACCAGCATATACCTGTAGCCATTGCAAATATGCAGCATATCTACATAATCTATATGTAGATGCTGAAATGAGCCATTGGGTTTAGGGATAGCTCCTCTCACTGTTCGCAAAGTGTGCCCTCTAGTATATTTCTGGCACATGATGTAATTCACAATAAACTTTGCAACATGTAATAAACAAATTTGTTGAAAATCAATCTTCTGCAATCGTAACAGCAAGACTCTCGAGTAGTATACGCAGGGTAGTGAAGCTGATCCAGCGCTACCCGCAATAATACTAGAGGCATAACTGGCTTTCCAATGCTATCCTGCCCCCAAACTGCCTCAGTGGGGGGATAAAGAACACCCCCATTTTGTTCATAAGTCTTGCTCCTCTTGTGAGGCTTGACCTTGTATTTCAATGAACTGAACAATAAATAGGCAGCATGTTGAAGCCCTCCTTTACCAACATGCATTGTCTTGACATTTGTTTAACACTTTGTAGTTCGAAATCAGTAATATTTGGGAATTTTGCTTCCTTTTTTGGCTTCTAATTCTGCAGCTTCACTTCCGCGAGAAATCATGTCTGTTCTTTTAGTATGTGCTGCACATTTTACAACTGCAATAGTCAATGGGAGCCTTAATTCTTCAATGATGTAACAACTGGTGTAATAACATCCAATAAGCTCTCTCAAACAAAATAGCTCTCTTACAAGCCAAAACAGAATCTATAAAAGCTAACCTTGCCACCAAAGACCACTCTAGCAATAAACATTGCTTCCCCCAACCCGTCTTCCCCCTTCCACTTCTCCCCAGGACACAGTAGTTAACATAATTGCTAGCCTAAAACCTTCTAATTGTCAAGGTAACCTGTGCTCTGTCTCAGTTATCAAGGCTGGGGCTAAAGACCTAGCTCCTTCTATCATCACCTTGATAAGTTCATCATTTAAGAACTTATCTATCCCCAACAACCTTAAAGAGGCGTGGGTCCTACCTCTTCTCAAAAAACCTGACCTAGACCCCAATATACCAACTAACTATAGACCCATCACAAGTGTTCCTTTTCTCCTGAAAATACTAGACAGAGTGGCATACCTTCAAATGCAATGACATTTGGAAGACAACAACCTCTTAGGCCTGCGACAATCTGGCTTTAGACCCAGGGATGGGACTGAAACAGTCCTCCTGGACCTAAAAAACCAAATGGCTGAAGCTAAAGATAAGGGCAATCTGGCTATCTTGCTCTTGTTGGATCTGTCTGCAGCCTTCGACCTGGTCGATCATCAAATTCTGACCAAACACCTCTCCTCCGCTGCCGCATTCTCCCAGAATGCCACCATCTGGATTTGGTCCTTCCTGTCCGACAAAATGCCACGGTCTTTGCCCCTTCTGCTGTGGCTGACCCCGTCCCAATCCAATGTGGAGTCCCCCAGGGATCTTGTATTTCCCCTACGCTTTACAGCATCTTTACCAAGTTCCTCTTTGACCGCCTTGATGACCTGTGGTCACATAAACAAACTATGCTGACGATACCCAGGTCCTCATCACGCTCACCTGGTGCTATGAGAAAGATGTTGCAAAACTAAATGAAATCTACCTTGAAATCCGAGCATGGATGGCTACCCCTAGCCTTTCCTTAAATAATGACAAGACGGACATGCTTATCGTTGGTTCCCAGGTCCGTCTTAAAAAACTCGACCCCAGGTACCAGTCCTTCACCATTGATGGCAACATCAAAAAAGTCTCAAAAGAAGTCAAAACGCTGGGCGTGTATCTTGACTCCACACTGTCGCTCAATAAACAAGTAAATGCCACTATTTCATCCACTGCCTATACTAATAAACGTATCAATGCCTGTAAACCATTATTATCCACCAACAGCTACCTCACATTGGCTAGGGCTCTGATACTGTCCAGATTGGATTATTGCAACACACTCTTCCTTGGCTCCACTCATCACAACCTGAACAGACTACAGGTTCTACAGAAAAACGCCCTCAGATGTGCCCTTAATCTTCCCCCAAGGCCCACATCTCTATCTTCAGAAAGGAAGTTCATTGGCTCCCTATCCGTGACAGAATCCAACTACGCTCACTCGTCATTACACATAAATGCCTCTCCTTGACAGCTCGACATTACCTATCAGATCCATTCACCAGACAAAGCTCATCCAGACCAACCAGATCCCCATATCGCACCAACGAAACATTCCGAAGTTTAACCTGAAAACAGCAGTGGGAGCAAGCTTCCCTGTGTTAGCAGCAAAATGCTGGAACGCACTTCCCATGGAAACTAGAGTTGACACCTCGTTTCGGTCGTTCAGAGCCAAGGTGAAGGCTCTAATCATGACTCAGCAATAGCCTGTTATCTGCCCTCTTCAAAATCTCTCACCCTGTAATTCTGTGTCATCTATAGCCGTGGACCATTCTATAACCAATCAATTTTGTAACTATAGATGCTCTCTACTGTCACGGACCATCCTGTAACCTGTTCCCTCATGATATTTATTGTATTTTATCGTCTTCTGTATATTACATGTGCAACCGTCTGTAACCTATGTTGATTTATAGGTCTAATGAGCCCAGTTACCCCAGGGTTTGGCTGCGCTATATGAATAAACTAAACTAAACTAAACTAAACTAAACTAAACTAAACTAAACTAATGAGTTTATTCAATAGGGTTGAATGTTGCACTGGTGTGCCGTCTGTGCGGTGGAAGCCCCTCCTTTTCAAGCATGACAAACCTCTGTGTACAGTTGACATCACAGAGGCAGAGCCAGAGTACACTGTCACTTCCTCATTCTCGTATCTTTGGAGTGTGGGGATAGGTGCCACTAATTCAGCAGCTGGCGCTGAGCAATGCAAAGGCAATCTCGTACTTGTGAATACTTCAAATTCACCCTCGCGGTTCAGCTTCACTACCGCTGATCCAGTATGTTTTTTGCCAGTTGTTTGATCAATTTGTGAATAAACAACAATAAAGAGAATTTCCCCTCCTCAGAGAGCATTTTCTCTAACACAGGGAATGTCATGATAAAATTTGGTATGTGTTGTGCAGTCATGTACATACTCATCCTCCCCTACTGGTTCTGCTATGAATGTTGCTAGGTTCACTATTCTGCATCTAACAATTTTAATCACAGGTTTCCAGATAATTTCCTTGTACCCTGATGATCTTTGTGTGGTCAATGTATTTTTAGGTTTTTCTAAAATAGCAAATAATGCATGCTCATCAAAGAATGTTACTGAACAACCCATTTTAATACTTGAAGCTTTTTTGATGTCAAATGCAGTGGCAGCTAAAGGTGGTTCACAAAGGTAAACCCTTTCATAACTGTATCTAAAATCCCACTGTAGTAAGCCAGTGGTTTATGCCCAAGTCCTAATGTTGTTTTCTGGGTAAGGACTGCTATCATGACATCTCGATTTGAATGGCAAAATAAATAAAATGCTTCATGATAATCTGGAATTCCTAACTCGTGGGCTATACTGATTGCGTTTTTCAATACCTCAAATCTTCAGTCATCTTATCTGTCCGTTGTTATCTTACTTTTGCCCACCTGTGCTTAATAATTGCTTCTGCTCTTTCAGGTGTCTCTTTTCTCCCTTCTTGCAAGATTAACTGTCCCATATACAGGACCTTTTCCTGACAATATTGTAGCTTTTCCTTGTACACCTTGTATCCTTTCCCTGCTAGTATTGTCATTAGCCAAACTGAGTCTTCTCTGCATCTTTCTTCTTTCTCACTGCACACTAAAATGTCATCTACGTACTGAATATTGCGCTTTCAAGCTGAACATTACCCACATTCATCTATAGGACCCTGTTAAAGATCGAGGGGGTAACAAGTGTGTTTCAGGCGGATATTTCTATATGAAAAGAAAGTCAAATCTTGTGAGTCCTCATGAAGGGGAAATGAGAAGAGCACCTTTTTAAAATCTATAACTGTAAAATATTTGGCCTTTGAGGGGATATTACATAATACTGTAGCGTGATTTGGAACGATGGAATCTCTGCTTCAACAATATTGTTTAGAGGGAGGAGATCCTGGATAAATCTCCATGACCCCCTAGTTATTTTCTTCACTGGGTACACAGCCGTGTTACATGGGGACTCAGATGGCACTAATATTCCTTGTTTCATTTAAGTGTAAATGGTCATGAATATACCTTTATCCGCTTCTCTAGACATGGGATAATTCTGTGCTCATGGCAAAATTGCTCCTGGTTTGAGTTTAATTTTAAGTGTTCCTACTCCTTTCAATAGGCCCATGTCATATGGACTAGTAGTCCATAAAATATTTGCCATTTTCTCTAAACCTTTCTGGAAAAAGGACGGTTTCTTTTTTACCATTGACATTCTCTGCACTATTTCTATATTCTCCTCTAAGTGAAACCTAACAAAAATACTAATTCATCATCTGAACAATCATCGCTATAAAGCTCTTTGTCTTTCAAGTCTGTCAATCTGTATCCTTCACCGAGGGCTATCACTGCTATCCATTCTCTCCCCTCATCACCTGTTCCATGGGCATCCACCCTCTCCTCTCTGACCACTGCTGCTTCTATCCCTAAAGGGATAACCTGTTCTTCTTCATCATCCATAGGTACTTCTGGTCTAAGCAAAATCTTTTCAGGTATTCTCAATATTTAACCTACCAATTTGGGTAACCACTATAAAAAGAACAGTCACTCCATGCAAAAATATTTCTGGATCTAAAGGGACTCCTCGCAATGCTTTCTGGCCTATAAAGGCTAATATAAACTCTTTCACATTCATGTACTGTATTTCAGGAGCGGAGCACACTATTTGTTCGTCAGTAAACGATATCGTCGTGTTAAGTGTTGTCATTAAATCACATCCTAATATGTTAACTGGTGTCTGCTGAGAATATAATAATGGCATCAACATGTTGTGTTCTCCTATAGAGATTGGTAATTTGTTTGTAAAAGGAACTGAGTTCATCACCCCAGAAAATCCCTGCACGCTCATGGCAATTCCTGACATTTGGTATTTTCCCTCATGGACACAGGAATGAGTTGCTCCAGTGTCTACAAGGAACAAAAATGTCTTGCCTCCTATCGCTACCTTGACCCTTGGTTTCTTTAGGGGGTGTGGTGTCACTGATAGTACTGAAAACATCAATGGACTCTGTGGGCTGTCCTATTATGTATAAAAATGAATCCCCATACCTGTCAAAGGAATTCCTCCTACCACGGTCACACTACCTAATTTAGATGTGGGAACTTGTGGGATGCCTGCATTTGTATTCCATTGTGGTACCATTGCCTGTTGTTTCTGTGCTTGCTGGGTTTGTATCTGTTGTGTTTGCATAGGCACTTGCTGTGGTTGCTCTTGTGGCAATTGCATTTGAAATGGAGCTTGCTGTGGTTGTGGCACACGTGCCTGATTCTGTGTGTGATGGTGGGCATAATACTTCTGTGGTTCCATATTATACTGTGGAACATAGCACATCCCCCCTCTTGGAGCTTGACAATATTGATGCATATCTCCTCTACTTCTGCATTTTCCGACTATATGTCCTATCCTTCGACAATTCCAACATAGTTGCGGCTGTCCGCCATTAAATCCTCTCCCTTTTGGCTAAAACAAAACCCACTCTGATCCACAGGATATACTACATTACTTTTCTGCCTTGTTCGCATCTCTTGTGTCACCACACCTTCACTACTCGTTAATACTGCTGCCTCTATGACCAGTTTTGACAATTCTTTCTGAACTAACTTCGCTTCCGCCTGCTTTCTACTCTCAGCTTTCTTCTTGTTCTTCCCCTGTAACAACTACAATGGTGCACAATAGCAATTGTATTTCTGGCCATGCCTTTGCTTCCATCCCTACCTGTTTCTGCATCTGCCTTTGCACTGGCTCAGGCAGTTCCTGACATAAAGTGTCATAAACAAATGACCAAATGACACTGTTTTGTCCCACGGTTCTCTCGTCTCAAGCTGCCATTTCTCTTCAATATCTTGAATAAAGGCAACAGGATCTCCATCCTCACCCATTTTCCTAGTCATAATCGCACCCACATCTGACATCTGAGGTATCAGTATATTGTACTCTGAGCGCCGCCCACACATCTGCTCTGCAATTGTTAAATGGCCTTCCATCGTGTGTTGTGTTTTTTGCAGTCACGTCTGCATACCCTGGTAATTTCCAAATGTCGTCAGCCCTCTTTTCTAGAATGGGTGCCAGCAGGCCTTTTATGTGACCTATGGCCAGCGTCATTCCTGATGTCATTCTCTCTAACTCATAACACCAGGCTCACTGCGTCAAGACTAACCGAAACTGAACCTGCAGAGAATACAAGAAAACAGATGGAAATCCTCTCATTACTTACTTAACTTCTCTGATTAGAATTGACTTTAAAATCCATAACTAATAAGTTAAGAATCATACCTGGTTCTTCTCCTAAAACTTCTTAGAGAAGTTTGCAGAAGCAGCTGAAAAATCTTTCTTACTTGGGTCTCTCGAAATTTACAGCAACTTCTTATTCATGGGAAACCTGAGAAGTCTTGCTCTTGCCTTTTCAAAGTTGACAAATTGGTCCAGTAAGATTGTCTTTAGGGGGGCGTGGTTTGATGGCTACGTGAGAGGACGTTCCTTGGAGGAGCTCCCGATGATCCGATCTTGATCCTGGGAAGAAGTGATGGTTTTCGGTTGACTTTCTAGCCCGCGGTGCACCCAAGGGTGCAGGAAAGTGGGGGGCACATGGTGAGTGCCCTCCCCACCAGCGAGACTGCATATCCACAAAACTAGACTTCGAAGAAGGTGGTGGTCGCGCAGTGGAAGGGCAGCACCCAAGATGGCCACCCGTGGACAAAGGGTCATAAATGGTCCGTGGAGCTGAGAAAGACAAAGCTGGCCGGAGCGTGGGCGAGCCCAACCAGATAGACGTGTCGCATGCGCCTCTGACTGGTGGTAAGAACATAAGTGCGAGCCCCCACTGAGGAGGCCCTGGATCGTGGCGGGCCAGCAGAGTGAACCCGAGTCCAGCGGAACCTTGCTGTGAAGGGGCCGGTGAGCGAACCCCGCAAGGCGCTCCGCAGCGCCGAAGACACAGCTGGGCACGTGGGCCCAACCGACACAGCAGGATGTCCTCCGAGGTGGTGCGACTCTGGATCAAACAGCCCACGATGGAGGCCTACGCTAGGTCGCCCTCGGGCGCGGAAGGGGGCAAGAGCAAAGAAGCCCCCACGGCGGCAACGGACCCACCGGGTACTATCCAGGAGGTGCTGGCAGCAATTGCCGACTTGAAGGTGGCTTGGGAGACGAAGTTGGGCCTGGCCATGAAAGAGCTGCAGGAGGGCCTAGACCTTAAGATCGGAGCGGTCCGAGAAGAGGTGAACCTGTTGCGCCAGGACATGCGAACGATCGCAGAGCGCACTGGGGAACTGGAGAAGGAGTTGGCCCTGACCACGGAGGCGTGCAATGCACACGCTAAGGAGCTTCATGCCCTCGTGCAACGAGTGGGCAATTTGGAGGACAGAGCAGGCAGAGGGGCGCTCCAGGCGCAACAACATTCACATAGTGGGTGTCCCGGAGGGAATGGAAGGATTACGTTGAAACCATGCTCTTGCAGGAGATCACAGGCAGGGAGCTGACCCAGGGTTTCGCGGTCGAAAGGGCACATAGGGCCCTGACCAGGAGACCGGCCCCGGGAGCCCCCCCGGGGCCGCTGATCACGAATATCTTGAACTATCGTGACCGCGAACAGATTCTCGAATTTTTCCGAAAAGGAGGTACGATAGAAAGGGGGTCAGCGAAAATAACGGCGTATCCGGATTATACGCTGCTCGTACAGTGGAGCCGAATGAACTTTGGAACGGTGAAAAGGAGGCTTAGAGAAGCAGGCCACCGCTACATGTTGCTCTACCCCGCCAGGTTAAAGGTGTTTTATAAGAACAGAACCCTCTTCTTTGAGACGCCGACCGAAGCGATGGAGTGGTTGGATATGCAAGGTCAACCTCAGGAATCGGATGCCCAGACAGAAGCGGCTGGAGATAAGTAGCATGTTGCAGAGGCACCCATGAGGCCATAGTAACGACATTGGGACATTGGGACTGGAATATAGTACGATATTGTGCTTGTGGGGAGGAAGTCTTCTCCTTCCCTCATCTCCGACTGTCTGTCTGCTATCCAGGAATGGTGTGCCGCCAATGACCTCTGCCTTAATGCCAGTGAGACTGAGATTCTACTCATCGGCACACCCACTTCCTCCTTCCCTGCAGTGCTCTGGCCAGCCTCTCTTGGCCCGCTTCCTGCTCCTACTTGCAAGGCAAAAAACCTCGGGGTCATCTTCGACTCCACACTCTCCTTCTCTCCTCATATAACTGACGACTCTAAGAAGTCTCACTACCAGCTGCACCTCCTCAGAGGTATTCTTCCCTTCCTCTCCTTCCCCCAGAAGCTCACGGTCTCCAGAGCCCTGGTTCTCTCGAAGCTGGACTACTGTAACAGCCTCTATCTTAATCTCCCTGCCTCTACTCTCCGCCCTCTGCAACTCATCCAGAACAGGACTGCGAGACTTGTCCTTGGCCTCAAGCCCAGTGACCGTATCTCTCCAGGACTGAAATCTCTACACTGGCTCCCTGTGGCTGCGAGGATTAAGTTCAAAACCCTCTGCATTGTCCACAAGGCCTTCTGGGGCCTGGGGCCTAAATACCTTCAACTCTCTCTTCCTAAATATCTTCCTTCCCGAGCCCTTCGCTCATCTGTCTCCAACTCCCTCGGGGTCAGCCGCTTCTCGAAGCAACGAGCTGGGGGTAGATCTCTCTCTGCGGCAGGGGCCTCCCTCTGGAACAGCCTTCCTGCCTCCCTGAAACTTGAGGAGAACCATCTTCGGTTCCGGAAGCACCTCAAAACCTTCCTCTTTACTTCTGCTTTCTCTCTCCCTCTCCCCTGCTAATTCGTCACTGAAACTGAACTGAACCTGCACCTGGGCCACTCTCACCGATCTCGGTCCTTGGCCCAGCCACTCTCCACTTGCACTGCCTCCCTGGCAACCCCTGCACTGCGGGACTGTCTCTGCATCCCTTACAGCCCCCCCCTCCCAGCACTTGTCTGCACTTACCTTGCACTTGCCACCAGCTGGCCCTATTTATTATTTATTTTTTATTCTACTTACCCTGTTCAGCACTTCCCCCTCTCCCCTTCCCCTTGCACGTTTTCCCTTCCCCCTACCCCTGCACTTGGGCGATCTGAATGACACCTGGCCTAGTAGGATCGTTGCCTGTCTTTCCCCCCCTGTTCCCCCCTCCCTGCCTCGTCGCGCCTTGAAACACTTGTGTATAGGTGCGTTACAAATGCCATATCATATCATCATAAGTCATGGTATCTGCCGGCGGGTCCCGTTGAATGCACTTCTCCTAAATAGACGACTGGGAGCTCCTGGGGAGCACCCTCTGCACCCAATAGTAGTACACTTAGTTAGGTCACTATTAGATTGGTGACACCCCGCGGGGTCCTCGTCCTCGGACACGAGACGGGTCCAGACGTGGGTAGGCCTGAGATCCAGGGATGGAGCTGGGCTATTGTTGGGGGTTGGCGGGGAGGGGGGAGGGAGGAGTTGTGTGCAGTGGTGCGAAGTTGGGGAAGGGGGAGGGGGTATTGTTTGTGAATAAAAGGGAGAGAGCCAGGGAACGAACTAACATGGGGAGCATTATGGGAAGGGATGGGATGGAGATAGTCTGACCGGATGGCATCGGGTAATCTCAGAATTGTGACCTGGAATGTACGGGGCCTTAACAGCTACCTGAAACGTAACAAAGTGATGTTGTACTTAAAGAGGATGCGCGTAGACATAGCCCTGCTGCAAGAGACCCACCTCACTAGGGAAAGGCTGGAGGTGGTCAGGAGGAAATGGAAGGGCAATGTTGTGGGGGCGGCGTACTCGGCGTATGCTAGAGGGGTCATTACTTGGGTGGCGCCTCATGTGCCATTTCGGATGCTTGATTCTACGGTGGACCCGGAGGGTAGAATGGTGGTGGTAACGGGTCTCCTGGAAAACAGAGAAGTGCACATCATAAATTTGTATGCCCCCAATAACGACACAGCGGCTTACTTTAGGACCCTCTACCGTAAAATTGGCCCCCTGGCAGGGGGTACGGTAGTGTAGGGGGGCTTTAACTGTACAGTGGATCCCAGAATGGACAGGTCCAAGGACAGGGCAGGGAAAACGGCACCAGCGGCTAAAGCGCTCGGTACCTTACTGAAAGACCTAGGCCTAGAGGATGGTTGGAGAAGGCTGCATCCCACGGATAGGCAGTATTCACACTACGCAGCGCCACATGATTTGCACACAAGGTTAGATTACATGTTTGTAACAGCCGAGATAGTGAGAGACATAGAAGGAGCGGAATACAAGGCCCGAGTACTATCTGACCACTCGCCCTTGGTGGTAGACTGGAGACATCAGCCCCCAAGACCGCGGATCCCTACATGGAGACTCAGGACCGAGGCTCTTCAGGACGAGGGGTTTCGGGAGGGCCTGAGGGATGCCATCGAAGAAATACTTTGATATAAATAAGGGAAGCGTAGGCTCTGTGGGCACACTGTGGGAAGTGTTTAAGGTGGTGGTGCGCGGGGTAGCCATTTCCCAAGCTAAGGGGTTACAGGGGGGTGTCGAAAGGGATCTCCAGGAGGTGGAAAGGTAGCTAGAGGATCTCACGCGTTGCGAGAGCACCGCTCATGATAACAGAACCAAAGTAAAGGAGCTACAGTTGTCCATGCAGACTCAATTACAGGAAATACACGGAGAGGATACACGCAGGGGGCGACAAGCCAGGCAGACTGCTGGCCTGACTGTATAAGAGTGAGACCCCCCGCTCGGTGATCAGCGAGATTAAGGATGAGAGAGGTTGCATATGCAACACCCAGAAAGAGGTAAATGAGGACTTCCTTAAGTTTTACAGACACTTGTGTGAGGACACAGGGGAGGATATGTGTCAAGACATACTGGACACATTGGAGGACATAGAGCTGCCCACCTTGGATGATCTAGAATGCGCCGAGTTAGACGCACACGTCACCTCGGATGAGCTGGAGGTAGTGATTCGGAACTTGCCCACTTGCAAGGCGCCTGGTTCGGATGGGCTGCCCAGCGAGTTCTACAAAACATACAAGCAAGAGTTGCTTCAGCCACTGCTTGCCACTTTCAACGAGGCCTATGAGCAGGGGGAACTCCCATTGTCCCTCCGCGAGGCTGTAATCATCCCAATCTTGAAACCAGGCAAGCCGGCCGTGGAGTGCGGGTCTTACAGACCGTTGTCCATGCTTAACCAGGACAGCAAAATACTCACGGCTGTGCTGGCTAATAGACTGAAGAAGGTGATTAAGAAACTGATACACCCAGATCAGACGGGATATGTTCCAGGCAGGAACATCACCGATAACCACAGGAGGCTACACCATGTTATAGACCAAACTGAGGGGGACACGGGCGAGTTGGCTATAGTGTCGTTAGACGCGGTCAAGGCCTTCGACTCGGTACGATGGGCCTGGCTGAAAGCGGTCCTGAAGGGGTACGGAATGGGACCTGGATACCTCAGATGGGTCCAGTTGTTTTATAGCACTCCGATGGCGAGAGTCAAAACAGGGTCCACAGTCTCAGATTCTTGGCAGCTTTGCAGGGGGGCCAGACAGGGATGCCCCTGGTCACCCATGCTATATATACTGGCATTAGAGCCCCTGGCAATATGCCTGCGACAACAATATGGGAAGGTGGGCATAAGCACTGTCAGTGGAGAGCACCTGATATCATTATATGCGGATGATATGCTCCTTTATTTGTGTTATCCAGAAGAAAACCTGCAGTACATGCTGGAGGTAATAGAACGTTACGCCATCCTCTCGGGCATATCGGTGAACCCTGGAAAGTCTAGTCTGCTCCCTTTGGGCAGACATAGGAATGTCCCGGTACAGAGGCTGCCGGTCCTGCCAATACCATGGCAGCCCGTGACATTTAGGTATTTGGGAATAAATATTTACCACAAGGTCGAGGCAGAACACAAGCATAATATGGATAAGACGATAGAGGGGATCAAGAACAGCATGGTATTCTGGTCTAGATTGCCCCTGACCATGATGGGGAGGGCAGCCTTGCTCAAGATGGTGGTCCTGCCTAGACTCTTGCACTTTTTTGTGAACGTCCCGTTTTTGATACCTAGGAGCCTATTTGTGAAACTTCATAGCGTGTGTAGGGGTTTCGTGTGGTAGAGCTCTAGGAATAGGGTTGCTCTGTGGAAGCTCCAGAACCCATGTGACAGGGGAGGGATAGGCCTGCCCAATTTTGAACTCTATTACCTGGCGGGGCAGCTGCAGTACGTGGCCAGGTGGCTTTCAGCTGAAGACTCGGCGGAAGCTAGGCTTCTGCGTGGAGACACAGCCCCATACTTTCTGATGGAAGTGGTGTGGTTGTGCAGAGACAAACTGGTGGGCAAGGGGCGGCTACTGAGGCTGGGCTTGGAGATCTGGCACAGGACATGGAAGATTGGGGGGGACTCGGAGCCGTACTCTCAGCAGGCCCCTTTGGCGGCGCTGTGCGGGAGCGACTCTCAACTACTTGAATCGGTCCGTAGATACTGGGAACAGGTAGGCCTGGCCACCCTCGGGGACATATGGCAGGAAGGGGAGGCAGTGGACTTTCAGAGGTTGCAGGAAGAGACGGGGGTACACGGTGGCCAATATATAACCTACACTAGGCTTGTGAAAAACACTAGAGAAAGATGGCCTGAGACAGTGCTGACGGAAGACCCTGACGCCTCCCTGGAAACCATGTATGATATATCGAGGATATATGAGCTCCTGCGAGTAAGGGCAGGGAAGGAGTTGCTTCAATTGAGACAAGACTGGGGGGAGGAGGTGGGAGGTCCCATGACGGACGGGCAATGGGAACGGGCCGAGAGGTACCACAAAAAGGTGTCCCGAAACGCAAGATTCCAACAGCTTCAATTGTACGTTACCCACAGGGCTTATTTAACCCCCGGGAAGATTGCAAAGTTTGGAGGACCAGCTACGCAGCAATGCCCCAGGTGTGGGGAGGTTAATGCGGGACTGCTACACATGTTTTGGGCTTGCCCGGAAGTGCAGAGATTTTGGGACGAGGTCAAGACGAAACTGGCTGGTGGGGGGGTGGTGCTGGATGTGGAATCGGCCTGGTCATGCATGCTTGGGCTTTTCCCTAGAGCCCGGCATTCAAAACACATAAGCAAGATGAACGACCTGGCTTGTGTTTTGGCCAAGCGCAGGATTGCCATGGGCTGGAAGGCGGGCCACAGACCTAGGGTGGAGCTATGGTGGACGGACCTCTTGAGGTGGGCGGAAGCTGAATCTGTAGTCTGGTTCGAAGCGGTCACCAGGGGGGGCGAGGTGGAAGTAGGGCCCTTGCTGGCCTGGTGGCAATTGGTGGCCTCTATAGCAAACCCTCACCAGGGTAACAACGGAACAGAGGGCCCGGATGATGACTGCCTAAGTACTGTGCTACCCAATAATGCTCCCGTAAATGACATGTGAGAACCGGCTCTAGTTTAAAGGGAGGGGGGGGAGTTCTAATGAAAATGTGCTGGACTATGATGCTTTCTATGTTTTGAAATAGTTGTAGTGTGTTTGTTTGATTTCAAAATAAAATACAACTATTTTAAAAAAAAGATTGTCTTTAGTAATGTCTTGTTTTCTTCTTTCCTTAAGTTCCAAACTATTTACGAAACAATTGAGTACGTAGATTCTTGAAGAAACGCGCGCAAAGATGCACACACGCTGAAGAATACCTGCGCTAAAATCACACGCGCTGAAAAGTCCACGTGTTGAGGTGCACCCACGCTGAAGAATACCCGCGCTAAAGTCACACGCGCTGGAAAGTCCACGTGTTGAAGCGCACCCGCGCTGAAGAATACCCGCGCTAAAATCACACGTGCTGAAAAGTCCACGTGTTGAAGCGCACCCGCGCTGAAGAATACCCGCGCTAAAATCACATGCGCTTGAAAGTCCACGTGTTAAAGCGCACCCGCGCTGAAGAATACCCGCGCTAAAATCACATGCGCTGACAAGTCCACGTGTTGAAGGGCACCCGCGCAGAAGAACACACGTGCTAAAATCTCATGCGCTGAAGAGTCCACGCACTGCAGAGTTCATGCGCTAAAACACACGCGCTTGAAAACACACGCACAGCAGAGTACCCACGCAGAAACACACGCGCTTGAAAACGCACGCACAGCAGAGTTCATGCGTAGAAGGATTCTCACGCTAGGAAACACACGCGCTGGTAAACACACGCGCAGCAGAGTTCTCGCGCGCCAAGGAATTCTCGCGATAGGAATCTCACGCACGTAACACACTCGTGCTTTCTACGTACACGCGCAGACAAATTCTCGCACTATGAAACACACGCACTGGTTACACACGAGCAGTAGAGTTCTCGCGCAGACAAGTTCTCGCGTCGAGGTATTCTCGCAATAGAAAGCCCACGCGCATAACGCACGTTAAACCTCGCGCTTACTTTCAAACGAACACCAAATTTCACGCACTTAAACAATTCAAAGTTAAAGGCTCCAAGAAAACATTTTACGAATTCTCTCTCAAACGACTTCAAGATGAAGGCAAAGCAGAAGAATTAAAATCTCAAAAGATAGTCACTTATCTCCAAAATGATTTCTAAATATCTTCAGGGTTTCCTGTCTTCAGATCACTTTCCTGGTAAACAAAGATCTTCTCCTGACACCCTCTAGAGAGTAGCCGCTCAACTGCTAGCGCCTGAAGGATAAAATCCACCAGGCCCAAGACTAAAGCAGGAGCAGCCACTACACACGTCCTCTCAGTTGGGTGTTAGATGATGAAAGGCAAAGAGTGACAGTTTAAAATGTTCATTGTTGTTCTGCAGGGTTCTCTAGCCAATCAGAGCAGTCACTGAGAAACTCCATTTTGCCTTGGGTCAGAATCAGGATTCTGTATTAAGAAGTTAAGGCCAAACCAACTACAATAGAAAACGTCCCACTCACATAAGGCCAATCTAAAAGGGATAATAATAATAATAAAGAGATAAAGGGAAAGAAACCTGACAGTACCCCCCTCCTAATGCCCAGTCCCTGGGCCTACTTTATGTGGATTTTTGGCATGAAACCTAGCAATTAAATTGGGAGCATGTACATCAACTGAATCTTCCCAAGTTCGTTCTTCAGGTCCATATCCCTCCCAATCAATTAAATACTGCAATTTTCCCCTCATTTTCCTGGAATCCAAAATCTGTTTAACCAAAAATTCCTCAGATGAATCCTCCAAAATCACAGGAGGAGGAGGTGTTCTAAATCTAGTTCCTGAACTAACTGGCTTTAAAAGGCTAACATGGAAATTGGGGTGTACCTTCAATTGCTTGGGTAATTTCAATCGCACTGCCACAGGATTGATGATTTTCTCTACCTCAAAAGGGCCTACAAATCGCGGACTGAATTTATTCTTCCCCTTAATTTTTAGATACCGGGTAAAAAGCCACACTAAGTCTCCTACCTTGTACTCAGGACTTGCTTTCCTTCTCAAATCAGCACATCTTTTATACTTCAACTTGCTTTCCCCCAGCACCTTTTTTGCTCTATCCAAATTATTCTTCATTACCAGCAAACGATCTTCCACTCCAGGATTCCCGGAATCCTCAAAAATCTCAAAACTCAGAAAGCGAGGATGAAACCCACGACCCAAAAAGAACGGGGACATAGAAGTAGCATCCTTATCACAATTGTTGTAAGAGAATTCAGCCAACCATACTAAATCCACCCATTCCTCTCTGCCTTGTAAATAACACCTTAAAAATTTCTCCAATTCCTGATTTACTCTCTCTACTTGTCCATTAGTCTCAGGATGAAACCCAGAGGTTAAACTAACTTCCACCCCAAGTTTCTTACAGATGGCCCTCCAAAATGTTGAGATAAATTGAGATCCCCTATCAGAGATAACCTTACTAGGGAGCCCATGCAGTCTAACAACACCTTGTAAGAAACTATGAGCCAGTTTTTCCGTTGTAACCTCTCACTCCATCGGTAAAAAATGCGCTTCTTTAGTAAGAAGATCCACCACAACTAGAATGGTAGTACAACCTTTATCCATAGGAAGATCAACGATGAAATCCATAGAAATAGTGTGCCAAGGACGAGGAGGAACAGGTAACGGCTCCAATAAACCATGAGGCTTCCCAACTTGACTTTTTGCGTGTGCACAGACTACACATGTCTTAACAAAGTTCAATGTGTCTTGGCAAATTTTTCCCACCAAAAGTTCCTTCAAACTAACTCCAGAGTTTTCCTGAAACCAGGATGTCCTGACAAGATGGATTCATGACAGTTTCTCAAAACCTTTTCTCTTAACTCTTCAGTAGGTAAATAAAGCTTGTCAAAAAATGGTAGACCGTCTTTTAAACTTCTGGCTGGATCTAGTCTCACCCACTCCTCCATCTTCTGCAAGGACATATTCTGGCGAATTTCGTTCAAGACGTCCATGCCTTTAATGACTCCAGCTAACAAAAAACGTTCTGGAGCAAGAAGAGGTTCTGGCTCCTGAACCTCTCTCACCTCACTTCCAGGAAATTGGCGGGATAAGGCTTCAGCTTTTTTGCTCAAACTTCCGGGTTTAAAGGTCACGACAAAATCATAGTCCGCAAAAAATAAGGACCAACGAAGCTGTCGTGGAGACAAAGTTCTTGCAGATTTTAAAAACAATAAGTTTCGATGATCAGTAAGAACCGTTACCGTGTGTCTTGCTCCCTTAAGAAAATGTCTCCATTCTTCAAAAGCGGACTTGATTGCTAGCAGCTTACGATCTGAAATTGTATAGTTAACTTCCGCTGCAGAAAACTTTTTTGAAAAGAATGCAACTGGATGTAACTGACCAGTATTTTCATGTCTTTGTGAAAGTACCGCCCCCAATGCTAAATTTGAAGTGTCCGCCTCCACAAAAAAAGGTTTAGAAAGATCTGGATGTATTAGAATCGGACTAGAAGTAAACCTTTCCTTTAACTCTTGAAAAGCTTTTTCTGCTTCGAGGTCCCAGTTAAATTTCACTCCTTTTTTCAACAGTCTCGTTATAGGAGCAACTAGCCGAGAAAATCCTTCGATAAATCTCCTATAAAAATTTGCAAACCCTAAAAAACTTTGTATTTCCTTAACCTTAGTTGGAGTAGGCCATTCTAGAACTGCTTGAACTTTTTTAGGATTCATTTCTAAACCCTTTGGGGAAACTATAAAACCTAAAAACTCCACTGAATCTGTATGGAATTGACTTTTTTCCAGTTTGGCGAACAAATGATTTTCTCGCAACTTTTGTAAAACTAAGCAAACATGTTTCTGATGTTGATCCAAGTCAGAAGAGAAAATCAAAATGTCATCGATGTACACAACAACAAAATTATCAAGGAATTCCCTAAAAACTTTGTCAATAAAAAATTGGAAATCCGCTGGAGCATTGCACAACCCGAATGGCATAACTTGGTATTCATACAGCCCAAACCTGGTCATAAAAGCTGTCTTCCATTCGTCCCCTTCCTGCACACGCACAAGATGGTAAGCTCCTCTCAAATCTAACTTAGAAAAAATAGTGGCCCCTTGTATTTGATTAAGCATTTCTGAGATGAGAGGAAGAGGATACCGGTTCTTAACAGTGACTCTGTTGACTGCTCGATAATCTATACAAGTTCGGAGTGTTCCATCCGGTTTTGGTACAAAAAATAAAGGAGAGGCCGCCGGAGACTTAGAGTGGCGAATAAAACCTTTGGCCAAGTTTTCTGTTAAATATTCTTTTAAATAATCATTCTCTTTCTCAGTAAGAGCATATACTCTGCTACTAGGCAAAATTGCTCCTGGGGTTAAACCTATTTTACAATCAAAGGGCCTATGAGGTGGTAATTCTCCCGCCACCTTCTCATCAAATACATCCCAGAAATCTTGGTAACACTGGGGAAGTTGACCCACTACCGCTCCCACATCATGACATCCAATTCCAAACTCAGCGAGAAAACTAGACACAGAATTACTCTGTTTGACATCTTCCTCAAAGAGGCTTCCTGAAAAGCAATTCTCTTGACAGAAATCTGACTGCATGTTAACTGTCCTGGCACTCCAATCTATCAAAGGATTATGAAGAGTAAGCCAAGGCATTCCCAAAATAATCTTTAACAAAGGAGCATCAATTAACTCAAACTAAATCCTCTCCCTGTGACCTCCTGTTAACTCCAAAATCAAGGAACCAGTCTTGAGGGTAAATGGGCCTGAAGATAAAGACGTTCCGTCTACAGCCCTAACTTGCTCTACAACCTCTTTCTGAAGAATGGGAATTCCCAAAGATTTTGCCAGACCCCGATCCATGAAATTCCCAGTGGCACCTGAGTCAACCATAACGGGACCATTTCCCTTACACTCCCTCGCCAGGAACAAGGATACATTTATCGTGATATGAGGAACAGCTGTCTGCACAGTGTTGGCCATCTGTTGTACCTTGGTCGTTGAAGTAGTAGTCTTTCTTGGAGTGGAAGGACAATTCCCTAAAAAGTGTCCACCTCTTCCACAATATAAACACAGATGGTTATCTCTCCTCTTAGCCCTTTCTTCTATAGTTAAAGGACCTCTGACCCTGGAAGGTGGATTATTCCCCTTTGTTCTAACCTCCACTTTAGATCTGTCCACCTTAACTAGAGACTTAACATCACTCTGACTATGTCGCCTCTCTGCCTTCCTTTCACTCAAACGAAAGTCTAATTGAATAACCAAATCAATCAGAGCTTCACAAGTAGAGGGGCGCTCAACCACTCTTGACAAGGCATCCTTTAACTCATCTCTAAGGCCCCATAATCAACAACAAGGCCTGTTTATCCTCGGGCCATCTGCTTTCTAACACAAGGGATTTAAATTGCGTTATATAGGCAACCAAATCTCTATTACCTTGTTTTAATTCTAAAAGTTCACCATCTACTTCCAGAGATAACTGCCTTCTACCAAACATTTTTCTGAAAATCTCTAAAAAATTGGTGTAATTTCCTAGAACCGCACTCTTTTGATTCACCAACAACCCAGCCTAAGCAGATACCTCCCCAGAAAGATAAGACATCATGAAAGTTACCTTGGATGCATCCGTGGGAAAGATCTCTGGTCTACTAATAAAATGTAACTCACATTGCGCCAAAAACACCCTAAACCTCTTGGAGTCCCCTTGATAACGTTCTGGTGGCGCCAAAGGAACTGGCATAATTAAGCTTCTAACCCCTTCTGTAACTGGAGGGGTCCGTTGTATTTGTGGTAACCTGTCACCTCCTTCCCTTTCTAACTCAGGCGGAGAACCAGCACCCCCAGACACCTCATCCTCTCTCCTTTCTCCCATCTGTTGAATTTGTATCACTTTAACACTTAAGTCATCCACCTTTTGACTAAGTAAAGCATTCTCCTCACGGGATATTTTCAACTCCTCCCGTAACTCCCTGATCAAAGATCCCAACGCCTCCATGGATTTGTCGGGGTTCATGACAGCTCAGGCGGACTAAGTTATTGGCCTTTCATTCTGTCAGGCTGAGAGTTCCTGTGTCCGCGGAAGCTGCTGAACCCCCGACAATCCCCCTGAAGTGTAATTCACAGAACCAGAAATACTACTCAGCTCTGTTAACTACACCCCTAAGGGAAAGGGGGAAGTGGATAACATAAAAACACCAGGCTCACTGCGTCAAGACTAACCGAAACTGAACCTGCAGAGAATACAAGACAACAGATGGAAATCCTCTCATTACTTACTTAACTTCTCTGATTAGAATTGACTTTAAAATCCATAACTAATAAGTTAAGAATCATACCTGTTTCTTCTCCTAAAACTTCTTAGAGAAGTTTGCAGAAGTAGCTGAAAATCTTTCTTACTTGGCTCTCTCGAAATTTACAGCAACTTTTTATTCATGGCAAACCTGAGAAGTCTTGCTCTTGCCTTCAGGGTTGGATTGGCCCTATCAGTCGATCGGCCACTGGCCGATGACTTTGAGTACTTGGGGGCCGCTTTTCTGGGCTGGGCCGGTTTTATATTATAATTTATAAATGAAAATTTCATTTATCAGATACATCTTTCACTAAGAGTGTGGATGCGCGGCGCCGCCTGGCCTGCTGCTCGCATGCCTCATTGCTGAGACAGCGTGTCACTGACACACTGTTATTGTGTGCCGGCTGCGGCGGGCGAGTCCATTTTATTATATTTGTTGTTTGTTTGAATTCCCTCTCATGCTCACGCTCTGAGCTCAGGCCCCCCACGTGGTGCATGTCTGCTCTGTAGGGGGAGGCCACGTTGGGCTGGCTGCTGGCCTGGGGCCGGGCCCAGCCGGGGCAGCATAAATCATCAAAGCAAGGTAACAATTACCTTGCTTTGATTTGCAGCAAACAGCATGCATGCATGATGTGTGCATTGTGCCATTGTACATTATTATGCATGCATGCATCAGGCACTGGCAGGCAGCATGCATATGCAACAAAGAAGAGGGGCTGGGGGCGACGGTCCGGACGGAGCTCGGGCCCGGCTCCCGCTCCGCTCACACAGAGATGACGAGTGTTTCTTTGCAATTGCAAAGACGGAACTCACACCTGGCCTGGGCAGGGCAGCCTGCTGGAGGAGCCTGGAGTCAGCCAGGCTGCCTGCAGGGCTGGCCAAGCGGTGCACATTAAAGTTGCTTTCAGCTTTGCATTGCAGGAAGCAAGCAACAAATTTATTGCACGCCACTTTGCAAAGTTGAAAGCAACTAATTTTGGCCAATGAAAATGCGGCGCTGCAAGACTGTGCTGCTACCAGCCCTGTCACTCACAGCACTGCCCGGCGTGCCAGCACCTATATTTTGCTCTGAGCCTCTGACCCGGCTCTGCTGAGCTGAAGCTGCCCTGACACTAGCTAACTGATATGTTACAGTCAAGGTGGGTGCATGCGTGGAGAGGACTGGGCTGCTGCAGACTCAGACATGCACAGAAGACAGAAAGGAGGAGGAGAACTAGGGCCAGGAGGCAGGAGACGGAGTCACCACCAGGAGTGGACCACCACCAGACCGAGACCACAGACCAGAGGAGCTGAGGACGCTGTCCGGAGAGGAGTCGGAGACCAGGGCCAGGCCGCTGCTGTCCACAGTCTGTCACAGACTTACAGGTAAGACTGAGACGCGCCGCCACCTTGATTAAACACGTCTGTGTGCGTGCGGCTGCTAGTATCTACATGCTTGCTGCGAGGGTGAGGCTGGACTGCTGGCCTGCTGCAGGCTGCAGCCACGATGAGACAGTTGCCAATGGCCCACCATGGGGTGCGTTCTGCCTCGGCACGGTCGGCACATCATGACATTGGTTACCTTATTGCCTATCTTGTTTGGAACTTTGGAAGCCTCAGTGGCCCAGTGGGTGCAGTGGATGGGCTTGTGTGTGCATGGCATCAACAGCTGCCACCATCCAAGACGACAGTCTCAGTGTGTTCATGAGGATTGAAGGAATATGAAGTCGGTGCATGTGTTTTACTCCTGTCATCTTTAAGTAAAGTAGTGTGTTTAATCCTGGAACATTACGAGGTATGTGTTGCAGCCTGCGACTAGTGTGGGTAAAATCCTATTATGGATGTCTTGTGTCTGCAGTGCCTAAAGGGACTAGTGGGATTGCAGATTTAGAGGGTATGGGGGACACTAGTCCCTGGCGTAATCCCCAAGACCGCTGGTGCTGCTGCAGCGCTTCCTGCCTCCCTCCTTTGCCGCTCCCTGCGTGTGCGATCATTCCGTCACTGTTATTCTACGTGGCTCCCAAAGCAGAGGCGCCGTGAGGGGTCAAAATAAGCCAAACTGCCCCCTTAGTTCTTTATCAACTACGAGGACGTGCACCTCACTATGATCCCTTAGAAATGGTTCCATTTCTGGCCGTGCGCATCCTAAATTATCTGTGCTGTGTACAGTGCTGCTCGAGTCTGGAGATGGAACTCTATTGGCTTTTAAGTCACGTATTCTAACTGCACTGTTTAGTTATTTTGAGTAGGTAGGGTGATAATACAGCATTGCCTACATTGAATTCATTGACTGTTGAGTCACAAGTGAAAAGCTTTCACTGTAGCTTCTATTGCCAATGTATTCCAACACATGTTATTCCAGAGTTTAGGGGGCAAAAATGCAGACTGCCATCGATCACATCTCCCAAATGGGGGCATGCATTAGCGTGTGTGTGGTGGCGTGTGCACAGGGCTCTCTGTTTAATGTAGGCGGCCCATCCCTGGGGTTCCCAACTCGCACGCTAGGCCTGGTGACCCACGTGTGAGGCAAGGAGCCATTAGAAGCCCTCTCAGCGGCACAGACAGGCGAAGGAGCCAGGCTAGGAACTGGAAGGTGCATGTACTGCCAGGGGCATCCGGACTGACAACCTAATTTCTGAGCAGAGGGTCCGGGTGAGTCCTCGCCCTGTGGGGTGCGCCATGCGATGGAGTGGCCGAGGACAACTCCCAACTGGGGTTCAGCCAATCAGCCCGAAGCAGGAGGCTTCCCTGACTGCCAACTCTCAGGGGAAAGGGCCAGAGGTGAAAACGTCCTGGTCAGTTCAGAGGGTCGCTAAGGCCAACCCTTCTGGGAGCCTTAAATGCTTGTGGCATTGGAGGGTGCTAGAAATTGCCACTCAAGAAATCTGGCCCTCCTCTGTCAGAAACATGAAGCTTTTCAGGTGCATTATGAACCCTTACGCAGGGCACTGAAAATTGCATTTTGGCGTTTAGCTTCAATGGACAGCTTGCATATCACTCTTTGACAAATATCCTTTTGGAGTAAAAGTGTCACTACTTTTGACTGACACAATGCTATTTGGACTTGTATACGGAAGACTAAATTGCTGGATTTGGGCCCAGGGTTCTAAACACAACTACCTTGCTTAGCGCTTGTGATACGGGGAACTATGTTATCCTCCAGTATCTATACTATATATGCTACAATTGGGACCATCTCGAAACAGACGGAACCTCGCTACAGCACTGTACGAACAGAAGATCTTTGAACATTTAGAAGCAAATGGGGATGCACGTGTGGACTGCTACCCTTTCGATGGCAGGGGCTGTGTTTACACAGTGGGCAGGAGACTGCGAGACAGCAGACAAGCAGATGAGTCGCAGGAAAGGCACGTACAGACCCTCAGTGTGTCAGCGTCATTATGACTCATTACAAATCCTGCATTCCCTCATGCAGCATAAACTATTTATTTGGGAGTTTTCTATAGCCTCTACAAGCTGCCCTGCCCCGTTTCTTAGCACGGGGTCAGCTATATAGCAGACAACAAGAGGGGCGCAGTAAACCTAGATGGTGGGTGGGTGGCTGCTGGGTGGGTAACTCTGCTGCAAAAGCCCAGCGGGACTAATGGCTCAACTCGCTCTACTCTTGAAGAGTAGAGCGAGTAACTATCTCTGTGGCAACTCCACTGTTCGAAAGATGGCAATCGTGTGAGAATCCTTTTAATGGCCACAGCTAGTAGTACACATTAAAATAGACCATTCTTGCTTGTGCAGCAGCTGCCAGAGGAGGGTGTTCCGCTCCCCAGTGACTACGTTTGTGAATGTGTGCTCTGACTGCTCTTGATTTCCACATGACAGTCATAAAGTAGTAAGACACCGTACGGACTCATGAGGGCCTGCAGTCTTAGATTGCTGCCCAACTGCCACTGCTAAAACATGCCGATTTTCCTGAAATTCTTCATGCCATGTATATTAGCTAATAGCTAACCAAAAAAAAGCTCCATCCCAGACCCAGTGAGTGCGGGGGATGGGAATGGAACAGTAGCAGATCATATGTACTATTTAGAGTAATGCACAGTGAGGTGCATATACATACTATTTATTCCCAGAGGAAATGCATCCCAGTCCTACACTGTGGCACCCAGAGGCAGGGGGTTGTAACCTGTGGCTCCCCAGATGTTTTTGACTATGGCTCCCAGAATCCCTCACCATTGTCTAAATGGACTTGGGGTGATGGGAGTTGCAGTCCAAAACCTCTGGAGAGCCAAAGGTAGGGTTGCTGATACTGACAGGGACTGATTACTGACGGAGTCTCAACATGATATGATATGATGATAACATATGATATGGCATTTATAACGTGCTTGCACACAAGTGTTTCTAGGTGGGACAAGACAAGGAGGGGGAAACAGAGGGAGGACAAAGCAATGATCATACTAGGCCCTGTGTCATCCAGATCGTGCAAGTGCGGGGAGGTGGAAGGGGAGAAGTTCTGAGGCGGGGTGGGGGGACTACTGCAGGTAACTCAAAAGTGCAGCCAGGGGGGTGGCTCAGTGCAGGTAAATCAAAAGTGCGTGCAGCCAATAAGAATTCCTAACAGGTCTAGTTCCCATTTGATGGCACAGTACGAGCATTAGTAATTTCAGCTAGCTTCATTCGCTTTTCTTAGTCTGGTCTTGTCACATTATGCATGAGCAACGGGAATGAACCCTTCACACTGGGGATGTTAAGAAAGGTAGATGTTTTATTACATACAAGATAGGAGTTGTTCCAGTACTGCTTATTAAATGAAACTCTATTTTCATAACTGGTGGCAATGAGTAGACATGCTTTGAGTTTGGTTCTGCAAAATAAGTATTAAGCTATGTGATGATGTTTTTTTTTAAAAAGAACAAAAGGAATGTTATCACTTTCTCAAGCGTTTACACAAAACATAACATGCAACAGACACATGAACCCTCCATAAGTAGCATTTTCTGTAAAATCGTGAATTGACGCGATTCACGGATGATGGTTTGAGGGCCACTTTTTATTAGGCGAGGGGTGGGCCACTTTTTGAGGTGAGGGGTGGGCCACTTTTTGAGGCGAGGGGTGGGCCACTTTTTTTTGGGTGTCCGGGCCTATTTCATGTCCCAGTCCCACCCTGTTAACTACCAGCAGCCTGACCGGCTGATAAATCACCGAAGCATCAGAACTGTAAACAACGGTGCCAGTGCTTCAGTGTTCCCATTCCTGTGGAGTCCTATGGCTCCTATGGTACTCCACGGGAATGGGAACTTACTGCTGCGTCGCTGCCCGTAATATCCCAGCATTACTGGGATATCGGGTAGTGGAAAGAGTAAGCCGAGATTACTGGTATACTGCTGGTACTACTGCCGACCTACTGGCAACCTCGTAATGAGGGCCAATATTTGCTTAATGTGAAGGATGTGTTTCTCCACTTTACAGGCTACTTCCAAAAATAATGATCTTTGGGCATTGCAAAATCTCCCTGCGGTCCCTTAGACGCCCGCTTCGGAGCTTGAAAGCCGCATGCTGCAAAGTCCTTGCAACAGACACGATGACAAAAAATTAGACAGACTCAGATATAAAGTAAATAAAACATTATCGTGAGTTAAGTTTCAAGGTCGAGAATGGCATAAATCTGGGTCGTTGAGTCATCACCTTTCTGGACTCTGTGTGTAGAAATCATCTTCAGCGCTTGGCTCTGTATGAACTCTGCTCTGTTTTTCCCCAAGAGATGGTATTCTTGATGGACATCTCTTTTCTGATGGATTTCCCTGTTGTGCGAAAATCAATATGTCCCAGTTCAGTAGGACTTCTGTCTCAGTTTCCCAACATGTGTCAGTTTCTTGCAAATAATGCCTCTAGGTTCATACGGGAATTATGACTCTGTTACGAAACATACAACATTTTTCTTAGAGAGAAAATCGTTCTCTGTTCTTTTTGGGACCGGTGACCCAGTTCCCAATAGGTAGCATTGTTTTTTAAAAAAATGTGGTTACAAGTTTTGCTTCCCAAAGAGCCTGTGTTCTCACAAATGGCAGCGGTAATCCCTGGCTTTCGTTCCTGTTCCTCCTCGTCTTGGCGTTGCTCCCCCTCCTTTGGCTGGAAGTGGTTGATTGGCTGCTGTTCTCCTCTTTCGCCTTCCTTGTTCTCCCGCTGGCTTCTTGTCTCTCACTTTGCTCCTTCCCTGGACTCTGCAGAGGTGAACAGTGGATCACAGAATGTTTGGCTTGACTCTCTCTCTAAATCAATGATGTCAATTTCCCTGCTTCTGCCAGACATCAGAATTCATCTTGTCCTACTCGTCTCGGTTGCAGCATTTCCCTCTGCCTCTGGGCTATACATGAGACCAGTCTCGGCCATCCAACTGATCCTCACCACTGGATAAGGGTTCTTTGTGCTCACGAGCTGTCAGCAGCGGGGCACAGTTGTCTTTGCTCACCCCCGCCATCCCCCAGCATGGTCTGCATATTGTGTTCACTGCAGACATCTTGTCTTCACTAGCCTTTTGAACCATCCCATGGTGTTGCAGGTAATATAACCGGATTGTAGTGATTGAAGAAAGACTCCCGAGAGCAGTGTCCTTAGCCCATTTTTGATAGTGATTCATTACTCTTCTGTATGTCTTTTTTTCTATGTATTATTTGTACGAGGTACGAGGGGTTTCAGCAGAAACAATTCTTAAAAGGAAACTATAGAATACTTGGCAATGCTGAGTAAGTGGCCATCGCTAAGTAGGAGAGGTAATGGTGATCGTTGACCGGTGGATTGTGGGTATACATGGAACAGAGACCGGGGACAGGACACATGTATTACATTAGTGCAAAGGGACTGAGTATATACAGGGAAGCATGTACAGTGGAATTAATTACAGGGTAGTCAGGGAGGGGGAGAAATGTGGGTGTATGTGAAGGGTGCTTCCTGGTGATTAGTGAGGGACAGAATTACTGCAGAATTGAAGGATAGCGGTAGTGTATTTAATATGAAGAGGCAGGGAGTTCTAGTGGTGTGGGTGAAGAGAGAGAAGAGGCTGAAGCCAGATGAGATACAGGGTGGTCAGGGTATAAAGAGACTGGGAAGTGTAGGAGAGTGGTGATTATAGTAAGAAGAGTGTGGAGGAAGCCGGTGACAGCTACATAGGGGAACAAGCTCATGCAGGGGTTTAAAACAAGCAGTAGAAGGAGGGATCGTTTTTTTCAAGGCAATACAACTGGCATGGAGGCAATGTTTGGAGGTGGAGAAGAGCACAGAAGACTGTTGAGGGTCCTTGTGGCAAAGCTGAGTACTTTCTAAAGTGGGCAAAGGAGAAGAGGGAAACCAAGTAGAAGGGTGACAAAGTAGTGAAGGCAGCTGAGTGCCCAGGTCTGTATGAGGGTGTTGGTGGAGTTATAAATGAGGTGAGGCTTATATTCCTGGCATTGAGCAAGTTAAACCTGGCCACAGTTGAAGAAGAAATAATGAAGTAGTGGAGGTTGGGGGACAGGGAGAGTGGGTCAGGTGGAAAGGCATGGAAGGAGAAGATGTGTGTGTCACCTCCAAAGATGTGTCAGGAGAAGCCAAATGAGGAGATAATTTGACCTAGGGAGGAGGTGTAGAGGTGGAAGCAGAAGGGTCCAAGGATGGAGCCTGATGAAGCACCAATAGGATGGAGAAGGGCCGAGGAGGAAGGCAGAAGACTATGAAGCCAAGTGCAGAGTGCTAAATTCCAAGGTTCTATTCCAAGGAGGCTAGAGATGTGGGTGTGTGCAGATTCAGTAGAATGCCAGCTTCACAATTGTAAATGGAGATAGTCCTGGAGGTAGTTAGTGTCCAGAGAGGAAGATATGCTATTAAAGTTAAGAAGTTTGAGAATTCTAGAGAACTCTAGAGTAGTGAGTGAGGATAGATACAGTGGTAATGCGGAGGTGAGTAAAAGGGGGGTATGCCCTCCTTAAATGTGTTTGGTCGTTTGAAACAAGTTTTAGAAAATGTGTTGGCTGGCTGCATAATATGGCGATGACTGATACCCACCAGTCAGTCGATCTATAACGTTTCGAAATTGGGTTGCGCCGAGCCCAAAAGCGCCTGGTTTTAAGTCGAAAGTGTAGCCTGTGTTAGTCTTACTTATTAACAGTCTGGTATTCATTTTTGTAAGGATTCATTAGCTTTTTGATAAGGTTATAATTACAGTTGTGACAGATATTGCAGAGGTTAGTCATCCATTAGTGCTATTTGGCTTTGACTGGAAATGTTGTCAAGGAGGTTGAGATCAAAGGAAAAGGAGGTAGGAGGGACTGGGCTGGATAGATTTGGAGGATAGTGGGAGGAGTTGAGGGACAGAGAATTCAAACAGAGTGGTAGAAAGTCAGACGGTGGAAGGGGTACAGAGGCCTGGGCCTTGTTGATCATCAGGCCAATCCCACTTCCTCTTTTAGTGGAGTGGGTGTAGTGAAGAGATGATTGTGTGTAAGGTAGCAGGGGTTGCAGAGTCAAGAGAGGTGATCCAACACCTCAGTGATGCCCCTGGCTGCCAGAAGGAGGGTGTTGAGAATCAAAGTGATTGGTGATGAAGAAGGGTTTATTACAAATAAACTAGGTATTCCCGAGCACGAATGTGGTAGTTGTAGGAGAGGATCGAGGGAGGTAAATATTACTGGGGAGGAGGTGAGAAGGATCAATAAGAGATCGTAACTCAGCCTGGAGAACCTTTCTAGGTGGGGCACAGGTGACAGACATGAAGGGAAGAGGTGGAGAACGTGGACGAATAGATGAGACAGATGGACGAAGGGGATGGAATCAATGAGGAGTGAGAGAACGATAAGGATCGGTCAAGTAATTTCAGTAGGGAATAGAGGAATGCATTGTAGGAGAAGGAGAGGAATGAGAGCACAAAGAGGTGAACACTGAGCAGTGAGGAGAGTGTACAAAGATATTCATAATTAAAAAGACATCCTACTATTCAAAAAATCCATATTTAGACATTTAACCATATTATGTGACCCATATTTAAAAACTCATTCAATTTCTAGACACAAAAATATAATTCCAGTGATCACAAATTAGGGACCTATCATCGACATAGGTCCCACATTTGTATGCAGAGTTATAAAACCTGGTTTATTACAGAGTTCTTTTTCTCCTCAGTTTTGTTGCTTATATATGTGACCTGCCTACTATTAGCAGTGTCATTGTACATTCAGAAGGAAGTTAACACAGTATGTTTTTGCCGTTCTCAAGAGTCCTAGTTGATGTTCTGTTCAATTGTGGCCTTCATCAGGACGTGACCAATGTTTTAATATCACAATGTGAATTGTGTGTCTTAGTAGTAGCCAGAACCAAAGTGATGAAGTGGTGAGCCGCTTGACTATTTGTTAGTAAAATCCAATCACCCATGCCTGCTGAGTTCAGGCCTTTAGAGCAGATTAGAAAGCCCTCTGGTACTTCGGGAGTGAAGGGGCTCTCAGATGGAGAGTCCCACACTTAAAACCGGGAACCAATCCTGGAGAAAGCCTTTAGTGCACGGAAACAGAATTGATCTCTCCGGATGCGGGTAACAACTGTCTGGGAATATACTGCCAATGAAAGGATGCTTACAAGCTCAGCAGAACATTAGGAACATGATTTGTTTATCAAGCCTATCAATTAAGATGTAGAGAGTTCATTATTTTTGTATAGGTTTTAATATTGGCTCAGGCAGATGTGAAACGCCAATCTAATGCTCCCATTTAAACAATCTCACCCCACAATACAGGGCAAAGAACAGACAGTGAGGTTTCCGAAAATCAAAATGTATTTAAAAGAATAGTTGTTATTTTCAGACACCTTGGTCTCCAGATTTACCCTAGAGCACACTACAATATGTGGTATGTATATAAAACATTTTGGCCCTCATTACGAATCTGCCAGAGCACTGGAGGGTTACTGTCAGACTCACCTTACCATTATCGGTGCCCGATATCCCGATATCAACGTTGGTAAGTTCCCATTCCATGGAGTCCTATAGGATTTAATGGGATGGGAACCCCTGAATCACTGGCACTGCTGTTAATGGTGCTGGTGATTCAGTGAATTCTCTGCCAGTAGGGGCATGAACTACTGGCAGTTCAGGCCTACCAGTAGTTCACTGTCCCTACCGCAGACTTGGAGTGAGCTGGTCTGGAAAAAAAACATTTTTCCAAGCATTTTTTCTGGACCTGCTCATCCGTTTTGTTTTTACATGTATTTATTTATTTAGAAAATTCACAGGCAAAGCAATCATTTTTGGCACAACAATGCTTACAGAATTTACCATTGATAACAGAGCAGGGGTGAGAAAATGTGACTTGTAGACCAGATGCTACAGGGGAAGATGGAAACATAAACCAGGGAAAAGGACAGGGCAGAATCATATAGGAACAGGATGGTGAAGAAATTGCTGAATTATAGATTGCGGGGTGACTGAAAAGTGCTGTAGGGTGGTCCATGAAGTGTAGGGAGAGAAGAAAACAGGTTGATAAAGTAGCATAGAGTGCTAGGAAACAGGTTCTTGAAAAAGGAAGGCTTGGAGGTTGGATTTGAATAGTTGTAGAGTTGGAGTAGTGCGGAGTGGGAGAGGAAGAGCTTTCCAGAGTAGGGGAGCGAGGAGAGAGAGAGAGAGAGAGAGAGAGAGAGAGAAAAAACTAGTAGGAGTACAGGTGGCCCAAGTGGTGGCAAGGAGGTGAGCTGAGGATGATCTTAACAAGTGAGGAGGAGAGTAGGGAGTGTGAAGTAGGAGAGTGAGATTACCAGATAGGCAGGTGGGTCGAGTCCATGGATAGTTTTGAAGATTATGAGGAGAGGTTTATACTTAGCCCTTTGTTTCATAGATAGTCGTCCAATCTGGTGATGGGCAGAGGAGCTAAAGGTAAAGCAATAAAGGTTGTAAAGTGTGTGGACCGCGAAGTTGAGGACTTTGTCCAAAGCTGAAAAAGCATAGTTGGGAAGGCCATACAGGAGAATGGCACAGTAGTCAGATCTTGAACGGTCTAAGGAGGAGATTAGCTGTTTAGCAGTATTGAAAGGAAGAAGATGATGGATTATTCTGATATTGAGAATGTTTAGTCTGGCTGCAGTGGCAAATTTGGAGATGAAGAGAGAGAGAAGTTGTGTGATGGGTCGGGATGACAGCAATGTTACAGGTGGAAGAAGAGTAAGGAAGGTAATCAGGAGGAGAGAAGAGAAGAAGAGGAGGAGAAGAGGAAGAAATAGCCTGTTTGGCTGGGATGTGGAGAATTACAGTCTTAGTAGAGTTCAGCATGAGCAAGTGAGGCACCATCCAATATTTGATAGCAGAGAGACAGTCTAACATTTTTGACAACAGCCTGTCAGATAAGGAGTGAAAGTAGAAGAAGATCTGATTGTTGTCATCGAAGAGTTCCTAGGAGCAGCCGGAAGTGGAGACCAGGGCACCAAGAACTGAAGCATAGATAGTGAAGAGAAGTGGACCAAGGACAGCCCCATGGGATAGTCCAACAGTAATTGGGATGCGTGGGGATGTACAGCTGTTCCAGGACACCTGAAAGTGTCTGTGGGCAAGCTATGAAGCAAACCTCTGATGCCAAGGAGACATAATGCAGGGAGAAGATCAGAATGGTCCACAGTATCGAAGAGAGGTCAAGAAGAATAAGAATAGATGAAAGGTTTGCATGCCGAGCGGAAGTGATGAAGTTGCTGACATTGAGGAGATTTAAACCAAAATGAAAATGTATCTGCTTTTATGAAACTTACTACTCAACAAAGGAATACACATTCAATCAGAACGATCTCCATGAAAATATGCTTTATTCTTAAAATGCTAAATGAACTAGCTACTACATTCTACTTAGCATGGTTTTCTCTATAAACAGTACCTAATTTCCAAGGGTCACTCGCATGAGACAAATAAGGTTAAAGCATTTGATTTTCTACGACATCAAAACAAGTATGGTGTTGGAGAAATTGACATCACTCACATTCAGAAATATCTTTGCACCAACTCCTCTGTGTACATGGAAGGTAGTGAATGTATTAGCAATATAGAGACCACTTGACATATAGGTAAGGACCGGCTAACATAGGGCTATGTGTTAACCCATTTATATGCAAAAGGCAACTTGTTTGCATTGGCTCATGTAAGTTTGCATTCACAAATACAAGTCCTAGTGAATCTATATTTTCGGTTCTGTACCCACATATACATTATATTTCCTTCATGTGTGGGTGCAGTTCTCTATAGATATGCATATATGACTTTAATTAAACCAAGCTGTGTTCTTTCATATATCGATATGTGTGTGTATGGTTTTCCCTGCACATGAATGTATTTCTTTCTATTCAGAAACATGCATATTTTGAAAGGGGCCTACATGTAAGGCTTTCTGTCTCTTTATATTTCTGGACTGGAGATGTACTATTCTCCAGTAACAGATATTTAGTTGACAATCCTCTTCTTTACCACACCACACTACACCTGACTCTGCCTAGGCATTTACAGGCAGAGGAATGCAGAGGGTTGGCACTTCGCACAGTTCTTAACTAATTGCACAAACATTCCGTCTATACTATGGCTCCCTTGTGGCATTAACTACATGGTATTACTCCATGGAATTGTACCATGCATTTATACTGTAACCTGACATGGTTCTGCACCAATTCAAAACAGTACTTATTTTCAAAATATTACTTAGGTTTACAAAGGCAATCACACTTTAAAGTGGCAGCCAAAATGTTTTCAGTTTTAAATTAATTTCATTTTTCATTTCAGAGTGGAATGGACTTAAAATAACAATCTCTCACTTTGCATTTAGGATACCCAGGGCATGTATTTATTAACACTGATGTTCCAATTCTTAAATGGCACCCATTTTTATCCCCAGTCCTTTTCTCTTCCCAAACTTTACCCTGTTCAAAATTGGTCAATTTTGAGGAATGGATAGCAATTTCTTTTGATTTACCTTTTAAGATGCAGCTTCTGATTTTGGGATAATCAGCCAGGGACCCAGTCAGGCAGGCATCATTCCAAAAGTAAATCCCTCAATTCAGGTGGCTAGTTTGGAAGCCAGTTCTTCTTTACAGACTGCACATCCTTTCATGGGCTTCTCTGGCATCCCTTTCTCATTCGACCAGTTTTCCCCTGCTCTCCAATCTCCAGTTGGTCACCCTTCTTCTCTTTCTCACCCACAAGTCCATAATCCACTCTTCTATCCTACAGGCATGCCATTATATTCCCTCTAACTCCACTCTGGCTGGTCGGTGGTATAACGTTCTAGTTCCAAGGGTGCGAGCGAGGAAAGCCCTCCTTCTTGAGAAAAGACTATTTCATTTGTATGCTCTGATTTCTGACTCATCTCAGCTAACTTAATAAAACATATATTTCCAGATTCTGCAAGCCAAGGTGATCAATTTGATATAGAAATATTTGTTTTTATTGTGTTTGGCTTAAACAAGCTTCAACCTTTACAACATAAAACAATTTGCAAAACATACACTTCTACAAAATTTCAAGATCTGGAAAATACAACAAAATTAAAAAAAATCTAATACAACAACAAAACATCTATAAAACAAATAAAATCTCAAAGATGATATTCTTAATGTGCAGGTGAAATTGGGCTATCAGCTTGGGTGGCCAATTTTAAACTCCTAACAAAGCTAGTGCTGGTCTTGGAAGCAAAACCAAGCAGGACAACAGAGGTTCGAATCTGGGATCCGTGCCTAGAAACCAAACTCAGGTACGGTATTAGGTGCGTTATAAAAAAAAACTATTAAATAGAAATATAAAATAGAAACTGCAATCCCCATGGATGCAGGATAACCACCCAAACACATCTGCCATAATGTGCCAGCGCCATCCAAATGCCCTCGTGAATACTTTTTTCAAAATACAAAGTGTGTTGTACGTGCAGTGCAATGCAGTCCATCATAAGATGTTTCAGTCTCTCGGCCTGACCCTTATCCTCACAGAACCAACAGAAGGAATTCTCCTTAGATATCTGCTTCCTTCTCAACATGATCTCTTGAGTAGGCAGAAGATTCCACCTGAACCTCATCATTTCTTCTCGCCGGTAGCGATCTGTTAAATATTCATATATGGGGCCACCACCCCATATTTTTTATCCTCTTGCTGAAGATGAAGAGACGGTTACCTGTGGAATCTGTCATCAGAAGAACACTAGTCGTCCTGATAAAGTGCAGATTTCATGGTATGCAGCATTGCCTGGAGTCCGGCACTCGTTTTCCCGATTTAAAAAAAGTACACATTCACTCTGTTCTTTCAGGGAATTTAATGTTAGAGCATTACTACACCCAATTGCCCTACCCAATTCCTCATTAAATGTGTCTTTTACTGGGTAAATTGCTCCACTTGACTCTGGCGGTATTTGCTGAAATTATAGGAAAGAAAACTGAATTTGGTTTGCAACAAAAGAATCTAAGCACATAATGACGAACAGTGGAGGCTGGGGTTGTCCACCGCTCCCCATGTTCGTGATTATGGCTTTCAGATGTTGCGGGGGTGAACCCTGCTTTCATGCCATTGGAAGCATGGGAAAATAAAGAAAGAAAAAAGAGAAGAAAAGAGAAAAAGGGACCCTGCACCGTCAGCTCTGACCTACGTTAGTGGGAGGGAACTGATGCCGCAGGGACAGAGGTGAGTCGGTGACACACTTCTGTGTGTGCCTCTGAAAAGGAAAGTAGGGGAGGGTGTAGGGTATGCGGGTTGGCGGCAAGTGTGATCTATGTGATCACTATGCAGAGGGATTTTGCAATTCAATATTTTCATATTCGCAATTACCTGAGATGCAGTAATCAAGTAGATCCACTCTGACCTGTACAGATCTCAGTGAAAGTTCAAACCTTATAGCGGCTAGTGGCACTGCATTAGATACTAGTAAGAACCTTCTCCAGATAAAAGCTTTGATCGTGTCTAAAACATCTAACAACTAGCGACAAAGTAACTCAAGGCCATAGATCATTTTTGATATAACTTTACTTTTGTAAAAACACAATATCGGTTTGATTGAAAACCTACCACATCGATGGTTGATCCTTGTCATCTGTGACACTAGCAGTTGGGCATTATGTGTCAAGATTGTTATGGCTAATACTTTTCCAGGCAAGCTACAAACTTGGAAACCTAGATAGATTAAGCTTTCCTCTTGAATGAGATTATCATATCCCATCTTGCATTTATAAGTGGGCTTATTTTCATGCTTCGTTAACTGGATAACCTTTGTTTTCGCAGTATTTACAATAACCAAATTAGATGTGGCATACCGAAAACAACAGAGAGTAATCTCTAAAGGCTGTTGGGTGTCTGGTCAAATAATAAAATCGTCTGCATCTGCCAACCAGACAGAGCAATATGGTCTGATTTTTGGGGGGGTGGCAAATGCAACAAGATTCAGGTGCTCTGCAATGTCTGACGCATAGAGATTGAAGAGGCAAGGTACCAGAATGCAACCCAGCCTCAGTCCTGATTTAGTAACAATCTCACAGGGCATAGTCCCCTCCTGATCCAGACCAACCTGTATTGTGGAAGATTCATGCAAGACTCTAATACATCTCAACAAGCCGTCTGATGTTGAAGGCAGCTGAGGCATCAATAGAGGCAGCAAAAATCGTGAAATAGTTGCCCAGTCAAACTGAGTCCTGCAGGCACCGAACTATCAGCCCATTCAAATTTGTGCTATGCTCTTTTCTGAAGCCTGCCTGGCACTTGTTTATTCTGCCCACACTAGTATCCCAAGCCAGTACATGGTATATGCATGAAAATCACGAGTGATTAAAACTGATGAGTGCAGAGAGAAGTGCGTGGAACGGGTGAGTGCGTGGAACGGGTGAGTGCGTAGAGGGGGTGAGTGCGTAAAACAGGTAAACACATAGCACGCGTGAGAGCATAAAGCGGATGAGTACCTGGAGCGAACGAGTGCCTGGAGCGATCGAGTGCCCAGAGTGAACTGATGCATCGCGTAGAGCCGACGAGTACATAGAACGAACGAGCACGGACGCATCCAGTACTGATGCGTGCGTAGAATGGATGAGTACGTTGACCTACTGCCTGAGGCAGTCAAGAGTGCATGCCTGAGGCAGTCAAGAGTGGATGCCTGAGACAGTCAAGAAGGCATGCCTGAGGCAGTCAAGAAGGCATGCCTGAGGCAGTCAAGAGTGCAGCCTGCGCAGTCAAGAGTGCATGCCTGAGGCCGTCAAGAGGGTATGCCTGAGGCAGTCAAGAGGGCATGCCTGAGGCGGACAAGTGGACAGTCGTGTGGCGGACAAGAGCGCATGCGCGGAGCAGACTAGACCGCGCAGGGTGGACCAGAGTGTATTGCACCAGACTGGAGTGTATAGAATGGATAGGGGTCCATGGTACGGACTGGAACGCATAAAATTGCATGACGTATATAGTATGGTTATGAATGCAAAGAACGTTTGAAAGAGCATATAACTCATCATATCACACCACTATGGTTACTCTCTCCTTTACATCACCACTCAACTAGAACACAGAGATACTATGACACCATTCGGTATATCTGTTCTCATACCAACATCCGCCGCTCACTCCACATCATTCTAAGTTGACACTGCTGGTCTAACCCCCTCCCCCCCAGCCAGGCGTTCTCCTCAGGCCTAACACAGCCGTTCTGGATAAAACCTGCCTGAACGAACACATTCTCCTGACCTCTCAACCACCACACCTACCGCTAAGAAGCAGCTTCTACACGGATATCGCCCAAGCTGCACACATACCCGGTGCACACATGCACCTGTAACTCCTTCTACTCTCTCTACTGATCTGAACTTCGGTTCCCAAGGGCGTTCAACCTACCAGCGCCTTCAGACCATACCAATGGTATATAAGACGCTATATAAATGCAAAATAACATAACATAACATAACATAAGAGAGATGTGAAGACCTTACTATCATATCAGCATCCAAGATGGTAACAGGGCGATTGTTTTTTGGATTGTTATTCACAACTCTCTTATAGATTGGTATAACATACAATATTCGTCTTGTTTTTGGGAATATTTCAAGGCTCTCTATTTCACTAAATAGTATGGATAGGGCAGTGGACCAGTTAGTGAGGTCCCCCTTCTACAGCTTATCGGACAGGGAGTCAGGGCCTGGTTTTCGTGAGTCACTGATTTTCTATAAAACCTCATATACCAAAGCATAGTCTGTGCAAAGCTCCCATTGTATTAAGCAACCTTTGGCAATAAAGTTCGGTCCTTGATTTACTTGGTGCGTATACAGTGATAGAAATGTACCAAAAAAGCAGTGGAACTGTGACTCCCGTGGGGGACAGCGTAGGAAAGAAAGGATCAACGTGCAACACATTTTTCAAGGGTTGCAGTCATGATGGTTGACAGCTCATTGATTTGAAATAGATTTCAGTTTAGCTCTAACTGATATCCGGTGGTAAAGTGCAGAAGTGTGCTTTAACTTCATAATGAACAGTTCTGTAATGGTGAAAACAGTTGCAAAATGTAGTGGAGCTGTTAACAGTAAAAAAAAAAGTAGTGGAACACCGCTCCCGACCGTTCCCGCTTAGTTCAACCACTGGACTATACAAATATAAAGCTTCAAATTAAGCAACCCAGTCTGCCTCGGACACAGCACTCAGTTGATGAGAGCTCTGTGAGCACCTCAGAGCGTTTATGCCATTCCAGAAACTTCATTTTAATTTTTGACTCCCTATCAATAATTAAATTTTCAATATCCCTTATGTTCTTTCTCATTACTTTTTTAAAGATTTGAAACTTAACCATAAAATCTGTGTAAATGTGCATATTTCTGCTGGGCTCCAACTGAGTGACATTACAGCCTGGCAGGGCCCCCATTTATCAAGGGGTCAACTGTTGACTACATTTTTTCTAAAGTGAAAGTACACAGCTTCCACTCTGAGGTGGCATTATTCATCATAGAAGCAAATTCTTCATTGAGCTTTGCAATAGCCACGTCTTTACACCCACCCAATTATTACCTGAGCTGCTTATTAGACCTACAGGCCCTCCCCTTTTTATCATTCCCAGACTGAGATCAATGGCTGGCTAGAATCAACATATGATGGTCACTCCAGGTGGTTTACCTGCAGAAATGTACATTTTCAAACAACCAAAGATCAGTAAAAAATGGTCTACAGTTGACTCGCTTAAGTCCCTATGCCAGGTTAGTTGCTGTGGGATGTTGTCAGGTCAAGAACCATTAAGCATCTTAAGCCAAGACGTTTTAGGCATGAAGCCCATTTCAACCCCTGTCTGGTTTTGGCACAAGTATCTTTAAAACATGCAGCATTTAAGCCCTTCCCTTCATAAGAATCAACATATGGACAGGTGGAATGTAGATCCCCGGCTAGTAAAATGTGTCCATTCCTATTGACCCTCTTCCAGTCTGTAAGCTGGTCTTATATACTTTCCAGAAATACATTGAAATCACATAGGCCTGATTGCCTGTAAATATGTATCAACAATAATGCAAACATTTCTTTCATTACCACAGTTTTTAATTCAACAAGCAAACCCCCCTGTAATGCAGAACTGTAGACCTTGGCCTTCAGGCCAATCACAGAGTTAATCACAGTAAGTAGACCCCAATACGGGTGTCCAAATATGCCTTTTATGGCCAGTTGTGCAAAGATCACATGGCCATCCAATGATTTGATATATTACATGATGTAATTCTGATCATTTTGATGACGTTATGCTTTTTTTTTAATCAAATTAAGGTAATTCCTAACATGGTGATATATAATTCGGTTTCAATATTCTGATAATGCTTGATTATATGTACAACATATCAAAAGCTCAAATAAATCAGAGCTTGCCTGATGATGCAAGGCTTAATTTTGTTTTTACACATTTTAAGTGAAATTTTTGTTAATTTAAATTAATTGGGATTTCTTTGGTGTGCTACTGAAGCAGTTCTACTCAAGAGCGCAGAGACAACATATCGTCTGAATATTCTTTTCCCAAGTCACCACTATCCACAGTAAACGGTCTTGGTTGTACATATCGTCAATGACTAATCCAAGACAGCTGGCTAATTACGTGTATGTGAGTGCCTTTGACACCTTTGTCGACCTCTCAAGATTAATGCACTTTTTATGAGCTTACATGAAGGAAAACATGTGACATGTTTTCGAAAGCAAGGCCTGCTGCCATGAGTGCATTTAATGGTGTTTACATACTCTGAAATCCTGCGTTGAATACAATGGAGTAGCATCTGGATAATCTTAAAAAGAAATCTGGCCTGACTATAGCCTGTAATTATTTTCAATCCAGTATCAACCATACTGGAGGCCCTGAAATCTTCATGTGTTTTACAAGTGAGAATAAAATGTAAAATGCAATTCAATGTTGTTCTTTTGTTCCATCTTCCTTTACTAATGCAGACCTCTCTTTTCAATGTTCATCCCACAGCAAAATGAAATTGAAAAGCATTTCTATTACTATTCTTGAAATTCAAACAATATAGTTTGAATGAACTACTACATGTCAGAATAAAGAAACACATATATGAATTTGTATAGTGACTGCAGTGCACCTTTTTCTGTAATGACATCTTTACACCTGCTATTCCTGTTTGAAAGACACATGAAGAAACCCACGTATAAACCTTTAATTAAATGCTTGCAGTATTCCCTAGAAAATAACCACTTTAATTCTGGGCCTGCCTTTCACATGTACCATGGTTCATTATTGGAAAGAAAAAGCAGTTCAGTTCAAATATTACAGTTGTCTCCGTGCAAAGCTGTCTCCCACATGCACACATTCTGTGCTTAATGTTGTGCGGTCAGTATTTCACACACAATGATTATGCCTCGCCAAGAAGGCTTGTGTACTCCACGACACATATTCACGGTGGGCATAATGGAAATACTGTTTTGATTCATTTTGTGTGTGTTGCACAATGGCTGAAAGGAAATATGTCACTGAAAATAAATTACTTTGATAGTAATTTCCCAACATTTGGGCACGCTCTACAATTTTTCAGGTGTTGCTCTGTAACGTGATAGGGGCAAACCCTTGTAAGAGGTAACATCGGTTCATCTTAGTTCACTTGCCCTTGCCAGGAAGGGTATTCTCATTTTATTCATTCTAGGCCTCATCTTTATTATCTATAAAATATGCTAGAAAAGGCATGCTTTCACCACAAAAAGAGAAGTTTCAAACTGTGAAACTGGAAGTAAAAATGAATGTGCAGCACTGTAGCATGTGTGTATGCTTCGTCCACTCAGAATAGGGTCAGTGTAAGCAGCAGAAGTGTAAGCTTCAATCACATGGAGTAGGCACAGTTCAAACAGTGACAGTGCAAGCTCTACAAAGTCCACCTACGTACGCAGAATAACGCTGCTCGTGCGATTTGAAAACGTACTGAAAAGGGCATGAACTATATCCACATCTTGCATGCCACAGATCTAGGCTGAGGATCTGCTCCCTTCTGGAACAGAAAGCCCTAGAAGAACCTTAAGAATGTGGCAGTTCTCACCTCGCCCCTGCTGTTTCACTGCACCCTCAGGCACCAGCAAAGGTCCGGGGAGAAGAGAAATGACTGATCAGCAGATATGAGAACTGTTTGCAGAGAGGATGGAGAGACAGAACTAACTCTCAAAAGGGGAACTGCTGTATGCCTTCTCACTTACAAAACAGGAATGTTACTGAGACTGTACGTCAAAAGCAGCAAGACGACACAATATGACTGGCAAATATTTTGTCCATGAAGTTCTCAAGAGAATCTCTTCTTAACTAAAGTTTTGCTTTTCTAATAGCTCCTTCCAGATCATGGAAGCAATCTAATCTTCAAATCCCAGACTGCAAAATGTTCTCAATTATGAGAAATTAAGAGCAATGTCTGTTTTTTATTACTGTTGCAGCGTAATTATTAGGCAAATTGATTTCCTCAAGCACTTGTAACTTTAGAGAGAAAAAATGCATCTTATGCAGTTCAGATAAATAAGATTCTGGTATTTACAAACTTTCATTAATCTTATGCTAATCCCTTTTTTATTGTACTGCCTCTAAAATTTTATTTTTGAAATGAGCTTCTAAGCACTAAAATTAATGGTATCGGCCTAAATTGCCCACTAAAAGATGCTGAATGTGTGATTACTGCGCATACGGAAGCAAAACAAACCCCAAATCCCATTACACCGAATAAGGGTGTTCCCAATCACGTTCTTCAGTCTAATGGGCTTCGGTGTTGCAGGGATGTTCAATTACATGGATAGCAGGGGACAATAACGTTTTTAAAAAAAGGAAAAATAAAAAAGGACCCTGCGGTGCAGTTCCAACCCAGTTCAGTGAAAGGGAACTGACACCGCACAGATAGAGGGGAGTCGGCGGCACACACAGAACTATGTCACTGAAAGGTAAGAAGGGAGGGAAAGGGGAAGCGGGTATGGAGATGTGGGCAAAAGTGATCTATGTGATTACTGTGCCTCGCTGTTTTTGTGTTCAGCATGTTTTTGGTAGACATTTTCAGCAGTGCAGTGATCACATAGATCCAATTTAATGAAGACGTATGTACACACAGCAATGGCACAGAATAGGCTATCAGATGCTGGAACATTAGCAATAGAATTCCAACATGCATGTACTTATGTGTTGAGTTTTATGCAGCGCGGTCCTAGCTGTGACACAACAGAGCACTGCACAAGGAGGAGATATGGTTATAGCTCACAATTAAGTGAAAACAATTAGAAGGATAAAATATTGAGTTCATGGCTAGAGGGGATAGGGAGAGGTCTCAAGTTCCCGCGTCTAAATAAGCCATTACCTTGCAGCAAAATTACATATGGACAAAGTCGTGGAAAGGTCGGCAGACATCCGTAGCAATTGCCATTCATTGCTATTGAAACGGCGCTGTGAATTAAGAGCTTGCCTCTGCTATCCGTGTATAACCCGCGGCTGCAGGTTTGAGTCCCGCCACGGCCAAATCAGTCCTTCCAAGGTCAACAAAGACAGTGGGCCTCATTACGACCCAGGCGGAAAACCATGGTGTTAATAGCACCATGGTCCATGCCGGTAACTTACCGACTCCGCCATGGAGAATAGGGGAATTACCACCCCATTACAAGGTTGGCGGGGTGGTAAATCCCCCTTCCTCCATGGCCCTTCCCCATTACCAAATTGCGGTACCGTACTTAGCACCAAGGTCCCTTTGCGGGTCCCTACTTTAACGGCTGGTGTAGACCAGCCGTTAAGGTCGGGTCCCGCAAAGGGACCTCGTAATCAGGCGCTAATGGGTTATCAGCACCGCAGCCTTTTACCGCGCCGTTAACCCATTAGCGCCAGGGTCGTAATGAGGCCCAGTACCATTACATTTGGTGAAAGCACGTATTATTGCCACGCTTAGACATGGGAGGAATCTGGCATGAGGTGTTATATGAAAAAGTGATATTTCTATTCTTATTCCATTGTTAAACTTGCATTAAGGGATAATATAATGATAGGGCACATGATCCTAGCCTATTTTGTGCTCCTGAGGTCTGTTTCAAAGCACTGAGAGGGCGGTTTTAGTAGCAGGTGTAGGAAGGAAGGCCGCTGAACCAGTGGTGGCTGAACCACTGGAGTTACTGGGGCAGCGCCCCAACATCATTCATCTGTCGCAGCAAGAGCGAGAGAAAGAGACAAGGGCCCTCATTACAACACTGGCGGTAACGCATGGTGCTATTAGCACCATGGTTGCTGCCGGTGTTGTAACAAGTCCGCCAATGTTCAATGGGAAATTACCACCCCATTCCAAGGTTGGCGGGGCGGTAATTCCCCATTGAACATTGGCCCTTCCCCATTCCCATTTTTGCCCCATGGGGACTGGGGACTGGGGAAGGCGCTAATTACGGTACCGCAAATTGGGACCTTCGAGGTAATTACGGTACCGCAAATTGCGGTACCGTAATTACCTCGAAGGTCCCTTTGCGGGTCCCTACTTTAACGGCTGGTCCAGACCAGCCGTTCAGGTCGGGCCGCGCAAAGAGACCTTGTAATTAGGCGCTAAGGAGTTAACGGTGCCGCAGCCTTTTACGGCGCCGTTAACCCCTTATCTCCAGGGTCGTAATGACCCCCAATATCCATGAGTGGCAGGTGGCCTAGCATGGATCATTGCCTGCCGCAAATGAGAATTGGGAATGGAATCTTGTAGTCCATGGAAGCAATCTAGCCTAATCAATATTCCAAACTGGAAAATGTTCTCAGTGACGAGAAATTAAGACCAATGGGCCAGCATTTGGGCATCTAAAATTCATTTCTACGAACCGAAACTTATTTTTCGCTCCTCATCGGGTCTGAAAGCCAAAGTTCCAGGATTTTAAAAAAGCAGACAAGAAGGATGCACTCTCTCAGTGCTGGCAGCAAAGCTTTGGAATACACTGCCATTCGGTCTAACTTCACACAAAGACTATTATGCCTTAAAACATTTGAAACCCTTCCTGTTCACTTGCACTCCATGTCATTAATGGCTTCAAAAATGTGTTAACAATGTTGATGGTTTGAAGCCGAAAGGCCACCTTAGTAGTGAAGGGTTTGCACTTTCGAAGGACCATTAAACTAATATATCATAACATAACCCGACATCAAATAAAATTACACTCTTAGCCATTACCAATTTACATGATCGAAGTTCTCTTGATCACAGAGGGACCATGACCCAGCTCCCTATCTTGTATGTCACACAGGCTTGTCATGTGGCTACACCCCATAACAGCCTCCACACACAAAGCGAAAAGGACAGGGTGAAGGTAGGAACCCTCTGCTGGGTACTTCCCTCTCAGGAAAGGCATGGTCTGTAACAGCTCGGACTGCCTGCCCCTGCCCGCATGGACTGGGAGCCAAAAGCGTGCTGGTGCAAGCAGGTGAGTGGATTTGCGTGTCCATGAGCGGGAATGGATGTGTAAGTAGGGTGTGTATGTGTCTATGTATGAATATTCGTACGTGATCAGGTACGATGTGATAGTGCAGATGCCCGGGAGGATAACTCAGGGGCGACGTGCTCATCTTGGAAGCAAGACAGCGCCAGCTAAGCAGCATGGGTTCGATACCTGGTCCCGCGCTTAGGGCTGGAGTCAGGCATGAAGCGAGTTATGCATTTTCTATAACACTGGTGTCAAGCAGGAAGCACATTAATTTTACAGTGGCAATGCTAGCATATATTGACACATGTCACATAACTTTGTTTGGACATACAGTGCATGACACTGTTTTTACAGTGGCAATGCTAGCATATATTGACACATGTCACATAACTTTGTTTGGACATACAGTGCATGACACTGTTTTTACAGTGGCAATGCTAGCATATATTGACACATGTCACATAACTTTGTTTGGACATACAGTGCATGACACTGTTTTTACAGTGGCAATGCTAGCATATATTGACACATGTCACATAACTTTGTTTGGACGTACAGTGCATGACACTGTTTTTACAGTGGCAATGCTAGCATATATTGACACATGTCACATAACTTTGTTTGGACGTACAGTGCATGACACTGTTTTTACAACGGCAATGCGGCATATTTTGGTGAAGTTGCCCCATGGTTTTCATTTGCAGCATGAAAATACCATTCAAACCCTTTATTTCTCAGGAGTAAACACTATCAAACTGGCTGACGTGCAATTCAAGGTGTGGTGGAGTGGCAAGCTTCATGGCCTGTAATTGGGGGACCTGTGATACATGGGATTAAAGGGGAGCCATTGAAGGTTATTCATTTCTTTTTGTGCATGTATTTTTTTTGATGAATGAATTTCTCTCTACGACACAACAAGTATGAATGCACATGTAAACACTACATATTAATATCCCTGTTAGATGCCACAGGCAAATTGTTTTGCGGCTTTGTGCTTCAAGCCCTACAGAGCTGGGCAAAAGAAAACAACATCCTCGAATACACACAAACAGGCTTTTGCCTGCGGTCAGCGACTACACCCAATATACGAGTGCTTGACAGCCTAATCAGAGATGCTAAGATCAAAGGTAACCCCACGCTGTATTTGATTTGGGTGGATTTTAGTGCGACTTTAGACTCCATGAATCAGGCTCTCCTGTGGTTAATGTTGAGAAACTGGGGTGGCCCAGAATGGCTACTGAGAATTCTGATTTTATTACATGCTAGCAACAGTGTTCAAGTCCGACTAAACAACATGGGGGACTTGTTTAGCCCAGTGGATGCAAACAGGTGTGTTAGACAGGGGTGTAATCTGGACCCACTGCTGTTCTGCCTCTACCTGGCCAACTTACCCGCTAAGCTATTGGAGAGTAGGGGCTGCCCCGTGAAGATCTGTTTTACCACATAGCCAGTCTGCTGTATGCAGACGATCTAGTCTTGCTCGATCGTACAATAAGAGGTGTGAAAAATACATTGAAGACACTTCTAGAATATGCCAACCAGAAAGATCTAACTATAAACATGGGCAAGACTAAGATGATGGCTGGGTCAGGGCGCAGGATTGCAAGGGTGGGTTTGCAAATTGGTACTCACAAGGTTGATTATGTTGATAGCTACCCCTCCTTGGGTTTGGACCGATCGATAGATGGGGGACACAGTGTTGTAGTCGAGAGTAAAAAGAGAAAGGCTCGACAGTTAACATGTCTGAGTCACAAATTCACCAAGCAAATGGCAGCTTTCTTGTTAGATGGGATCTTAAAGCTCTACAAACAGAGCGTTGCTTCTGCCATTCTTCATGGTCTTGATGCGCTTGCAATGAGGGACATGTCCTGGCTAAATGTGGTGGAGGGCCAATTCTGGAGACAGCTCCTGGGTCTTCCACCTGCCACTCCAATGGCTTATCTGAGACTAGAACTGGGACTAATGTCCCTCACGAGCCAAGCCCTAATGCAAAGGGGCATCCTGTACATGAAAACGAGAGGAATAGACCAGTGTGCAAATTATTGAATCTAACGGTATCTAAGTATGAAAGGGAAAGCAGTCATGACTATGTCACTTGAATGAGCCATGCCTTTCTGACATAGGCTGGTCCCCAGATTTTGCAAGAGGAACTAGGCCTGAGGTAGTGAAATCACTCTTTAAAAACAAAGTGAAACAATGGGACTGGATGGGTAACTTTACACACCTGGAAAAGTTGCATAACTTTGAATATATACAGGAATAGTCCATTGTTATTTTCAGCCCCAAAAATACCTCTTGAAGTGTTTGAGTCAGGCGGTTCGTTAGTTCATTTTGAAACTACGGACAAATCAGCTGCCATTGCTCGCACTGAAGGGTGCCCAAGTCATAATCGGGGCTGAAGAGTAATTCTGCCTTATGTGTGGACTATAAGGAAACACCTAGACACGTCTTGACACTGTGTCCCAGATGGGGCCCTACGTATATGACAAGGCTGGGGTCTTTGTAGGTAACTACGATGCCATCAAAAGTGATGAATTTTGGAGCTATTGTTTAAACGCCGACCTTGAATCCGTGCACATGGCTTTGTATTCGGTTTGGCAAGTGGTCCCAGGGTGCCTGAACAAGATGATATACGAATATTGAGGACCCCCAGAGGAGGATTTAGTAGCGGTACAAAGGATGATGTGTGTTACCACTGACTCCATGACCTGGAAAGAGAACGGGTCACTATTCCTAAAACGTGTGCGTTAATCACTCCTGTAGCGAAATCAATTGCATAACTGTAAACCGAATCTTAAATCAATCGATTTCGTGAATTTTATGACTTAAGGTTTTTACGAACATTGATTCTATGAAAATTGTAATGCTTGAAATGAATTGTTTTTTATACTTGTAACTAAGTCACATTTTGTAAAGGTTCTTTTGAATCAATACAAATACAGTAAATCAAATAAAATGAGACACTTGTAAGACAATTTGCCTTCAATCCTTTCGCTCCTGGCAACCATTGATAGCAACGTTGCTCATGAAACTTTATAGAAACTTGCTGTAGACCATTTCTTGTTATGTTACTTTGAGTTATACTGCACACCACTGTCATGACCAGGTGCTCTGGCACATCTGAAATAAATGGCAACGTGTAACGTGAGAGGGAAAATGCAGGATCGTTTTGCTGTTGTGTTGAGTAAGCCTCCTAGGCGGGTCTGCTTCCAGGTATTATTTATATGTGTGTGTGCATCTCGTGCTCGGAGGCATTGCACTTGGAGGAGCAAAGGCTGTAGCATGAATCTGCAATTAGTCTTGAGCAGACACTGCTGATTAGCGCGGAGGCTTGCGCGCCCACGCGTTCTCTGAATATGCGTGGGTGCACGTGACACATGTACCAGCCGCGCTTTTTGGCCAGGTGTAAGATAAGCTGCTGCCCAATCAAGGCTGGAAGGGACAGCTGCCAGACATTGGCCGAATATTCCGTTTTCTGAGACCATAGAGGCTTGGCGAGCTGCCGCCTTAAACTCCTACTGAACTTGCGTTATGTTTTTGTTTTTTAATAATAATACAAAACAGGTATAAGATACACTTGCTAAAACCAATTTGGCCTGTTCGTCCTTACCGGTTTGTGACCACAAATAACTCAGTGCCTGCCCCCTGTTGTCAAACTTCTCCCTCACCCCTACCACAAGTGTGCCCCGCCTAATTTGACTTCTAGCGGCGCCTCTGCCGGAACGTAGCCAATTTGGGAATTACTTTCGTCTCTTATCTACCTTCTTCATTACTGCCTTGCCCCAATGACGTATCACTGTTGTTGATTCAGGGCTCAAATCCATTATAAATCTGCATTTGTGTTTGAGAAAATGTCCACCTGCCCAGAGGCTTCCATTGACGGTTGTATTTTCCTTTGACATGTTGCCATCTAGTGGACACACCCTAGATTACAGCTCCTCTGCTCTCATGGAATTGAATGTTGCTAAGAACCGAAGTCGGATGTCCGTGTTGTGGTGAGTCTGCGGTGCATTCTACAGCAAACATCCTGGCCAGTGGCAGGACAAGACTACATTACAACGGTCCGGTCTCTCGCTTGGTTTCTAGTTTCTGTACAGTGCGAGGGTGCCTAGCGCCTAGTCAGCTAATTCGCAAACAACCTACTGATTTGCAGTGAGTTTGTAGGAATGGGACTGTATTAATTGTAGGGTAAAATAGATGCTTTTAGTCTTACATGTTCGAATCGTTGTTTTAGAAAAATATTGTCCCTCCTTAACTTTGTCCAAAACCAGGGGGCGTCTGGGAATCTCTCTACCAGCAGGAACACAGCCCAATGACCTGTTTCCCTGGGAACAACTCTACCAAGTCTTTAGCTCACTGTCCCTTTCACAGAGAAGATATTTCCCTGCATATCAGCCTTTGTCCTGCTCTGGGGCAGTACAGCACCGAAATACTAGGCAATTCTCCTCCAAACAAGAGTACCAACAGCAACCCCATACACGTGTTTCAGCCTTGTTGGGCATCAGCAGTGAGGTGAACCTCCTTAAGTTTGTGCCAATATTTGTCGTGCACGTAGAGCTTTGGAGTTTATTGGCAACGTGGTGGAAGTCACACCAACCCTTTTCTGGCTGGCCTTGTGGGTGAATGAGCAAGCCTCATTGTCCAGTTGTGCATATACTGGTTTTACATGCAGCTTCAACTATTATTGTTGCCTTCCATCTTGCAGTAGCCATCTTCAAAATCTCCCTCCTCTAATGTGACTTGAGTTATCAGGATAGGATGAATAAAATTGCTGCACTCTTGATGGTCCGTCTCTCCTCGTTCCCAAAACCATACTCCTTCCAGTCATTGAAATTATATGACAAACCATGAGAGACGTGAGAATCTCAAGTCACTCAGGCTTAAAACTTAGGGCTGTCTCAAGTAGATCATTGAGGCGATTTGCCCCTCGTCTGCAGGCGGACCCTGTCAGTAACGGCCCGCAGCCCGAGTAAATGGCCCGAGAAAAGCAAGGGTTGCTTAACGAGGCTGGCAGTGCCGTTACTCACAGGGATGGGCCATTGCTGAGGTGCATATCGCCATTAGTATCCGTGTAATTGCCTACAACGGCGCTAATGGTGTTTTTTTTTTTAAATCGTACCTTTACTGTGCAGTGCTGTCCCCAACGTCCCCTTTCGATGTTGATGACTGTGACACCCTCAACATTGAAAACGGACAGCACTGTGTGACCCAGCGCCACTCAGCAAAGTATTTTTCTTTTTTGTTTTTATTTTTTAAAAAGACACCATTAGTACCCATTTAGACAACTACATGGATGCCAAGAGGTGGGGGGGAGGGGAACAGGGAAGGGAAGGGTGCTCTGGCTACCCAGGCTGCTCGGAACGTGAGCTTCTACCATACAATACAGCCTGTGTTCTGAGCATCTTGATTGGCCAGCACCCCCTCCCAGGTTGCTAATTTCAGAAATAACACTGGGCTACTGTAGACCTAGCTAATTTTAGCAAAGAAAAAATGAAAGGTGGATGTGCCATTTAATGTTAAAAAAATACCCGTTTTCTTGTACTGGAGTTTTAACCATTTTAAAAATCGAAAGGGATGCATACGCGAGGTGTTGTTATATGACCCAGAGATCAACACATTTCTTGCACGGCTTTACCAGTAGCCAATGAAATAGATTAAAGCGTTGCATCTTATTCCTGGTTTCAGGCACTGGACACCCCAGGAAGGTATAGTGTAATGGAAAAGAAATGAAAGGATTAGGGAACCTCCAACAATCTCCTATCACCTGTGCAGCAATTGTCATGGATCAATGCAACCAAGTAGGATTGACCTGCAGGCATAAAGGCTGACATGTGCCTGCACTAGCTGGTCCCAGCCAATTTCACGGCCTTCCTCTGAGACTTTCATAATCCCTCTCTGGCTACTGGTACCCCGGGTCAAACAGGTGTTTGTCCCAGAGCCATGCAAATCAGACACAGGCACCACTCCAGTCACAAACAGCTTGTCAGCGCACCTAAGCAAACCTGTAAAACTCATTAGCAGGTAGCGCGCATTCGCGCGCGCGCGGATGCACACACACACACACACACACAAAATAAGTGTCCAAACTGAGGGACCTGCTCTAATATTCTACTGTCACATGAGGAATAGTCGACAAGGATCTTGTAAGGCACATCATCTTCCACAACAATCTGGGGGTCTTGACTCAGAGGTGTATCTGGAACCCCTTAAACGTGCCCTGTGCCCACCTTCCAGTACCCACCACAAGTTCATCCACAGAGACTGATTGATCTGTGAAGTCAGCAGGCTACACTACATTAAAAGCTACCTTCTGGCTCTCAGTTCAGGTGTTGGACGATGAAATCGTTGTATCCGGTCATGCCAGAGCGAACACAAAAAAAAGCACCCAGAAGCTGAAGAACATCTGTTGGTTCTTTCCATTAAAGGTCTGCGGAGGCTCTTGGGCAGGCAAGTGTAGATCGCAAGGCTCAGAACTGTCAGCTATCAGGGGTTTTCAGCAGGTTCAGAGACTGCTTGTCCTCCATGGAGGCATGCACGTAGACTGTTGGTTTTCCCGGGTGGCAGGGGTCGGTAGGCAATATTCCAACCGTCCCATTTTAGGTATAGGGACTTACAGGCAGATTGCCAGATCTCAGGAGATTGGGGCCAGGGCCCGGATCTCCCGTCTACTCGGCGCCTCTGCATGGGGGTACTGCAGGCCTGACTTCTACTTCTTAGAGAATCTCGCCTCTAACAGGCAGGCACAAGGATTCGACAGACAGTAAAAAGACCTCTGAAAAAATTGAGACTATTGAAAAGAAAGAAGTAGAATAACAAATTAAAAAACAAACCTAAAAAAAAATCAACTGACTATTTCATGGAAGGAAATGATAAACTAAATCGAAACGGGAGGAATGTGCTTCTGGCAAGAAGCAGTGCGCTTTGAAACAGGTACGAAGAGCAAAGGAGATTTGGACGGGTCGAAGGCGTGCGCAGGGGTTTCCTACTTTGAAAGTATAATTTAACAGTAGAGGGATGTGTAAAGAAAGGACATCGGTGCCTCACAAGTGTTTACCCCCGTACCACTAAAACAAAAAGAAAGCAAACGGATGGCTGCGCAGGGGAGTGTGAATGGTCCATTTCTGGTCCGGGGAAGGGTATGTGCTAAGAGAATTAATCTCTTCCCTTCTTCTTAGCTGAGGAGAGGAGGCCAGGATCTTATTTTGCTAGGCTATTATAAAGGTGGAGAGTGCTTGGATTGGCAATTTTTAGCAGAAAGCCGTAGTAATGTTGGCGCACATTTTATAATTCTGAGTTTTCCCTTTGCTGACCCTCACACCTTTTTTCTGTAGTGTGCCATCACCTTGAGAGCTTCGGTTTGAGTAGTTCAAATCACACTCTCTGCTACCCCTAAATTCCAGGCGGGCATGCACCACTACTCTCTACAAGAGCTGTTTCCTAGCATGCTCTGTCCCGCCTTTCAAAAGGGACGCTCCTAATGAGTAGGGGGACGACAGGGGACCCCACATGCCGCCACTGCCTACGGGCCTTTCCTTGCACTGGGGTCTGTATCTGTACCCATAAAGTCCCCCCTTTTTTTTCTCTCTTCCTGCACTTATCAGACCTACCCTGTCTGCTGCCTTAAACTCAGCACTTGCCACTTCTGGCTGCACTACCATTGTTTGTTGCCTTTATTATTTATTGTTTTTATTATTATTTATCTGTTTTCGCCTTTGCTCCGCACTTTTCACTTCTTTCCCCCTTCCATGAACTTTTCCCCTCCCCCTCTCCCATGCACTCGCGCTTTCTCAGTGTCACTAGGCCTAGTAAGATCGTTGTTTTTGTTCTCCCCTGTTCCCATCCCTTGCCTTGTTGCGCTCTGAAATACTTTTTTATGAGCGTGATAGAAATAAAATATCAATTCACATATTGGGCTTGGTACAGCAGCTTACCTTAGCCCTTTCAGAATAACAGCCATTGCCATTGGCCCAATGAATACATGGTTTGCTCCGTTAACATTTGTGTGAGCTTTTTCCAAACGGGGCTTCGATGTGACTTTCAGGCCAGAGCTCTACCAGGCAACAGGACCTATTCTATTTTTCTCAATCATGGGAAAGGTTTTTTTTATGAATCAACCATAAAAGGTGAAACTACTCTAAATTTATAATTTAATAAGAAGATCTCACAAAAGTTTTGTACGTGTAGGGTTTGCGACCAAGGAGCGCCATACAATGGCTAATCCCCCACATTAACGTGAGATGGGGGTTTAGATTCTATAAAAGACAAGGAGGCGAGTATTATGCATTACAATCTTTACTCTGAAACGTCAGCAGCAAAGAAAAAACTTTTACATACAAAAAGTTGTGAAAAACAGAACTAAATAGAGTTCAATGTCAATGTAAGGGAGCTCCCCAATCCATCATGGAGGACAGGTCATGCCCTGCAGGAGACCAATGAGCAGGGACCCTTCCTTATATATGTCCATCACTCTAAACCCAACTCCTCTTTCTGTAGCTGTCTTGAACCAGACGACCACTGCACAGATCAGATGATAAACAATGACGACAAATCCAGCTAAGCTCTCGTATCACGCACTCCACATCTTGTAACTGTGATCCACACTCCTGATCAGAACCTCAACTCATAGCTGTAAGAACAACAAGCATGAAGGGTGAGTGGATGGGAAGAACAACAAACCAAGAATGTTCTCTCTTGAAACACCTGTGTATATGCGTGTCATAACTGCCACATCATATCATATCAAGGGTGGGTGGGTGGTATAATACTCGCCTACTTGTCTTTAATAGAATCTAAACCCCCATCTCACGTTAGTGTGGGGGATTAGCCATTTGCTGATAAGACAGGAGGCTGATAATATGCAAGTTTGAAGTCCTTGCATCCCATTAGTACAACATGATCAATACAATATTGACAACATAATAAAAATAATAGGAGAATGTTTTAAAATGTTTTCATTTGATCAATCAGCTGACCACAAGAGTATTGTCCAAGGCTAGGCTGGCCGAATAACTGTCTTATAAGGCATAGCCAAATACACTGCAAGAAAAACAACTGGAAGATGTGCCAATTTCAGCATTCCTACTGGCCACTAAAACCAACTGGTTAAAAAGAGAGGGGAAAAACACTGAAGAAAGTTTCCCTATACTAATAGGTTAGGAAAAAACCCATCGGAGTAACAAACTCCCCTGTTGTCCAATCAAACATTTAAAACACTTAAATTCATACCATCTTTGGGAACCTAGATAGCAAACAAAAGAAGATAAACACTTAGCTCTCCTGGAGATAAAGAAAAATACCCCTTAGGGGATGAAAGCTTTGTAGGTTCCATCCCATGCGTTAATGGAAGATATCGTATTAGAAACAGGACATGTCACATAACTACACTGGGGAACCGAGTGGGAAAGACAAATCTTCTTAAAAGGTAAAATGGGAGTAAAAGGTCATTTTATTAATCTGTAATAGGACGACCTATCCTGAGTGGAGCTGAAGCAATAGACTTAACCCACAATTGGCCCCAAACATATGTGTATACTAAGAAAGGTATGTCTTCTGGAGGTAGAAGCAGAAAAAATGTATCTTACATCCAATCGCTACCATCATAGTGATATCTGAACCCCTTTGTAGATGTGCCAGGTGCTTGGACCTTGTTCACTCCTCCATGGTTGATAAATCCCCTAGAGGATCATAAACTAACCGAAGGAGGACCACTAAATTCCATAGTCTTAGCAAAGACTCTACACTGCAATGAACTGATCACTAAACAGTTAAAATGAAGTTGTTCACCAGAAGAAGACTAACCTCTACCCTAGCCAATCTGAAGAACCTTGAAGCCCTCAGCACCCTGTGCTGGCACCTTATTGCAAAACAATCTCTCCTGTGAAAAACCAAAAGGTCCACCTGCCATGCAGGTGACTAGGAGAAACAAGTCAATAACTAAATATATATCCCTGCCCTCTGGAGATCGCACTGACAGACACCTTCTGAGATAGATAACGTAGAGACGTTGGAACGCCTTGTGATAGAGGGCCATAATAAATTGGATGGAAGATGAGTTGCACTCCCAGACCCCTCTATCCCACCAAGGGATATTGTGCCTTCCCAAAGGAGGAGAAAACCTCCCCCATTTATCTAAGGAAAAACCTTGCAACCCAGAAGAAGGCTACCCTGAGGACCACACTAAAGCCCCGCTTTACACCCTTAAAATAAATACTCTCTTACACTTCTAACCAACCCCCTGACAGTGGAAGGGGGGCTCCGCTTAATGTAGTGAAATACCAGGAAGTAGCGCAAAGGAAAGTAAACTGACGGGAGGGAAATGCTCAGTGCGAGTCTGCACTGTTCATGAGCCAGAACTCCTGTAAAAGGAAAAACGGAAACCATCAGGTGTTACTCCAAGAGGTGTAATATTATGATGCAATCTCCCCCAAGGATGGCGGGAAGGGGAATGAGGGGAAAAGGGACTTTGGGATATTTATCATGCCCCGTAAATGAAATGTTGTGAAAGAATACTGGGACCACTGTCCCTTCAAACACTAAGGTCTGAGTCTCTGTATGCACGTGAGGCTGACTGGCCACTATGGGGATCAGGGGAAGGAAAAGATTAAGCACACTGCCCATTGCAAAATAGCACTTATATAGTGCTATGAACCCTCAGGTATACGAGAGTTGCTCATAACTACTACCAATGGTGTGTGATGTGAGGTGTTCACTTATCGATGTCAGCAGGATGAAAGACTGACTTAGACCCTCCCATATGAGGAACCTGCATCAGTAGGCTCAGCACAGATCTGAAAGCCAGCACTCTATTCGCTGCACTGTAGAAAAAATATCTATATAAAGAAAGAGGCTAAACAACTCTCTTGAGGGTACAGAAGCCTACTTGTACTCCTTGAGTAGAGGAGAAATTGTAACACACTGCTAGACGTATAGCTGAAAACAGGCCAAGCCTTGGGAGGAAAACCTAGAAAGTTATTATTTGGCAACTCGTCTCTCTGATACTAACAAGTGTTTCCAAACACTCCATCCAATTAGAACATGGTTGCCCAATTTGCCTTGCAACAAAATTGAACAGATACCCCCGAGCTGACCTTGTCTCCACCAATAGTCCGAATAGTATAATGAATGTCATAATGGACCAAATAGTAAGGGAAACACGCCACCCATTAAAGAGAGCATCCAGCCCTGCAGACCTCAATAGAGGCATAACACATCATCTTTTTCTTTCTCATGTTGAGAGAAAATACTGCAGCTTAATCAGCACTGGTATTGGGTGGAGCAATTGTTATCGGGGAAAGCAAAACCTAAGGAAAGGACTGAGTTATCCTGAAACTAACTAATGTCAAGGGCGACAGAATTTTAACTAAAAAATGTAGGTTAACACCAGAGTGATGGCTAGAGAGGAAGGTACAACCCCCCACATGGATCTGTTTACAACTACCTCCACACATTCTTTTCTTTAAAGTACTTAATAAATAAATAAAATAATATAAAATAATATAAAATATCCAAGGAAGAGGGGTTATGTCCTCACAGGGGTCCGAACCTCGGCCTTATAGAAGCTGATACCTACTGAGCTATCCGGGCTACTGACAAATCTAAAAACGCAAATGTGTTCCAGGCGTCACTTAAACATATTGTTTAGCAAAAGAGTACACTGAGCAAGTGCACCTCAATTGCTCACCCTAGCAGGGTGTGGAACCAGCAGTATACAAGGGGTTCACCTCGCAGAAGAACACAGGCAAAGCCTGCCACCGAGCAGGTGACAGCACACCTACAGGGAAGATAATGACAACTGCCACATGCAGCACCTAAACAGAACTGCCAAGTTTAAGGGGGGAATACACTGAGCAAGTGTACCTCCAACTGCTCGCCCGAGCAGGTTGTGATAACCAGCAGTACACGAGGGGGTAACCTTGCATTAGAACTCAGGCAGAAACCTGAAACTGAACAGGTTATGGCACCTACAGTGAAGGCAAATCACCTATGCCCTGCACAGCGCTTAAATAAATAAATAAATAAAACTGCAGATTGGTAACATATGAGGCTCTTCAGTAGGCAAACTAGTGTCAAATATAAGCTGAAAAATACCAATTTAAAACAAATAAAAAGTGACATTTTTAAATATATATATATATATATATATAAATACATAATATAAAAACATATACATAAATATATATAGTCATACACATCTACATGTGCACCCGGGGAATGGCGGGAAGCAAATGCAGGTCCCTCTGCATGGTAAACCTGCAGCCTTCTTATTGAGCCATCTTGCTTGGGTGCAGAAACTGAAGCCTTCCTTATACTTCCCAACAATTATGGGCCACGTTAAAGCTGAAACAATATATATAAATAAAGAAAAAACATAGAGGCGTTTCAACTCAAAAGGAGGATACAGCTGCACGCTGTAGAAATGCTCACTGAAAGAGCTTTACCAACAAAAATAGGGCCGTGCGCCTCCTTTAAAATTATAATTTTTTATTTCATAATTTTTATTTAATAACACCTTTAGAACTTTGATGTAGGAGGATTGGCTCAAACTGCCAACCTTTGAGGTACAAGTCGCAATGCCTACTGGCTGTGCCACAGACACTGGCCTTGTAAATACGCTCCAAGGAATGAACATGAGAAAATGAAACAAAATGGAAATGTGGCCACACGCGCCATAAATACACTCTGTATTTACATGACAGGAGCTCTGTGAAAGGAGTGGGAGGGACAACCGCCAACACCCAGCAGAATGGCTGCTCGGCCCATGAAATGAACTCCGCGGCACACGCGAACTGGAGCCCCTTAACGAAACCCAGCTGCGCGCGTGGACTGGAACAGTCAAGAAAATAGAAAACAGAGCCGCGCAGAGGGAATGGAGCGAGCGGGCTGCTCGGCGCCACCCTCCAAGTCCCAGCAGATCCTCTGAAGGGACTTGCGCTACTTGCCGAAGATCCACGTGCGATGGCCTGAAGCTAAAGCTTCTGATAGGCCCGCACGCGTTTGTTAAAGACATCAAAGAGAAAACCTTGCGACATTACAGCACACATAAAACTTAATTCTTTTTTTATACTTGAAAACCCAGCAAATATATAATGTAGACCAATAAACTACACAATACAACATATTATATCAACTATTTGATAATTATTGACTAGCATGCAAAGCACAACTAGAAGGAGTGAGTCAGCTGTGGTGTCAGCAGCAAAGAAAGAGGAGTTGGGTTTAGAGTAATGGACTTATATAAGGAAGGGTCCCTGCTCATTGGTCTCCTGCAGGGCATGACCTGTCCTCCATGATGGATTGGGGAGCTCCCTTACATTGACATTGAACTCTATTTAGTTCTGTTATTTACAACTTTTTTGTTTAGAGTAAAGATTGTAAAGATTGTAATGCATAATAGGAGCCTCCTCTCTTGTCATAGAATCATTAGAGTATTTTATTTAGAGTTTTTTTTTCACAAAGCCTACATGCAGCCTGCCTTCATGTGGTGGTTGAACCATCACGTAATCGTGAAACATGAGAAAAAGAACATTTATTTTCATGTGTGTTTTAAAAGTTCATTCTTGAAGTAGTTACATCCTCGGGGCTATCGAGTCGGTACAACGTTCATTCATCAGCAGGGATTCTTTTGCAGAGTTTTTTGCCACCGATTTTTGGCAGAATAACAATTAAAAAAATATAGGGGAGGGGTAAAGGGATAAGGGGTTGTGTGTGCCCCTATGCAGAAGAAATGCAAGCTTATAGTGTGGGTAATAGGTAGTAAAACACTGTGAAAGGGAGTTGGGGGGAATCCCCCCAAATAAAAATAAAATGTTGATATGTTTTTTCAGCCAAAAATCGGCGGCACAAAACTCAGCGAAAAAAAACCCTGGTGATGAATGAATGACCATGTGGTTGCTATGTTACTGGGATTCGCACTGCACACCACTGCCATTTCCTGGTCTCCAGGTGTCCATGTGGATCTGAAATGAAGAATTGGGGGCTTTAAGCTTGGGTGTTCTGCTTAACCTTTGGTCCATGTAGAACCAAGAGTAACTGGTGTCTTTGAGGGATATCACTATATATTATCCCCACCCAAAAAAATCGCCGTATATATGGTCGTCTGGAACAGCCATAGGAGATATTTTGGGAGGGGATACATTTGGGGGGTTTTGGGAGCAGGGGTTGCGAGGGTGTCCCCCGCTCGTTTAAAAATAATGCGGAGGTGTCCCCCGCAGGTTACATGCCTTAACCCCTACAGTGCCAAGGACGAGATATCTCGTCCTTGGAATTGCACACGCAGTGCCAAGGACGAGATAGCTCGTCCTTTTTGGCACTCTGTTTTGAGCGATCGCTCAAAACTGTAATCCAGCCCCCGGGCTATGTGAGGGGGAGGTCCCCCCTCACTGCCAGGGGGCTGGATTACCTTCAGTTTCCTGTTGAAACTGAAAGTAAATTCACAGCAGCAGCCATTTTCGGCTGCTGCGGTGAAGAGAGAAGGTAAGAGCCCTTCTTGCTTCGCCTTGATCTCCGGCTGTATTTCAAGCCGGAGATCGAGGCGGGTATCATTGGAGAGGGGAGATTCTCCCCTTTCCAAAGATACCCATTGTGTGGCATTGCTGCCCGTGGATCGGGTGCAGGGGGCGCGATCCGTGGGCAGCAATGGCACCGGATCAATACAGATCCGTTTGTGACGCGGGGGAGGGGAGGCTGCTTACTAGGTAAGCGGCCCCTTTACCCCCCTGGCCCCAAAGCATGGGGCCACAGCATCGGAGACCCCTGGGGGCAGATGATCACTGCCCCCAGGGGTGAAAATGAAAAAACAAAAAAAAATAGATGGAAGGGGGGGAGGTGGGAGGGCGTTTGGGGCCCTGGGGCCCACTAAGTCACTAGGGATAGAAGAAAAAGTGGTGTCCCTGGAAAGGGGAGCTTCTCCCCTTTCCAAGGGCACCTCATATATGAGGCATTGCTGGTCACGGATCAGCGCATAGCGCTCGATCCGTGACCAGCAACCCACTGGACCACCATGGATCCGTTTGTGACTTGGGGGGAGGGGGGCTGCTTCAAGTAAGCAGCCCACTCCCCCCCCTGGCCCCCAAAGAATGGGGGCACATATGTGCACAGCCGTGGGGGCAGATGGCTGATCATCTGCCCCCAGGCAAGGGGACAAAAAAAAATGAAAAAACAAAAACGTGAATGGAAGGGGGGAGGGGTTTTGGTGGCCCTAGCCACCAGGGATTTTTTGTTTGGGAAATGGTGTCCTTGGAAAGGGGAGATTCTCATCTTTCCAAGAACACCCTGTGTGGCAACATTGCTGCCCACGGATCGGGCACAGGGCGCGCGATGTGCGGGCAGCAATGCACACTAGACACAGGGATGTCTTTGAATGGGGGGGAGGTGGGGGCTGCTTACAGTAAGGAACCCTCGCCCCCTCCGGCCCCCAAAGCATGGGTGAACATATGTGTACAACCCTGGGGGCAGATGGCTGATCATCTGCCCCCAGAGAAAGGGGCAAACAAATAATAATAAAAAATGGCAAAAAAACGTGATGGGAAGGGGGGAGGTGGTTTGGGGGCCCTAGCCACCAGGGACTTTTTCGGAAATGGTGTCCTTGGAAAGGGGAGATTCTCCCCTTTCCAAGGACACCCTGTGTGACAGCATTGCTGCCCGCGGATTGGGCGCAGGGCGCGCGATGCGCGGGCAGCAATGCGCACTAGACACAGGGCTGTCTTTGAATGGGGGGAGGAGCCCCCCTGGCGCCCAAAGCATGGGGGCACATATGTGTACAGCCTTGGGAGCAGATGGCTGATCATCTGCCCCCAGGGAAGGGGGCAAAAAAATAATAATAAAAAATGAGAAAAAAAACGTGATGGGAAGGGGGGAGGGGTTTTGGGGGCCCCAGCCACCAGTGTTATTTTTCGGAAATGGTGTCCTTGGAAAGGGGAGATTCTCCCCTTTCCAAGGACACCATGTGTGACAGCATTGCTGCCCACGGATCGGGCGCAGGGCGCGCGATGCGCGGGCAGCAATGCACACTAGACACAGGGCTGTCTTTGAATGGGGGGAGGTGGGGGCTGCTTACAGTAAGCAGCCCTCGCCCCACCTGGCCCCCAAAGCATGGGGGCACATATGTGTACAACCCTGGGAGCAGGTGGCTGATCATCTGCCCCCAGGGAAGGAGGCAAAAAAATAATAATAAAAAATGAGAAAAAAAAACGTGATGGGAAGGGGGAGGGGTTTGGGGGCCCTAGCCACCAGGGTTTTTTTTCGGAAATGGTGTCCTTAAAAAGGGGATATTCTCCCCTTTCCAAGGACACCCTCTGTGGCAGCATTGCTGCCCACGGATCGGGCGCAGGGCACGCAATGCGCGGGCAGCAATGCACACTAGACACAGGGCTGTCTTTGAATGGGGGGAGGTGGGGACTGCTTACAGTAAGCAGCCCTCGCCCCCCCTGGCCCCCAAAGCATGGGGGCACATATGTGTACAACCCTGGGAGCAGATGGCTGATCATCTGCCCCCAGGGAAGGAGGCAAAAAAATAATAACAAAAAATGAGAAAAAAAACGTGATGGGAAGGGGGGAGGGGGTTTGGGGGCCCTAGCCACCAGGGTTTTATTTTCGGAAATGGTGTCCTTAAAAAGGGGATATTCTCCCCTTTCCAAGGACACCCTGTGTGACAGCATTGCTGCCCGTGGATCGGGCGCAGGGTGCTTGATACGCGTGCAGCAATACACACTAGACACAGGGATGTCTTTGAATGGGGGGGTGTGGCTGCTTACCCCTTGCCCCCCCTGGCCCTCAAAGCATGGGGGCACATATGTGTACAACCCTGGGGGCAGATGGCTGATCATCTGCCCCAGGGAAGTGGGCCAAAAAATAATAATGAAAATGAAAAAAAAAACGTGATGGGAAGGGGGGAGGAGGTTTGGGGGCCCTAGCCAGCAGGGATTTTTTCGGAAATGGTGTCCTTGGAAAGGGGAGATTCTCCCCTTTCCAAGGACACCCTGTGTGACAGCATTGCTGTCTGCGGATAGGGCGCAGGGCGCTTGATGCGTGGGCATCAATGCACACTAGACACAGGGATGTCTTTGAATGGGGGGAGGGGAGGCTGCTTACAGTAAGCAGCCCTCGCCCCCCGGCCCCCAAAGCATGGGGGCACATATGTGTACAACCCTGGGGGCAGATGGCTGATCATGTGCCCCCAGGGAAGGAGGCAAAAAAATAATAATAAAAAATGAAAAAAAAAACGTGATGGGAAGGGGGGAGGAGGTTTGGGGGCCCTAGCCAGCAGGGATTTTTTCGGAAATGGTGTCCTTGGAAAGGGGAGATTCTCCCCTTTCCAAGGACACCCTGTGTGACAGCATTGCTGTCTGCGGATAGGGCGCAGGGCGCTTGATGCGTGGGCATCAATGCACACTAGACACAGGGATGTCTTTGAATGGGGGGAGGTGGGGGCTGCTTACAGTAAGCAGCCCTCGCCCCCCCGGCCCCCAAAGCATGGGGGAACATATGTGTACAACCCTGGGGGCAGATAGCTGATTATCTGCCCCCAGGGAAGGGGCAAAAGAAAAAACGAAAAGCACAAAAAAAAGGAATTTTGGGTGGGAGTGGGGGGTCACTAGCCACCAGGGATATATTTTACAGAAAAGGGGGGTGGCCGTCTCCCCCTCACCTCAATGGGAAATGGGGGCACCCCTTGTAGCCCTTCCTGGGGGCAGATATCTGCTCCTAGGAAGGGGCATCTGACCCCAGGGAGGGCTGCATGAGATGGCCCCCTCTTATCTGCCCCCAGGGAGGGCTGAATGAGATGCCCCCCCTGCATTTGGTGTGGGGGGGTAGAGGGTCACCCCCCATTAAATTAGAAAATTACCTGGCAGTTAAGGGTGTCCCTCAGCCCACCCTAAAGTGTAGTGTACCATTTTTAATTTTTTTCTTTGTTTACGAAATTTGCCTTGGCGGCCTCATGCAGCAGTTTGTAGGAGGCCCAGGGAGGCCTGCATGAGGTGCCCCCGCCACCCATTTGGGGTGAGGGGGGAGAGGGCCCCCAAAAATGGTGGGCAGGCCCCCCAGTGGGTGGAGCAGTAAGGTTTGGGCACCTCGGGGCCAGATTGGCACACCAATGTGCTCCTCTGCGCCAAGGCAAGTTTTGTAAACAAAGACAAAAATGGAAAATGGTGGAACGCATTTTAGGGGGGCTGTGGGGCACCCCAAAGGGAAAGGGAATTTTCTAATGGGACGGGGTGGTGACCCCGTCTCCCCCACCCACAATGGAGTTGGTGCCATGTCATGCAGCCCTCCCTGGGACCAGATATCTGCTCCTAGGAAGGGACGCCTGAGCCCAGGGAGGAGTGCAGGGCAGCCCCCCCACTTATCTGCCCCCGGAGAGGGCTACATGAGTTGCGCCACCCCTCCAATTGGGTTGGGGATGTAGAGGTGCACCCCCCTTCACATTAGAAAATTCCACATCGGTGTAGGGGGCCCCTCCGCCCCCGCTAAAGGGCAGCCTGCCATTTTGAATTGTGTTCTTTGTTTACTATACCTGCCTTGGCGCAGAGGGGCACATTGGTGTGCCAATCTGGCACCGGGGTGCCAAAACCCTACCGCCCCACCCACTGGGGAGCCTGTCCCACAATTTTTGATGGTCCTCTCCCTTCCCATCCCAAATGGAGGGGGGTGTACCTCACGCAACCGTTTGTAGGAGGCCCAGGGAGGCCTGCATGAGGTGCCCCACCACCCATTTGGGGTGAGGGGAGATAGGGCCCCCAAAAATGGTGGGACAGGCCCCCCAGTGGGTGGGGCAGTAAGGTTTGGGCCCCCCGGGGACAGATTGGCACATCAATGTACCTCTCTGCACCAAGGGGAGTTGGGTTACCAAAGGAAAAAAGTGAAAATGGTGGAACGCTTTTTAGGGGGGCTGTGGGACACCCCAAAGGGTCGGGGAATTTTCTAATGGGATGGGACATTGCTCCCCACACCCACCACCCACAATGGAGTGGGTGCCATGTCATGCAGGCCTCCCTGGGACCAGATATCTGCTCCTAGGAACGGATGCCTGAGCCCAGGGAGGAGTACAGGACAGCCCCCCCCCCCTTATCGGCCCCTGGGGAAGGCTACATGAGATGGGACGCCCCTCCAATTGGGGTCTGGGATGGAGAGGTGCACCCCACTTCACATTAGAAAATTCCACAGCGGTGTAGGGGGCCCCTCCGCCCCTGCTAAAAGGCAGCCTGCCATTTTGAATTATTGTCTTTGTTTACTATACCTGCCTTGGCGCAGAGGGGCACCTTGGTGTGCCAGTCTGGCGCCGGGGTGCCCAAAACGTACTGGCCAATGCAACAGGGGGGGCCAGGATGGGTGGTTTGGTATTTGGGTGGGCTGACACAGATAATTTATGTTTTGTTTTTCCCTTTACAGGTCTTGAGCAGTTCAAGCTTCTCCCTTGTTATGTACGTATGACATTTTGGTTATTTCAACATTGTATAGTGGGTGGAGGGCACATTGCTATTGGAATGGGGGTGAACTGGGCCTGTAGTGTTAGTGTTGTGAAGGGAAGTGGGTGCCCTGGGGAGGTATTGGTGTGGCCAGGAACACACTTGCCGGGGTAGCGCACAAAATGCCCCCCAGTCCAGCTGAACAGTGCTGTTTCCCTGGGAGGGAAGTTTGCCACTTAGCCATCTGTGCAATGTTTTTTGTGTGCTGGGGGTTGCCATACACCCATTGGTCTTATTCCAGTTTGCTATCACTGTGCAGTCCAGCCTTCCGTGGTGGTAGATGACTGAGAAGTGTCATGTATGTGGTGTAAGGAGCTGAAAAATGTACAGATATCTGCCAGACAGTTTGGATGTGTTATTGGTAGGTAAAGCACTGAATGTAATTCTTTTATGTTTCCTTTGCAGTTGTGGCTACTGAAAGGCTATTGATGACTTATGTAAGTACTACATATATTACTTGGTAATGTGCAGGTGGAGGGTTACTGTGGTGGGAGAAACTGTGGCTGCAGTGTCAGTGGTATGGGTGAGAAAGGGTAGTGGGGAGGTTCGGGGGCCAGTGATGGGTGTGCCTTGCATTGAGGAAGGTGGCTGCTTTGCAGAAGGAAAAATTGGCCGACATAAGTAGCAGCAACTTTTCAAAAATGTTGACGGTAGTAATGCAGATGGTCATTTTTTTCTGAGCATGCTACGCACACTTGATACAGAGAACACTACTTTTACTGCAACAATCCCCATTTCTTTGGTCCTTTTCCAGCAGTGGTCCCAGTGAGCCCTGCCAGGGTCCCCTCCTTTTGCAGGGGGAAATCCTGTAACGCAGGGTAGCTAGAGGGGCAGGAGGGGTGGGGGGGTGATGTCATTGGCCTTGGGCGTCCATCTCCCAGATAGATATTTTGTCCCTCAAAATCAGCAGTGGGTGCAGGGTGCCCCGGCAGGGTCCCCATCCCGTCCTGGAGGGGAAATCTGCAATGCTGGCCAGGCAGAGATGTAGGGTGGTGGTGGTTGATGTGTGTGACCTTGGCTGCCTCTCTGCCTTGGAAGTCGAGTGGCCCCAAGTTCACCAGTGGTTCAAGAGCTGCACCCAATTTCTCACAATCAAAGTGTCCAAAATTGCATCCATGTGAGATGAATGGCGCACATTCTGTCAGAGTACCTATATTCAGAGAGGGTACAAAGCACCCTTGCTGTACAGTTCATATCCTCTGTCATACTAGTCACCCTGCCAAAGTGTAACGTTGTAGCATGTGCAAGTCACCTTACCACCTGCAGTGCAGGCGGTGGGCTACAGGAGCAGACAACCTTTACTGATTACAATTGGGCCAGCACAACTGTGTTATTGGCACAAGGTGACATACTGTCTTCGTCACCTCTTTCCCACCTCTTTCCCCTGAAACACAAGTGCCAATTACGTAATGACCTACTGTAAATTCACATGAGAGGTGCATGTCCGAAAGGGTGAAGTGTGTGTCTGGGATTGTTACAAGAGCCATGTGTTTACGCAATCATTCAGCTATTTGGTAAACTGTATGTATAGCCTTATTCATGGGGGTTTACTTGTTTCCATTTCGTAGTGACGATGAGGGTTGTGTAGATAATTGCCTACTCTTTCACCCAAAGGGCTGCACGATTTTCCGAGGGCCAACCACATCTGGCTCTACAAAGGGATGCCCTCCCGGTGCATTGGTTTGGGATCAGGGGGAAGCGCTTTCACCAGCTCAGAGGAGCCATTAGCGATGTCCACGCAAAAGGAGATGCAACCCCCCACCCTACAGTGGTGCACCTGGGAGGAAATGATTTAGCGTCTGTGGGAGGGGAAGGGATACATGAGCTGCTCATGGAGGAACTGGAATGGATAGCACAGAGGTTTCCAAACACTGATGGTTTGGTGCCAGATTTCCGGGAGTTTTTTTTTGTTCTGCAGGATGCCATATGCCCACTGGTCTTATTTCCATTTCCAATCCGTGTGCAATCTAGCCTTCCGTAGTGGTAGATGACTGTGAAGTGTCATGTATCTGGTGGAAGGAAATGAAAAATGTACAGATAGCTGCCAGACAGTTTGGATGTGTTATTGGTAGGCAAAGCATTGAATGTAATTCATTTATGTTTCCTTTGCAGTTGCGGCTACTGAAAAGCTATTGCTGACTTATGTAAGTACAACATATATTACTTGGTAATGTGGGGGTGGAGGGTTACTGTGGTGGAAGGAATTGTGGCTGCATTGTCAGTGATATGGGTGGGAAAGGGTAGTGGGGAGGTTCGGGGGGCAGTGATGGGTGTCCCTTGCATTGAGGAAGGCGGCTGCTTTGCAGAAGGAAAGGTTTGGCCGACATAAGTAGATGCAAATTTTCAATTTTTTTTCTAGTAGTTATGCAGATCGTCATTTTTTCTGAGCATGCTATGCACCCTTGTTACAGAGCTCATTCCTTTTACTGCAAAGTTCACCATTTCTATGGTGCAATTCTAGCAGCGGTCCCAGTGTACCCATCAGGGTCCCCATCCTTTTGCAGGGGGGAAAGCTGTAACGCAGGGTAGATAGAGGGGGGATGTCATTGGCCTTGGGCGTCTGTCCCCCAGGTGGATATTTTGTCCCCCAAATTCAGCAGTGGGTGCAGGGTGCCCTGGCAGGGTCCCATCCCTTCCTGGAGAGGAAAGCTGTAGTGCTGACCAGGAAGCGATGTAGGGTGGTGGTGGTTGATGGGTGTGACCTTGGCCACCTCTCTGCCTTGGTAGTCGAGTGCCCCCATGTTCACCAGTGTTCCTGGAGCTGTGGCCGAAGCACTCCCAATCAAAGTGTCTAAGGTTGCATCCATTTGTGGTAAATGGGGCACATTCTGTCTGGGTACATATATACAGAGAGCATACAAAGCACACTTCGTGTGGACTTCATATCCTCTGCCAGACTAGTCCCCCTGCCAAAGTATAGTGGTGTAGTATGTGCACATCACCTTACCACCGTTCAGTGCAGTTGGTGACCCACAGGAGTAGAAGCCTTCACTGCTTACAATTGCGCCAGCACAACTGTGTTATTGGCACAAGGTGACATACTATCTTCTTCACCCCTTTCCCCTGAAAATAATGTGGCAATTATGTGTCGACCTACTGTTATCTCAAATGAGAGGAGCGTTCCGAATGGGTGAAATGTGTGTCTGGGATTGTTACAAGAGTCATGTATTGATGCAATTATTGTGTGGTTTGGTAAACTGTATGTGTAGCCATAATCATGGGGGTTTTCCTGTTTCCATTTCCTAGTGAGGATGAGGGTTGTGTGGATTTTCGGCCACTCTTATATCCAAAGGGCTGCACAACTTTTCTGAGGGCTACCTACATCTGGGTCTGGAAGGGATAGCCTTGCAGTGCATTGGCTTGGGGTCGGGGGGATGCGAGTTCACCAGCTCAGAGGAGCCATCATTGATGCCCAAGCAAAAGGAGAGGCCCCCCCCCGACCTTATAGTGGTGCACCTGGGAGGAAATGGTTTTGCGTCTGTGGGACGGAAGGGGGTACGGGAGCAGCTCATGGCAGACCTTGAAAGGATTGCACAGAGGTTTCCAAACACTGTGGTGGCCTGGTCCCAGATGATTCCCAGGATGGATTGGAGAACTCAAGGGAAACTGAATGGCGAGTTCACTAGACTGACAGAGGGCAACAACAGAATACGGACCATTCACCATGGCAATATCAAAGGTGCTGTGATGTTTCACAGAGAAGATATGGGGCTGTTCATTGGAGACATAATGGATTTTGCCCAGACGCTATTTTAGGGGGGGTTTGCCCAGTAACTGATGGACGCACTGGAATATGTGAAATGTCAATAAAAATGGTAGTAATTATGTTGGCAGTGAGACTCCCACTTCCTAGCAATTGTTTGCATTCATGGCATGTCAAAGCATTCAGGATGTCTTTGCTGCTTATTTCTTAACTACCCATCACCACTTGCATCAGCCTAAATCAATTTGCTTGGCCTTGCATTAATTTTGTCCTTGTGACCTTTCCCCTTACAACAGACACCCCTATGTGAATGAGCAGGTTTTTTTGTCAAAAGTGTGCCAGCAGTTTCCTGGAAGGGCCTGCTGTGTACTTTTGTTATCTTCCCTGTCACTTTTGTTATCTTCCCTGTCTGCGTCTTCATTGCCTATGGCTTTTCAACTCACCCAATCACTAATATGTTGAATGGTTGCTTCTCACCTCCATTTCCCATCCACCAGCATCCCATGGAGGAGGGCATGGTGCAAAGCATGTTGGCTGTTTCTGAATAGGTAGTGTGGCTGCAATCCTCGTCCCCACGCTTGTATTTGTGTAAAGTTTAGCGGAAGAGGACATCATCCTTAGCTTTTTTGTTGTCTTTCTTTTAGGTGCAGGTGTGTTGTAGCTGTATACCCACTTGTAGGAAAGCAGTCAGCTGGTCCTTAGCATTTCACGTGAGTGTTTGCAAAGTAGTACTCTGTTTATTGTAGCATGAAGGGAGTACCTCATATTGCAGAGGGCGGCTACAGTTTGTGAGCAAAGTCTGGACCTTTTGGTGTACTTGTGTGGTGTAGGCACTGAATACCACTTAGTCTGCTACATTGCATACTTTGAGAAGCACACATACTTATTGTTTCAGTCTTCATCTGGTCTTTGGGCAGTGAAGGGTTCCACAGCGAAGGTACTCATGGCTTCTCGGCGATCAATGTCTGGTGCGGAGGCATTAGCTGCAGTGATGGAGTCTGGCTCAGAGCAAGGCACAGAGGCGGACATGCAATCTGAAACAGATAGTGCTTCTGAGGGTCAGGAGGGAAGTGATTGGGGAAGTGAGTTGTCCATTAATGAAAGTCCCTCCTCAAGCTCATCATCGTCATCATCTGATGATGAAGAGCAAGGAAGAGTGCATCCACCTTTTCGCACACTTCCCACACGCAGGGGACCTGTAAGGGGGAGGGGACGTGGAAGACTGCCACGCAATGTGGCGGTTCCTGACATGGCTGAAGAGTCGCACTGGGTGCCTCCAGCAATGGCTCAGCCTGTTGTGCCCCCTTTCACTGGTATATCAGGGTGGACAGTGAATACAGATGGGTTTCAGCCTATTGATTTTTTCAACCTTTTTGTTGATGATGGGTTCATTGCAGATGTGCTTCAGCAAACCAATTTATACGCTGCACAGTTCATAAGGTCAAGGGATCCCACAACCGATGTTGAAATGAGAACGTTTTGGGGTCTCATTCTGCTCATGGGAATTGATCACATGCAATCTGTCGCGATATAGTGGTCTACTGTAGCACCAGTTTATTACCCGTTTTTTTCAGCTACAATGAGCAGAAATCGCTTTCAAGCATTGCGCCGTATCTTGCACTTCAGTGACAACTCGGCAGCATTACCCAGAACGGACCCAAACTTTGATAGGCTCTCCAAACTACAGCCATTTCTGGACCACTTGATTTGCAGAGGTGTATGTTCCTAGCCAGAACATATCCATCGATGAATTGTTGGAGTTGTATAAAGGTTGGCCACTGTTCAGGCAATACATTCCAAGCAAGAGATCACGTTATGGGATTAAAATGTACATGTTGTGTGAAAGTACCACTGGGTATGTCTCCAGCATGAGAGTCTACACTGGTAAAGACTCTACCCTAAACCCTCCGGGCTGCCCAGCCCATTAAGGGACAAGTGAGAAGATAGTTTGGGATCTTCTCACACCATGGCTCAATAAGGGACACCATTTGTATGTAGACAATTTCTACACAGAAATTCCACTGTTCAAGGAATTGTTCAATGTGGGCACACTGGTATGCGGTACAATCCGTAGTAACCGCAAAGGCTTCCCCAGACAACTTGTGTGTAAGAAGTTGGCCAAGGGACAATGTATGGCATTGCGGCGGGATGAATTGTTGGCAGTGAAATTCTGCGACAAAAGGGACGTGTACATGCTAAGTACTATTCATGATGAAAGTACTTCAGCAGTCCCTCTGCGCGGGCAGACTCAGCAAGTCTGGAAGCCCAACTGCATTCTGGCCTACAACAAGTACATGGGTGGAGTAGACAAAAATGAGCAAGGCCTTGAAACATACCGTGCTGAACGCAAGTCGCGTTTCTGGTACAAAAAGTTAGCCACACACATTGTGCATATGGCAACGTTCAATGCTTATGTGGTGTACCGTGCAGCTACTCCACAAAACAAACTCTCCTTTTTGGACTTTGAATGAGCCATTGTTCAATCTATGGCTATGGTTCACGTACCAATTCCCTCCTTTCCAGAGGTAGAAGATGTGGCCAGATTGCAAGAGCAACACTTTGGTGATTATGTTCCTTCCACTGCCACGAAGGCACAACCTTGCAGAAAATGTAAGGTGTGTACTAAACAAGGAAAGAGGAAGGATACTCGAGTGTACTGTCCCGAATGCCCTTCCCAGCCTGCCCTCTGCTTTCAGCCCTGTTTCCTTTTGTATCATACTAAGGAAAAATATTGGGAGATCGACTGATTTCCGCAAATGCCCATCATTCCTTGAAAGGGACCCTTAGCTGCTGAATTCGTGCATGTCTTATAAAGGAATGGCACTCTTGCACCCTGCCCTGGAGGTGTACCTTCAATGAAAATGCAACAGGATGTCAACTCACTTCACTTGATTTAGCGTGCCTTCACAAGCATTGCTAGTCCTGCTTCCTCCACTTGAGGCCTGCCTTGGAAAGGCAACTAGAGCCGTAGCTTTCTCTTGAGGCCTGCCTACCAACTATACATCAGTCTATATCCCTCAGCTCAAGGCGTGACTTGCAAAGGAACGCTAATCAGGCTCCTTCCATTGGAGACGTGCCTGCGAAATAGTAATCATTACAGATCCCTTTACTCGAGTCGTGCCATGCACAAGAAAGGAACTCCATTGCGGGTCAATTCCCTTTGGTATGCTTTGGCAAGCAATGCTAGTCCTGCTCCTTCCACTTGAGGCCTGCTTGGGAAAGAGACATCACCCCTGGTACCTTTCAATTCAGGTCTGCCTCATAAGGAAAAGGCAGTCTAGCTCCCTCTGCGCGTGGTGTGCCTTGCAAAGTAACGCAATGCATGTTCCTTCCAAAGCATGTGCATCTTGGAAAGGAATGCCACTCCAGCGCCCTCCACTTGAGGTGTGCCTTGGAGTAGATGGGGACAGCACTCTGGTTTACTCCCCTTTGGCGTGCTTTGGAAAGCAATGCTAGTCCTGCTCCCTCCACTTGAGGCCTGCCTGGGAAAGAGACATCACCCCCGGTACCTTTCACTTCAGGTCTGCCTCCTAAGGAAAAGGCAGTCTAGCTCCATCTGCGCGAGGTGTGCCTTGCAAAGTAACGCAATTTAGGCTCCTTCCACTTCAGGAGCACCATGGAAAGGAATGCCACTCGACTGCCTCTAGTTGAGGCGGGCCATGGAGAAGAAGGGTAGAGCACTCTGGGTCACTCCCCTTTGGGGTGGCTTTGCAAGGCAAGCTAGTGCAGATTGCTCCTGTTCGGGATTGCTGTAGAAGAAAACGTCTGGAAAGCCCCATCCGCTTCCGGCATACATTGGAAAGGAACCCGAATCTGGCTCCTTCCACCTAAGGTTTGGCATGCAAAGAAATGCCAGTCCCGCTCCCTCTACTCAAGGGGTGCGTTGTGGAAGACCAGAACACCATTCAGGTTCCCTCCACTCAAGGGGTGTCTTTTCAAAATAATACACGCCACTTTGGCTCCCTCCCGTGAGGTCTAAGTGTCATGAAAGTGGTACTTGGACACCAACTGTATGGCGGCAGTGTCTTGCGTACCTCGTAACATCCTGCCTTGTTTATTGTTTTACTGTGAGTAATGTTATGTGTGGTGTAAGTGACACATCTTCTGTAGGAATGAATTGGATATGATTGGTGTGTGCATGAGGTAAAGATACAAAGAACATGCAGATGTAATTTCTGTGAATGCACTTTTCCAGCACTGCAGAAATGATTCCCATGTTGCAGGGTGTGTGTTTTGTGTGGGTACGGTTGAACATATGAATGTTTGCCCAGAGTTGCTATGGGCATACTCGAAGTTGGTGTGGAAGATAGCGCCTGGAGGGCAGGGTAGCCAAGTGAGCCAGTATGCACTTGCTATCAGGGTCCACATACAATTGCAGGCACATCAAGTTTGAATGCAGACACAGTTGCTATACAATTGCTGCCAAATGATAGTTAAGATATTGCTAGAGACACGGTTTCATTGTAAGCACATTTCCACATGGTATAAGTGTGTAGATATGCTCATGTGCAGATACGCTTGCTCTGGTGCTAGTGTTTTGGTAGAAGTCGACCCAGAATTTATTACCCAGACACCCCTGCAACGTCCGAAATGTGGGGGAAAAAATGCATTTTCTGCATATTTCACTCAGCTCACCCATCGAAACACGCCGCCAACAACACATGGCCTACCGTCCCGCGTTCCCACAGGTGTCCCGATGAAGACGGTACCTCACATGTGTGGGTGCATCTATCTGGGCGCCAAGGGGAAAGCGTAAAACACAGGTAACCCCAAGTCTGTTTTGACACCTGAATTTCACACTTTCTCCACACACGATACAGATATGGGCCTCGGGTGTCCAAGCCACCAAGGAAAACAGGGAACCCCATGCATTTCCGAAAAGAGGACACCCGTGGGAATCCGCAGAGGTATGATTTGCGCAAAGCTGCCCAGGATTTATTACCCAGAACCCCAGATAAAGTGAACATTGTGTTTTTTCCCCACCAAATATCACACTTTGTCGGGGATTGTGGCTAATAAAAACTGGGGCAATTTGCGCAAGGCAGACCTCTGTGGATTCCCACGGGTGTCCTCTTTTGGGAAATGCATGGGGTTCCCTGTTTTCCTTGCTGGCTTCGACACCCTAGGTCCAAATCTGTAGGTTGCCCATATGAACAAATTGTGCTGTGGCGAAAGGCTCAGGGATACCAGTGGGTTACCCTTTTCCTTTTGCGCCCCCGGTAGCTGCACCCACACATGTGAGGCACCGTTTTCATTGGGACACGTGTGGGGACGCGGGAAGGTAGGCCATGTGTTGTTGGCGGTGTGTTTCGGTGGGTGACCAGAGCAAAATGTCTGAGAATTGTCTTCATTTCCAGCCAATTTCAGATACCTTTCCCTGTGTCCACTCCCCGAAACACGTCGCCAACAACGGATGTCATACCTTCTCGCATTCCCACAGGTGTATCGACCAAAAAGGTACCTCACATGTGTGGGTGCACCTACCGGGGCACAGATAGAAAAGGGTAACCCGCTGGTAACCCCAAGCCTTTCACCACAGCACAATTTGTTCATGTGGGCAACCTACAGATTTGGGCCTAGGGTGTCGAAGCCAGCAAGGAAAACAGGGAACCCCATGCATTTCCCAAAAGGGGACACCGTGGGAATCCACAGAGGTCTGCCTTGCACAAATTGCCCCAGTTTTTTTTAGCCAAAGTGTGATATTTGGTTGGGAAAAAACACAATGTTCACTTCGTCTGGGGTTCTCGGTAATAAATCCTGGGCCGCTTTGCGCAAATCATACCTCTTCAGATTCCCACGGGTGTCCTCTTTTCGGAAATGCATGGGGTTTCTCTGTTTTCCTTGGTGGCTTGGACACCCGAGGCCCATATCTGTATGGTGTGCCGGTCGGCAGAGAGTCTGAAATTCAGGTGTCAAAACAGACTTGGGGTTACTTGTGTTTCAGGCTTTCCCCTTGGCGACCAGGTAGGTGCACCCACACATGTGAGGTACCGTTTTCATCGGGACACTAGTGGGAGCGCAGGACGGTAGGCCATGCGTTTTTGGTGGCGTGTTTCGATGGGTGAGCCGAGCTAAATGTGCAGAAAATGCGGTTTTTTCCCCTCATTTCGGAATTGTTGGGGTGTCTGGGTGATAAATTCTAGGCCGATTTGCGCAAATCATACCTCTGCCGATTCCCACGGGTGTCCTCTTTTCGGAAATGCATCGGGTTCCCTGTTTTCCTTGGTGGCTTGGACACCCGAGGCCCATATCTGTATGGTGTGCCCGTCAGCAGAGAGTCTGAAATTCTGGTCTGAAAACAGACTTGGGGTTACTTGTGTTTTAGGCTTTCCCATTGGCGCCCAGGTAGGTGCAACCACACATGTGAGGTACCGTTTTCATCAGGACACCTGTGGGAACGCGGGACGATAGGCTATGTGTTGTTGGGGGCGTGTTTCGATGGGTGAGAGAAGCAAAATATGCAGAAAATGCGTTTTTTTCCCCACATTTCGGACTTTGTGGGGGTGTCTGGGTAATAAATCCTGGGCCGATTTGCGCAAATCATACCTCTGCCGATTCCCACAGGTGTCCTCTTTTCGGAAATGCATCTGGTTCCCTGTTTCCTTGGTGGCTTGGACACCCGAGGCCCATATCTGTATGGTGTGCCCGCCAGCAGAGAGTCTGAAATTCTGGTCTGACAACAGACTTGGGGTTACTTGTGTTTTAGGCTTTCCCCTTGGCGCCCAGGTAGGTGCACCCACACATGTGAGGTACTGTTTTCATCGAGACACCTGTGGGAACGCGGGACATTAGGCCATGTGTTGTGTTTGTGTGGTTTTCATAACGCTTTGACCCATTTGCTGGTGCCCTTTGTCACACAACCCTTTCATTTCCCAAATGTGACCTACATTTAGTCGCTGCTTTAGGCACCATACACTTTTGTAACCTACACAAGCCACCTACCCTTGAAAAGGTCTGCCTGTGCTCTTTCAAAAAATGTATGCTTGCCGTTCCTCACCACATAGGTTTTCCCGATTTACACATGCTAAGTGCGTCTGTTCAGGCCGTGAGCATAAAACTCCTGTGTACCATGGCTCAGTGTTTGGCTTGTGGTATTGCTTTTTTTGTAAAACACTACAAAAAATGTGTTGTCTCCTAACTGCAAGAGTCGGGGAAATGTAGCGGAGCATTGCTTTTCTCAGAATTCATAGAAGCCTTTGCCGTACCAAGCCAACCATGTCCAACACATACCTTTTTTTGGTAATTTTCCCACTTTTCCCCCAATCTATGGCAGTTTCCGCTACCTAGTTGTAGCCTGACCTATGCAAATCACCCCTTTCTTAACTTGGAATTTTGTCTACTTTTCAGAAATATATGCCTTTCTGTCCTCCAATTCGGCTTTCCTACCCTTTTCTTCCATTCCGTCCATGCATGTCCAATTGGCAAAAATGGCCAAAATCGCCTACCTCTCACAAAACGTTTGATAACCACATTAAATATTTTTTTTTCGTTTCCACTCAACCTGTTCTTGAAAGCCAGGAAATTGGGAAATTCAGCACAGCAAACCATTCATTCCTAGCTCTTACAAGGAAAAAAACACAGGCTTCTTTGTACATCATTTTATTGCCATTTTTTGAAAAAACCCAAAATGTTCACCCTTTTTGCTTATTTTCTCTCACCCCCCTACAGCAACCTAGGATTCCTGGATGGCGTTACGACCGCCTACATGTGGGGAAAAAAAGGAGCCAAATTTGACCGAGATATCTCATGTAACAAAAAATGTACAAGCCATTGAATGGCCACATACCGAAATCACCAAAAAAGGCCTTGGCACTGGGGGGGGGGAAATACCCATGGCAGTTAAAGGGTTAATATCGCCGCAAAAATATGGCAATATTTTTATATGGTGCGTTTTTGCGGGGATATTAACACATGTTACCCTTTGAGGGTGTGTTTTCGAGGTGGGTAGTGATTTGTACACCGGAGGCGTTTTTTTTCTCCAGATGGGGGACCTCAAGTGTCTGGCAGGTAGCATCATCAGTAGATAGACTTTATATGCTGTGGTGGCAGGAAGAGGAAATATCAGGAAAAAGGCATCTACCAACGTCCCAAAAAATGTTCTGATGAAAATGAGCTGAAAATCTCAAAGGAATTCCCTGCCTAGAAGGGAAGTAACATGCAAGAAAATACCAATTTGCTAATGTGGCCAGGCAATACGACCATAGCAAAGTTAGCAAACTAAAATCTCATGCACCCTGTCAGCACCTCCTGAGCAAAAAAAAATGGGGCTTGCAGAAAGAGGGGGATTGTGTATCCTCAAGATTACATATAAGCATTTCTTGAAGAAATATGGCCTGTATTCATTGGCAAGATACTGTGTTTGAAACATGTTTTCTACCCATTCCCACCTACCTTCATTGTGAAGGTAGAAATGGGTTTCCATGTCAAAATGCCACCCAGTGGAGACTTCTAACTCCTCCAAAAGAACAACTTTTTGGGCAGTCCTGGAGCAGCCTCCTAAGAGTGGGATTTGGCTCCATTGGGGTGGGGGGTTAACCCCAACCTCTAATACGCTGCTTCCCTACCCCACATATCCTCTGCTGCCTCATGGCCATCACACCAGCACTCCTCGCCCTCCTACTCCAAGCCACTCTGCCCGCTCATCCACCCGGTCCCCGCCACACACTACCCTGCTCCCCTGCAGCGTCTTCCTGCTTCCAGGCGGCTAAAGGCCCTGTCTGCTCTGCAACAGTAAGCAGTCTTCTCTAGGCGGTGTGTCCTGGGTGGTGTTTTAAGAGATGGTCCAAGAAAAGCGGTCTAGAGACCATATACTGGAATTGGATATTGTAAAGGAGTGGTTCAAACTACTATTATGCATTTCGTTAATGCAGAAAATAGTCAGTATCGGCATGCATTACACGTGTATGGTGGTGCAAGGTGGCATTAGAGATGGCCACCTTTTCAACTACTTACCATGTCCCATAATAAACACGTGTTTGCTGTCCTCAATGAAAGCACCCACACTTTCTTTCTGCACAGTAAAACAGGGTTGAAAAACATTTTGGGACTACTTTGGAACCTTTACCTCTATATGGCAGATAAAAATAGGCGACTTTTCAGCTGCAAGTCCAGCAGAAATGTCCCCTCTGTGAAAGGGAGACTTGGTTGAAACTCTCCCAGGGGCCATCAACCCAAGAACAGGTGAATCGGCCGTGTTCGTGCCAGCAGAGAGACTCCCAGAACCCCCTCGTGTTTTGCACCTGAAATGGGCCTGCATTAGTCACTCAACCCTGAATTTGGCAGATAGTAGAGCTGGAGGTGTTTGGCAAATAACACCATATTTAGCAGTAGTGCCAAACTCGTAATGACCCCGTTCGTTTTTTGAAAAAATTAATGTAATGGCACAGCACAACAGCTAACCGGTTGCGAAGGAAGGTCTCTCAAGTTAGCTGATGCACCTTCATCAGGGCATAACTAGAAACAAATAAAATCTGTAAAAACAAAAAGAATACAACACATTCAATAAATGACACAGGGAACAAGTCTTTGGACCCAAACAGTATAGAAATAGTATTTTAAAAATAGCACAAGGAAACAAATTACCTTGCACACCAAGAAAAAAGATTTAATTAAGCCAGCAAGCAATATATAATCTCCTGGAAGACATGACACAGAAAAACTACTTGTAGTAAATCATGTTGAATTTACAAGATTGCCACTGAAAGACACCCGCACCTGAACCTAAATGCCACAAGTCTCTGACCTGAAGAAGACCAATCAAAATTGAAGTCCTGTGAAGTAGGGCATCAGGAATTATTTTGAGCAGGATGGCAAACAAACCTTTCGGTGTCGCTAAAAACAAATAATAAATTAACCTAACTTAATTAGTGACATCATATTTTAACTGTTAGGAATGGTTGCTATGGCTAGGACACTCACTAGCTCACCTTAACCTCTTCTCGGACTGCTCTTTCTGACCATATAGGATAATGATCGTGACCGAGCAAGGAAAGCCCTGTCCGCTCCATCACTTCCTACCCCTCATTTCGCACTTCTCTAAAATCCTATCTCTTCCACTCTCCCCCCTAGCACCCATTGTTTCCTCTCTCACTACTGAACACACCTCCACCCACTCCTCCTACCCCCTCTCTCACTTCTGTCCCTCTCTATTTGTACTTAACCTCATCATTAATGTAAATTGTTCTTTGTACTTTTTTCTGGTTTCGATTCATTGTCATGTATTGCTTGTTGTATTCACTTGTTCCTCTTGTAAAGCACTTTGGATTAAAGCGCTATATAAATTAAAACAAAACAAAACATATAATGTCATAGACCAAATTTTTCAAATGACAAGTCATGTGTGTCCTTAAATTCTATACCTTGTTGGCATATTGAAATTAATTCAACATGCAGAAAATTTTGAAATCACTACATGTGGCACGCGGATAATGGCCTTAAATAGTGGACAAATTCCATGTTTCCCTATAATTTTTAGACATGCTAAAAAGGGCATGTCAGGAGGAACTCACAAGAGTCTTTTAAAGTTCTTGCCCCATTCATACACAAACAAAATGGGAACAATAAAGTAGATCACTTTTTTTCGGATATGCCAATTCTTTGTTCTAATCATCCCCAGCTACGAGTACAACATGTCGTCGCATATACGAGTTACTCAGGACATGATTTTCAGTCTTTATGTTGCAATAAATGTTTACAAGCAGTAAATCTAGCGCTTTACATGGAACAATTAAGTAATCAATTAGGGTACTCCTTTGCTAGAAGGTGCAATTTGAGAATGTGGGCTTCTTTTAGAAAATCATCAATCCACTATTGGTTTCTTTTGTTTCTGAATAACTGCTCATAATACAAGCAGAATGAAGAAACTTGAATCTTTCGCTGACTTTGGAACATTTTCAGATCCAGGGAATCTATTTGTGATCTACTATAATTTAGTTATGAATTGTAAATTAGACATCAAAACCATGACATTTCAAAGCTCATTCTGTGTGATGTTCCACAACATTTGAATATCAGTAACTTACCTTATTCACATGATTATTGATGTTCTAAATCGGTATATTTTTGAGAAAATAGATTCCTGGTCAAGTCTGACTACAAATAAAGTTGCCAGATTAGAGGCAAAAGCCACTCTCATCGTGATTTCTTTACCTTGACTGAAAAACTGGCCCCTAAATAATAGTTTCTCACCAGAGCAATTTTGGCACATTCCACTATTAAAAGTCCTAGGAATATTTTGTTGTCTTGGTCTTCTATCTAAACACTCCAAATGCACTGTAATTGCCATGTCTTGTGGAATATTGGTGTACAATGATTCAGCTTCAGGCATGAAAACAATCATTCTGAGGATTACAATTCAGTCCATCACCACTCTTGGTGACATCTCTTGAGTTCAACAGAACAATCCTGTGTTTTGGTCAGAGGGTTTTATAAAATAGTCCACATAGTTGGACGAAGGTGCTGGCACAAAGCCACCTCCTGATATTATTGCTCGACCAGCTTGTTGATTAACGTCCATATGTACTTTATCCAAAATGTAACACACTAGTATTGTGGGTTCCGTGCACGGTGTGCACTTGAGGGTGAGGTTGAGTTTATTCTCTGATTTTAAGACCCGAGGGGCATGGTAAAAGATCTAAAAAAAAGACGAAGTGATAGAACAACACTAGGCACCACTGCTCACTTGTTCTTATGTTGTCCTCGATCTAGAGAGCTAGGGAAGGATTTGCCAAACTGTTGGTCAATGTTTAGTGGTCGCTCAGTTGTGAAGAAGAGCTGTATTGACTGAGAAATAAGCAACATGTTTAACTTCTAGCAACATACCTTAAAACTCCTGATGGAGCCCTGCAATATTGCTATTACTTACTGTATAAGAAGTGGGAACCTAGTGCTCTTTGGTTCTCATTTGACCAGCTTGTTTATAGTTTGTGTGCATGCATCCTTTTTCATTATTGAGGATAATATGGGTTAACACATGTTTAACTTCTTTATTTTGTGATCAGGTGCCGTAAGGGGTCAGTTTCGCTAAAACTGTTGAATCCCAAATTCCTCAGTAATCCCTGTGTTTACCAATAAGTACCAGACAATGAAGTTCCAAGAGACTGTACCTGCAGTGATATTATCGGATAGAAAACAACAAATGGATTTTTGAACGAACCCAAAACATCTAAAAAAAATTAATACAATTTTTTTAAATATACATATGTGGTTGGGAACGGGAATAGTCGTTTTTGGGGTGGGGGAAAAGTATTTAAAAAAAGGTGGGGTTGGAGGGGAACCCCCAAGAAACAACACAAACAAAATTCGTTATTTATTCATAGATGTTTTTGGTTCATTCAAAATTCATTCTTTGTTTTATAATTCAATATAATCCCATGTAACTATGGAAAAGAACTGGTGCCTTGTCAAATAAAAAAAAATAGTTTTTTTGGTAGTTAAAATTATATAGTCAAATTAAACATGGTTCACTTTCACAACCACTTTACTGCCAGCACAGGTTTCCCCAAAGTGATTTTCTTCAGGGCTGTGGTTTATACCAGCAGCTATTGGTTTAGTTTCCAATATGTTATAATTGACACGTCTATCAATGTATCCAGTGTAATTTAGCTGTTTCCAGTAATAATATCTCAGAAATGTGATGTTAGCTTATATTACTGTTAGGTTGCTCACACTCAGTTTCTCAGTTCGGGATAAGAAATCTTTAATTTTAATCTGTTGGTAAATTCTACTTACCTATGTTCTGTAATAAATCCATCAGCATGATAACCGTTTTTAACTTGATTATGGCGCACCCAATCATTGCTATAACTGAAGACCAGAAACATTCCCAACAACAAAACAACATATTCCCTAGTAGCATTCCATTGAAAATGACATTGCAAGCAGATCAACAGCCTGCCTGATTGCTTTTAAGCATCGCCCATTTTGAATCTACGGGTATACACAGGGTCTATGGATTTTGTCAATTTTGTAGAAGCACTTACGGTTAAGGCATAAATGCAAGGTTCTGCCTGAAGTGTAATATAAGATTCAGTGCAACAACAAAAAATCACAAAAAGGTTTTAGGGTTTGCAGGCAAGTGGGATCCTTACAGTTATCATTGCTGATTAGATCCTGAGAAGGGCGCGGAGCAAGTATTGCAAAGTCGATAAGAACTCACTAGAGCCAGAATAACAGTTTAGTTGTGTTGATGGTGTGGATTCCATAGTTTTGTAAGCAATAGGCAGAGTTTAACTGCTCACTAATTGAATCGGTTTTTTGGACAAAATACTATGTTTTTTAAGATTGGACAAACCCTAGTGTCTTTGAACTAATGGAAGATGGTAGGTGTCTTTGGGTCATTTTAGAGACATGAAGGTCTCTTTTTACTACTAGTTTAAATAGAAATGGTGGACGATTTTCCGTGTAGGTTCTGGGGGCAAAATGTTTTATTAGTGATTCTCTGGTACTTGTTAAAAAAAAGAAAAAAACAGTCAAACATTTTCTGCTGGGATCTTAACCCAAAAAAACCTCTGAATATTTGATTGTCTGGGGAGCGGAGGGTACCTTAATAAGGATCTGATTTCTTGAGCACTTTCTCATTGTTTTGTACTAAATAAACTTACTTTCCTCAATTTTTCACAAAGGATTAGAGTAACTCATAATAGCTTTTCACAATTCCTGCATCACATCATTAGGGGGGTTCCTAATGAGAGACAATTTGCAGCAAGTCCACAATGTGCTGAAAAACAATACTATTCTACCAGTGATATAATTGGGATTTGTTAATTTCTTCCCATCTACTGGCTGTGTATTGGAAATAACTCATAGCTATGCCAGTTTCTTCAATGCTAGGACACATGTTAATTGCTGTAAGAGTAGCTTTATTGCTTTTTGTAGAAGCAATAGCTGTCTTTATGTTCACCAATAAAATGTTGGGATTTGTTCCTTCAAGATTGTAGGAATTGAGGAAGATGTGTGTGCAAGATCACCAGGCGTCAGGATTCACTTGGGGCTGGTACCTTTTTTCAGGACTCCTTATTTTATTTTTAAGAAGTGTGCCATTGTTGTATCTGGGCCCATGGAATCTAAGGGGGGAAATATGAACCAACTTGTTTGTCTTCAGGCGCATTCACTGGTGAATATGTCGGAATATGTTATGTTGAAAATGCAGCATCAGTTGTACCTTTCCAAATCAAATAAAGTTTAAAAATAAATAAATAAATGCAGCATTGCTTTCTTTTTTTTACCAACTTTATTAAAAAATGTGTTGCATTCACATAACATTTTAACGATAATCGGGACCAGAAAGATATAAAACATATTAGCACCCGGGCGGGTAGAGCCAGCCAATCAGATGGCTAGTAACGTGGCTTGAACTGCCGGTACAAGCCCACATTCCAAGCCGGCTCCCCCCACCGCCATCTTCCCCCACCCTCCATCACTCTACTTACCTTTTTTTGGCAGCCGCCGCCGCACCGACTCCTTCCCCTCGCCTCCTACTCCATACAGAGCCCCGCCTTCCCTTTCCATGGTGGCCATCTAGGAAAAGGATTTTCATTCCTACAACAGGACACCACCTGCGTCCCATTGTAGGAAGGAAAAACCTTTTTTTAAGCACCCGGGTTACCACTTTGGCAACCATGGGTGCTAATGGCGTTCAACCCCCATTCCAGGGGCTGGAACAGGGGATAACGGCTCAGATCCCTCGTTATCTGCCTCAAGCAAAGCGAGGACCGATATCTTGGGCTGCCGGGCCATTATCCCACATTCGAGACCCTGGAACGGGGGATGAACACCAAATTATAATGCTTTTTTGACCATTTCCGCACTACACACCCTGTAGTGTCCATCCCTTCCCCATCCCAATTCCGCCAAGACATGGCAAACCCCACAATGATCAATGGCTGTGCAGGAACTACGCCACCATGTATGGTTTGTGTGCCTGTATGGGAAAGTCCAGGCCGTACTCCAGGATAGGTGACCAAATGTCAGTGGGCTGGTATAACAGCCCCTTTTTGGCCCCTGTGACCGTCTCCACTAAAATTCCAAGATTTTGGCCCACCACAGTGGCAGCAGCGGGACTTCCAGAGATTTCCAAGCCCGGGCAATCGTAATCATCGCTGCCAGAAGGAGCTAGGTGATTAACTTGGCCATCACCCCTGACCACCGGGTGTACCCCCGGGAGAGGAGCCCCCAACAAAGCCACTTCGGCCTCCATAGAGAGTTGGACCTGTGTGATAGTCTCGATTGAGTCGACCACTTTCTTCCAAATGATTTGAATTAGGGGGCTTTCCCACCACATGTGAAGGTACGTCCCTTAAACTCCACATTTTCTCGCGCAAGCTGGGGCCAGCAAGCTTTTGATGCGTTGCAGCCTCATTGGGGGTGGGATGGGTAATACCAACAGTATGTCATTTTAAAGGCACATTCCTTATTAGTCGCACATTTGGAGGAGTCGTTTCTTGTCAAAAGTTCCGCCCATGTCTGGTCCTCTATGGGGTGGCCAGGGTCTGCCTCCCATTGGGCCATGTATTGCGGTCAGAACGTCCACATGTCCACCTGCAGAAGCCTAAATAGCCTGGAAATGTTCCCTCCTCGTGAACCATCCAGCAAAGTGAGCTCAATGGATACCAACTCACGTGTAGCCCTCTGACGAACCAATCGGTGAACTATGCAGTGCCGGATTTGGGCATAACTTTACCTATCCGCCTCAGACAGGATTAACCTTTCCTTGCACTTTACAAAGGACAGGGGCGATCCACTATCAAAGAGTTGGGACAGCTATTGCAAGCTCCCCTGCGACCATCTCCTGAATTCGGCGGGCGAAAGGCCCAGAGTGAAGTCAGCGTTATGGAAAATTGGGGTGCGGATACTTAAACCCCTCGGGATTCCCATCTTTTCATTACCCATTACCATGTTTTTGTGGAGGATAGTAGGCCGGGCCAGTATTTCCACGTGGGGGCAGAGGTGTATGGCAGAGAGCTGAGGGGAAGTGACACTCTTGATTGTTTGATTTCCACCCATCTCTGGGGGGTAATTGGGTGTGAGCCAGGCAAAAAAGTGTGTTATCAGCGCCGCTGCATAATAATTGCGCAGGTCTGAAACCCTCATCCTACTCAAAGGGCGTTACCCATCATCACCTTTCTAGGAATCCTAGGCTTCCTCCCCTGCCAAATAAATTGGAAGATCTTCTGCTATAATCGAAATATGGGCTTTTGCGGGATCTCCACTGGGAGCACTGAGCAGTGGTAAGGAAATCTTGGAAGCAAGTTCATTTTACTGGCCGTGATCCGACCCATTAACGAGATCTCTCAGGATGACCACCTTTCAAGACCGGCTTCCAGCTTCAAGAAGAGATATGAGAAGTTAGTAGCATACAGCTCTTTCGTGAGCGCTGAGATGTGGATCCCCAGATATTCTATGGCTTTATCATCCCACTTGTTTGGACAGGAGGGTCGAATGGCCTCCACCTCTCCAGGCATCAAGCTCACCCCCCAAGACCCCAGATTTGTTATAGGTAACCTCAATGCCTGCAGGCCGCCTAAAGGAGTCTAGCTCTAGGGGGGACTGTTGTAAAGAAGACTGGATGTTTGTGAGGGTAAGTATCACATCGTCTGCATATAAGGACAGCTTATAATGTTTAAGGCCTGTTTTAACACCCTTGATGGTGGGATTGTTACGGACCAGTTGGGCAAAGGGCTCCATTACCAGAGCAAAGATTAGCAGGTAAAGGGGGTACTCCTGCCTTGTCCTGCATTGAGAGATATGGGGCATGTTTGCTTTTGGTTCACCCGCAGTGAGGTTCTAGGAGAGCTATAATGCTTTAAGGGTTAATTGCATAAAGGCCCAGTCAACCTTGTTGAATGCCTTGGTGGCATCTAGCGTCACCAATGCCATCTTACAGTGTTCTGAAGTCACTATCTCCACCGGGCTTAGGGCCCGGCGAATATCATCACCCATGGTTCTACCCAGCACAAATCTGGTTTCATCTGCATTGAACATTTTGGGGAAGTCCATGGCTAACCGATGGGCCAGGATCTTGCAGTACATATTAGCATCAATATTCAGTAACGAGATTGGCCTATAGGAGGCACCGTCTCTGGGGTCCTTACCAGGTTTTAGCAAAAGAATGGTGGATGATTCCTGCATGGATTCAGTAGTGCATCCAGTCTAATGGAAGGAGTTGAATAGATTGGTTAGGGGAGTCAGAAGCTGTACCCGAAACAGTATGTAGAATCTATGCATGAAGTCATCGGGGCCCGGGGCTCTACCCTTCAGGGATCTGATTACAGAATCTGCTTCATCCACCATGATCAGTAAGTACAGAGAGTACCTGTTCGCTTCATGGAGGTGCAGGAGAGCAGCCCCTTCTATGTACTGCCTCTGATCCATAATAACTCAGGAGGTGGCCGCCATATTTTCTATTAAGTGAGATTCCGCTAGCTGTAGTTTAGCACCTTCTGAATATTGAATTATTCCCTCTGCATCCTGCAGGCCCACTATTATGTTTCACCATTGTGTTTTCACCAGCTTTCTAACCAAGAATGTATTGGCCTTATTACTGTTGGCACAGTACTCCTGTTTTGTTCGATGAGGGTCTGTGCCGTTTCCTCTGCGTAATGCGCCTCTGATCTATTGCGGGCTACCTGAAGGGACCGATGCGCCTTAGGAGACCATCCTTTGTTGTGCCTACTTTATGCTTCAGCTACATCCCTCTCCAAATGGGATTTAGTCTCCAAGCAGTGTTTACGATAGGTTGACCCATGAGCTATAAGCTCACTCCTAATTACTGTCTTCATGGCCTCCAACAAAGTCACCACCGAAGTGGGTCCCTCGAGATTCTCCCAGATATAAATTCCAAAGGCCTTTGCAATCCCATCACGGAGATCCATATCATTAAGGATTGGATCGAATAACCTCCATGGAGGTTTAGGGGGTAATGAATTCTGACCGTTAGTAGGACCGGGGCATGATCTGACAACGCCCTTGTTCCTGTGGCCACGTCATCTACATAAGACATAAAATGGGGGTTGGCTGGCTAAGAGTAGGTCTATATGGGAATTACCTGAGCAAAATATGTGAAATATTTTTCCCCCGGGTGCAGTACCCTTCAAATATCGATTACCCCCCAAGGACTTAAATAGGCGTAATAACCCCAGTGCAATTTTAAAGTCGCTCAATGTGGGTTGGTGTATTTTATCAGTGAGTGGATCTGGTACCCTATTAAAGTCCCCCCCAATTACCACTTGGCCTTCAACAACGGGAGTCAGCTCAGAATCCAACTCCCGCAGGAAAGCCTCTTGCCCCTCATTTGGGGCGTATACAGAAACCAAAGTGTACAGCTGACCAAATAGCATATCTTTGGCCCCCACCATAGCGCCATTCCAGGCCATGTTGCGTCTCCAGCTCTACAACAACCCCTTTTGCGAGGAGTATCGCTTAGTGCCACTGGATGTCAGGAATTGCTTCGGAAAGTATCTACTGTGCAGGTGGGCCAAGACTGTTGGGGTCAGGCGAGTCTCTTGAAGAAATGCCACAGAGCTATTCAGGTGCATCAGCCGCTGTAGGGTCGATTTACACTTAACTGGCAAATTTCAGCATTTAACAATTAAAAGTCACACATTTCAGCTTCCAGTGGGGAGGTGGGTCACCAGTTGGGGATCTGAGTTCTCTATAGAGGAGGGGGGATCATGGTGAGCATCAACCGCCATCTGAGCCCATTATCGCTACATCTTCTTGGAGCAAATGGGTTTTCAACCATTTAAACCGAAACCGAACCACTGCAAACCGTGCAGTAATTGAAATGGGAAAATCGCCCCAACGACCAATGAGCGGTTCCAACCTCATGGTCTGGGTAAGGCTGTGCAAAGCCTGGGGTGCCAGTCATTTGGGATGCCCAGGATTGGTAAACTTGCAATCTCCATTTGAGCAATGTTTGAATGTGGAGGACTCAGGTCTATGATTGTTGACGTCTTGGAGGTGCGCCTGTTTTTCTTGATTTGCCTGCTGTCAACCACAGGGTACGCTGAGGCTTTGGTTCCTCCCGACCGGCAGTGTGGAGCACCCTAGGGGGACTTCCTTGTTTGTTCTAGGGCCAGGCCACTCCCATAGGTCTTTTGCTTCTTCCTGCGAGCTGATTGTTCACATGGTGCCCTCCATAGTATACTGAAGAGTTGCTGGCAACTCCCATCTGCAGCAGACTTTCCTACCTTGCAGGAAGGTGGTCAAAGGCCTAAGGGCTCTCTGTTTATGAATTGTGGCACCAACTAGATCTTGGTATATTTGGAGGCAGGACTCTTGGAAGATTATTTCATCATGTGCACTGGCCGCTGCCATGATGTCCTGATTGGTGGTGCAAAGGTGCACCTGAGTGGTCACCTCTATGGAGCGGTCTGGGGCGGCTCTCCGTCTACCCCACAGTCTATGGGTGCGATCCAACAGTAGAGAGGTCTTGTCATGGTCTGTAAGAAGCATCTGAAAGACTTTCCCAACATATTCACTCAGGGCTTGGTCAGGGACTGTAGTTGGGACATCCTTGATGGAGAGGTTATTTCTCCTTGCCCTGTTTTCCATATCCTCCTGATTGATTGGCATGCTGCACTCTCCCCTTGCAGTGACAATACTCAGCGTTGCAGTTTTGCGATCATCTTCGTCTGTTCTGAGGCCTGGACTTCGACCTCCCCGAACCTTTGTTCCACTTCCGTGACACGGCCATTTAGGTGTTGCATCTTTGCCGAGAGCTCCATTCCTGAATTCCGCTGATATCTGACATGAACAATTGCAAGTACTCCTTTGTTGCCAACTGCCCCGGAGTGTTAGGGGCCTTTATAGCAAAGGTATCATGACCTTCACTGTTTCCATCTTCTTCCCCTTCTCCTAGGGTTGTATAAGGGGGGCTTCTACATCAGTGTTCTTTGACCTTTTCTGTTGTTTGGCCATCTTTAGAGCTTTGGCGTAGTTGCATGCACCCTCCTGTGGACAGAGCTATCAGGATCCCCTCTCCTGGTCATCCTGCCACTCGTTACTGCCAATGACAGGGAGCACACTTACTTATGCCATTAAGGTTGGTCAGCCCTGAACCAGAGCCTAACCACACAAGGCAGAGAGTCTCGCCTGCTCCCAAGGTGGGGCAACAGCCCCCTCCTTTGACCCGGAGAGAGCTACACAACTTTCTAGGGAATGTCACTGGTAGGGCCTGCTGTGGGATGCCACCTCGCAAACACCAACAGGCGGCCTTTAACAAAGTCCATTTTCCAACTGGGCCATAAGCCGTCCGGGGGTCAAGCTTCCCCAGCTGAAGGCAAATGCTGCATCCTTCGTTCAGTTGCACCTCATATGACTTTCCACCTCTCCCAGTAGGCCACCATAGGAAGCAGACTTGATTGGAGGGACAGCGGAGCCCCTCTCACACCCCACTGTAGGCATCCACGGGCACTTCCAGTATTCAAAGGATTCTCAGCTGGCCCAGTGGCGGCTGCTCTGGAGCAGACAGGTCACTCAACGCTGGCAACACATGGATATCCCCACCACCGGAGCCTCAAGGTATCCCCTGCCGAGCTCTACTGTAAGAATATGCTTTGGGCCGCACTCCCCTCAACTGACTGGCATCATTGTGCTCTGCAGTATAAAGCTCAGCCCAGCATCCCATGGTCGGAGGAGGAGGCGGGCCCATCGCACCTCGCACCCTCAGGGCTGAAAAGGCCTCCACGGCCCAGACGGGCAAACAGCAACTGCGCTCCCACCCTGGGCAACAGAGCAGCCCCCCCCCGCTAAGAAGGGAGGGGGCCCAGGAGCCTCCAGGTACCAATGGGTTGCCGCAGGGCCAAGCAGACAGTCTTGGGCAGGCCGCACCACCCATGACACCCGAGGGCACCATCATGGATTCCGGATCCGGTGGCGTAGCAATTCTTTCGGTGGACGCCGGCATCAGCCGGCAGATTGCCACGCCACCGGGTCTCTGCTCTTCCCTCACATCTGTTCACTGGCTGCAATCACAAGCTCTGACCAGGGTTTCACGCTAATTACTCCCAGGCTCTGCACAGAGGCTTTCACAGGAGCGTCCACAACACCGGTGCTCCAAGCCACCCAGCGTTGATTTCTGTGTCGAAGTTGTCATATTTATTCATAGAACCACAGATGCAGATGCTTTTACCCCTCTCTTTGATACTATGATGCTAATGTTCTTTCTCCATCCCTGGTGATCAAGACCGTGGGCCTCATTATGAGTGTGGCGGAAAGGCAACAACGGTGCCGGTAGCACTACCTCTCCACCACACTACGAGATCTGCTTGCGGGTGCCGGACTGCACGCCTGGTCTGACCAGGCACCCGCGAGCAGAACTCATGATTGCACCAGCACCGTTATAAACGGTGCCGGTGCAACCATGCTCCCGACCCCCATTCTGCCCTATTGGGCAGAATGGGGATCGGGAGGCCGGCCATAACGGCACCCGCGAATGGGCAATTACCGGGTCCGCCAAACTCGGCATGACCCGGTTACTGCCCATTCGCGGGTGCCGGGAAAAAAAACAACTCCAGCGGCAGCCGTGCCCTTCATAAGGGTACGGCTACCTCCAGAGTTATAGTGAGGGCCCATCTCTTTTCTTTGCGTCACTTGTTCTCAAGACCTTCAGAAGATTCAAGCTCAACCACTGACACAAACTGGGCGTGGTGTAGTCTTAGAGAACAAAATGGAAGCCCGAGCAACAAGGACTTGATTCACACCATCACTCCACTCAATTCCTCACGTATTTATTCATTTCTACGGCCGTGGAGGCAATAAGGTTACGCAAAGCGCAGGCTTTATCTGCCAGTATAAGCCCACATTCCATGCAAGTAGTCAGCTTCTTGGGCTTTCTCTCTCCACCCCTCACTTCTCTTGTGCCACTATCTGCCTCCACCCCTCACACCGCATCAAAGCGAAACAAGCATTGGCAAAGTCATCATTTTTGGCATTATGTATGGGCATAGGATAAGCATATACAATAGTAGTACCTCACCATAAGATGGTAGTGGATGCAAAATGGTGTGAGTACCTTGCATATGAAAGAAGCGCCTTGCAAATACCTATCTAATAACCATACACAAGCTAAAACTGATTGCGCATCAGACCGAGACTTCTCAGCAGGAAGCCAATACTTTTAATGGAGGCGTATCAGCACTTCACAACAGTTAGCAGTACTCTGTGATAGTGGCTACCTTCAATTCTGTGTTTCATTTCAAGCACTGAATGCAAGGATACACCCGCTGCTTATAAATCAAGTCGCAATAGCGTGTTATTGCTGCAATAAAGCCATTAACCCTATGAAGACTGCTTTGAAATAACACTGCTTCATAAAGCTAGCTCCCTTGAGAATATGTTTTGGGCCTTAGTGGGGGAGGAGGCAGATACTGGATGGAAATGGCCATAGGCAGTGGCATGACCATGGGTAGTCCAAGGTTGGGTAAATACCCAAAGAATACCTACAAGCTGCATGTCCCTCTTCATACCCCATATCCCTCCTAGCTGTTTATCAATGTAATAATAGTTTTGGCTCATAGCTGGCACTTTCGCTCCAGCTAATAGCCCAAAATAAAAAAGTATTTCACTTCCCTCTTCTCATGCCAGAGCCGGCTCTTCTTCCTCATCAGACCCCTCGGCTCCTGCTCCTTGCACTACTACGCGAACTAAGACTGCCATTGAAATGGAAGAGGGACTCTGCTTGGGTCCCCCACTGTCTTATTTTCATTTGTTTTATGTGTGAAAACAGGGGTTGCACGGCTTGTTTTTTTTCTGACCCCCCTCCTCCCCTCCCCCAAAAATACACCTTTACCACAGATGTTTGACCTGTGGAGCTAACATCATTATTGCTAACTTTAGTGGGGCGTACTGTGCGGTGAAGATGTGCGTCCCTTGTTTCGCGCCGGCCTATTAATTTGGATGGTGTTCCACTTCCGCGTGGTACGGCCAAGGGAACTCAGCCTTCATGCCTAAGAAAGGTACTATGAGGAGCATGAGATTGATCAGAACTGGCCCACAGAGCATTCCACAACATGAAGGTGACAAGACACTTAAAATACCGGATGTAGGTAACAGAAAATACACCAAGCAACGTAGAATAGTAATCATTTATAATTACAATATATATAGAGGTAGGTGAAGTAGAAGCGGACAACCCCGGCTATAAAATCAGGCAGTCGACCGAGTAGGAGCAAATGGGCGTCGGGAAGCCAGGTCTTGATATGATATATGATAAGTCATTTATAACGCGCCTGTACACATGTGTTTTGAACACCTTAAGAAAAGCCAAGTGGAAGGGGCCAAATTCATAGATACAGGCAGAGTTTCAGGACCTCTGGGCATCACTTCACGAAAGTTTGGCTTGAGTCCTAGTGTTCGTCGACTTTATAAACAATGTGCCACACTGGCCACTTGCCACATTTCCTAATTGCCCTGATCATTTCTGGGGTGGAAATTCCCTGACTAGCACATGATATGACAGAGGCCTGGTTATATCCTGAAAAGCCTCTATGAGCATTCGTCCTGGAAACGTACACCGCAATTTTGCGTACTGCAATGCCATAGAGAAGAGATGTGGCTGTATCTCTACCTGTGCCATGGAGGCAAAAGAGCCGATCGTTGTAGGGTGACCAGACATCCCGGTTTTCCTGGGACAGTCCCGGGAAATTGCCATCCGTCCCATGGTCTCAGAAGATTTTTCATTTCATAAACCCTGTTCCGGGATTGGTAGGGTGGGTGTCTACGGTTTTGGTTTTTGCCGGGACCTGATTTCGAAATCCTGAAATCGGCCCTGGCGTGACTCTTCCTGTGTGTGAATGGGGGCGTGAATGCATTTCATGCCCCTATTTCCTCCCACTTCCCCGGCCGCTCTCCTCCAATGAGAGGAGTGTGTCTGTGAGCACCCCTCCCAACCCCTTCCCCCCCCACAGGCCAGTACTAGGACTACAGTGTTATTTGTGTTTACTTTAGTCCTACTTCTATATCTACAGCCTGACCCGGATTTCCTTTTTTTAATCTGGTCACCCTAGATTGTTGGCACAGGGCAAGAAGGAGGACACTGAACCCATACTAGCATAAAGTGGCAGCAGAGAGCCCACACAGCACCGCCCTATGGAGAGGAAGACCTTCCTTTGAGTGAGAGCTAATAGGCAGACTCGACTGAATTCAATGATTGGGAAAATGAAACGCAGGAAGCAAGAGGAGGGCCAGGTATGTCCGCTCTGCAGTCGTCCTATGTCCAGATCGGAGCAGGATATGAGTGGGTATGTGAAACTATGCCTCACCCAGCGGGAAGGATCCTGCATGAATGAGGAAGACTCAGTGGACATTGACAACGAGAACGGGATTCGATCTGAAGAGTATGAATGGTGCGGTCAGAAGAGAACGAGCCACCACTCTGTTGGAAGGTGACTTGCGGGGTTCAGGGTTTACTATGTGTAGCAGTAAAGAGAACCACAGCAGTGATGACACACTGGAATGCGGAAAACATCAGTACACCGAGGCTGACTTTATCCCCTGCACTGGTGAGGAGCCTACAGTAGCCATGGTGGCGAGGATGGGATCCGGTGCCCCGCCGATCCCGCACATGGAAGACCTAGCCAGTCCTGCTCGCTCCCACATGGGGGAGTTTGTGCCCGGCCAAAAGTGGAGAGCACCTTGCCCCTGCCAGAATGCCGGCCTCCCTGTTTCCTGCCAAGGCTTGCCACCAGCGTTGATGAAGTCAGGATGAACACGGCACACAGGGCCAAGATGGTGGCCAAAATAAGGGGCGCGGCCTCCCCACAGCCCCCAACACACAACAGATCTGCCAGCCTCCCCAGCATATAATGATCTGATATGGCATTTATAACGCGCCTATACACAAGTGTTTCAAGGCGCAACGAGGCGGGGGGGGACAAGGGGAGGCAGACAACGATCCTACTAGGCCAGGTGTCATTCAGATCGCGCAAGTGCAAGGGTAGAGGGGAGGGGAAAAAGTGCAAGGGGGAAAGGGAGAGGGGAAGTGCAGTATAAGGTTAGTAGAATAGCAAAAAATAAGTAATAAGGGCCAGCTGGTGGCAAGTGCAAGGTAAGTGCAGACAAGTGCTGGGAAGTGGGGCTGTAGGGATACAGAGACAGTGCCACAGTGCAGGGGTTGCCAGGGAGGCAGTGCAGGGGAGAGTGGCTGGGCCCAGGACTGAGTTCGGTGGGTGGCCCAGTAGCAGATTCAGTGCAGTTTCAGTAATTTTAGCAGGGGAGAGGGGGAGAGAAAGCGGAGGCAAAGAGGAAGGTTTTGAGGTGCTTCCGGAACCAGAGATGGTTCTCCTCAAGTTTCATACCCAAGATCTGCTGGCCTCCCCGGCATGTAACCAACGTATTAAGGAATTACTCCCTCATGGGGTAGCCTGCCTGTGGCACGGGCCAGACCGCTGCCTGCAATGGCTCCTGCCTGGGGGAGCCTGGATGGGGCTTGGCTGCAAGTCTCCTGCCCCATCTGCATTGCCTCAATTATTTTAATTGCTCCCGCGTGGGGGAGTGAATGCAAGCAGCCGCTGCCGTGACAGACAATGGCCGGCTGCCCTTCCCCACCTGCCACGATCCTGACTAGGGGAGCCGTGGTCCGCTCCTTCCAAACACTCCTCCATCCCCACAGGTGCTAGGGGTGCAACAATATCCTCACCTAGGGGAGAGGAGGAGAAAACACTGCTGCAGTCTGGTTGCCTAACCATGGCTGCGTTCATCTTGTTTGGAGGGTGCCTGTGCGGCTATATAGAATGAGCAGGCTGCTGCACTGAAGAAGACAGTGCTGTTGGCTAGGGGAATGGAAGCAGCGCATGGCCGCAGTGTTCTAATAGGTACCCCAGCCTGGGAGACAGGAGATGTGGCATCCATCAGAGCACTTCCCGCACTTCCCGCCGCAGTCAAAGATACAGACCTCTGAAAGCAGTGGGCTCCAACCGCCACTGCCAAAGCAGGCGATAAGGTGCGGCAACCCCCCGAAGTGGCACGGCAACCCCCCGCAGTGGCACAGCCTCTGCCGCAGCAGTAAAGAGCCCCTGCTGGGTCTCTGTCACTGTGTAATGTTGGGGATGGACATTGGATACAATGTGCCCGGACCACAGCGGGCACCGCAAGCCGTTTACATCACACTCCAGCCTGGGGGCAGAGGGGCATTGAAGTAGCAGCGTGGCCTCCGCTGCTGCAGCATGGAACAATGGACTGCAGCTGATGTGGCCCCGGGTTCACTGGGTGCAGCTTTCCCAGTCCGGTAGAAGCGCAAGTGACTGTTACCACCTATTAATTAAAAGTATAGTTTTCCAAGTGTGCATGGTCCAGAGAGCCATGATGTGACCTTCGAAAAGCTGTGTTCCTTCACATCTAAAATGCTTAATCGGACCCAGTAAAAGAACAGGCCATGGATACTCTGCCTCTCCTGGACTAATAAAGGGAATTGTATTTCTGGGACACCCGGTGCCCACTGGTTGGGGTCTTAAATGTATGTGTTTTGTGCTTGACGTCCTGTGACCCATTCCTACTCAGAAATCAGTGGGGCAGGATGCACCCCCACTTTCCGGTCTTCCACTTCTTTGGTCTCCAATGTGAAGACCTATGTACAAACCCACACACAGCGCGGGTAAGCTAAGAACCACAGTCCTGACCCCTCATCCGTCGTATCATTTTCACTTTAAATCCCACAACGCTGCAATTCCAGGAAAGAGGACCTCTGACCATGGATGACACCACAGTGGAAGAATTGGCATGGGGTGTATGACGACAAATGACAACCCTGCCCCCTCAAGACCTGATCATAGTCCGTAACCTGTAACTGTGTTGTCTTCTTTTGTTGTGGTCGTCCCGTGAACTGAGAGAGCGAAAGGACACATAAAGACAAGTATATAAATAAAGCACATGTGATATAAATTATACATGTTTACAATGCTGTGTATAAATGGAATAGATAAGACAGGGCCAGTGACTTAAAAACCTTTCAAGAATAGGTGTGATATGCCTGAGTGCATACTTTCATCGACGGTAGAGCCTGATTTACAAGTTATCATAGGCCCTGGATGTAGAGTGATGGATTGGAATGCATTACAGGGTTCTGTATAGAGATGTCATCTGGGTTGTGCTCTATTGTGTGCTGGGTGGAGCTATCAGCAGGATTTGTTGAATTCTGGATTTTGAGCACATGGCTGGTCTTTTAAGCCACTAGTCTTCTGATGCTAGGAGGGAGGTCCACCTCAGAGATGATCGACATGCACTGTTGAAGGAGGCTGGTTGTCAGTGTGTCCTTCCTAGGCCCAGAGTCTCCTGTTGCAGCGAACGTATTCACGATTGGGAAAGTAGCGTTATCTGTCCTTGCACTACTCCCAGAAAGATTGAGGGATTCTGTTGTATCAGTCAACGTGGTACACATTTTCTTTTGCATACCATTCGCTGATGGTGGCTTGGACTGCAAATAGCTGGAGAGGGTATGCAGTAATAGAATTGCGGCAAAAGTGTCACCTTTACAGAAAATCACGGCAAAAATGCTGTGGTTTGATATAGTAAAGGTAATGGGTCTGGGGATTGCCGGGGTATCCCCCACATCCTTTACATGGATTGCAGTGGCAAAACCACAGCCTTTTTGCCATGATTATTTGTGTAAACGGCCATTTCTGCTGCAATTTTAACACTTGGAACCCTAGAGAGTCACATGGCAACCAGGCAGGCTTCCATCACATCCAACGCCATTGTTTTTGCTGGTCATTCCATTAAGTTCCTTCCAGGACACTGATGGCACATGTTGTACGCCCATTACACTTGTAAAGGACTGTTTTTTTTTATTAAAGAGGCTTAGGACAGTGCCCAATAGAACTCGTACTTACAAAAAGGAAGGGTCCTAACTCCTCTCACTAACTCACCCTTAAGGATCCAAATTGAACTATTCGGAAACCTTGCGACCTGCCCTCCTTAGTTGCAACAAATTACACTTACAACCATGATTGAAAAAATATATATATCGCTATGTTTTATTACAAAACTCATTTTATATATTAAAAAACCTTTTTTTATAAAAACAGCATATCAACCACAACAATCCTAATGTGTGAAACAAAAAGAGAGAAAAAGAAACAGAAATTGAAAAAATAAATGGAAAGCAGATGCAGAAAAAAATTAGTCCTAACATAGGACCTATAAAGTTCTATATACTCGTGAATTAGAAGCCTGCACCATTAATAAGCAAGACAACAGAAAGACAGTTACTGAAGAAAGTGTTACTCTTTGTGGTTGTTATGAACATTACTAAACAAAACACAGCATCCAATTGTATACTAAACAAAACGCATGACATGTACAATATAAAATATTAGCATCTTGGGTCAAACCACAAATCTGATGTCTAATCTTGAATCTCTTAAATTAGTACTGAGGTTCTGTTATTAATTCTAAGTACAAAACGGCTCTTGATGCCTTATTGGAACTGTGACATCTTTCTCACAGACATAAAAACCCTTGTTGTACGCCCTGTACTGGTATGTATTAGGTGGTGGTGCTGTGGGCTTGGACTGCATTCTTAGGTAGTCTATCAAGAGATTTTTTTGGTGTTCCTTTATTTTGGTTGTACCAAGCTGTTAAGGTGGATTTCTAAACTCTGACCTGGTGGGCAGACGTGTAGGAGGCCAGACTCGGTTTAGTGATACAGGAGAACCTTCTGGCCAAGCCAGACCAATCTAGGTAGCTTGGCAGGCGGTCAAGACTAAGTCTCAGGAGGGGTAAGAGTGATCAGAAGCCCACAATGAGCACACAGAGCAACGCACCACAAATGACTCTTAGACAAGTGTATATGAAAAATTATATTTACATTTATTGTCGGCCGGACCAAATAGACACACGTACTTTAGCAATGAGAAAACAGTTATCACACAAATCCTTTAACTGTAAAATATACATACATGGACTTGGCCCGCTGGCAATCGCAAGATATCTCCCTGTTGGGCTGCATCACGACATGTAAAATGAACCTCCTCCCCCGCTTTCTCTATGCCTGCGCCTCCCTTCCAGCCCCAATTACGCTTCCCCCCCTACAGCAGCTCCAAAGGAAGATGGACGCCTTCATCTGGAAGGGGAAAAAGCACGCATCCTGCGAAGATCGATGATGGCCAGCACGTGACTGGGTGGATTGGGGGTGCCCGACCTCCGAAGATACCAAATTGCAGCACAGCTGGCCTACCTTCAGGCATGGGGGCTCGCCACAGGGCGCCCGAAATGGGTGGACATTTAACAATCCTACCTCCCTCTCCCCCTCTGCTTCCTCCCGTTTCTTCCCACCGCCTTACGCCAGAGCTAGCCGGGAGTACTGACGGCCACGAAACAATCAATAAAGGCTTGGGAGTGGGCCCGCAGACATCGTGGCGTCCCTGGAGACCTGAGTGCACTCTCTCAAATCTTCCTCAATCCAGCGTTCTCCCCCGGAGCCCATCATAGGAACTTTAAGAACTGGGTCGCGGGAGGCCTTGAAACCCTGGGGCAACTCTTCAAAGGGGACTCCCCCCTAACCTTTGAGCGCTGTAAATCGGCATTCCAGCTGGCAGAGATGGATAGATACTCCTACGCCCAACTCAGGCACTGGTGCTCCTATCCCCAGACCCGGGCTGCGGCCACAAGACCCCTTACTCCACTAGAGCTAACAGTGAGCGACCTGCCGGCCCGGGGAAAGATCTCAACCCTCTATAAGCTGCTACAAGATGACCCTTTTCGTTCCAGGCCCTCCTATATGTCTCAATGGGAGACGGACCTCGGGCACGCCATAGAAGACCACACGTGGGTGGACATCTGGTCCAGAATGCGCACAGCATCCCGCTGCATTACCAACCGGTAGTGCGCACATAAACCGCTCCTGCGGTGGTATTACCCCCCCTCCACCTCCATCACTTCCAACGGGCCCTGAACCCTCACTGCTGGCGTCTCTGCGGCCTTCCAGGATCATACTTTCATATGTGGTGGACCTGCCCCAGAGTAAAGGAGTTCTGGACTCACTGCCTAGCCATTATAGAGGACGTCACCCAGGTGGCCATCCCGTTCACGCCTGAGTTAATCCTCCTGGGGATCCCGCTACCAGACGTATACCCGAGATCATGGAGGAGAGCGTCCCTAGTATCCCAGTTCTTGCTGACAGTGCCTTATATGATTTGAGAAGCTATAAGTACTGTGAATGTATATGCTCCTGTGTGTTGAGTTATGAATAAACAAGTTTTAAAGAAAATATATACATACATTACTTTTCCTAATGCTGTACAGTGGAAAAACACAGCCATAATCTGCAAAGAAAGGTGTTGAGTTAACACATAAATGGCATTAGGAAATTCTTCAGAGTTCATTCCCTAACTTTCGAGTTCAGCCCTAAGAAGAGGGGGGCCTCATGCTCAACAGTACAGTTGTGCATAAAAACACATAATCGCGCAGGTGAAACAAAAAGGGGGTCTTCTTGGAAGGGTTGGAGCAAGTCAGGAAGTAGGCTCTGCCCTTGATGGAAAAACAGTGTTCAAATGGAGAGAATAGCTGGGAGCGCAGGCTAACCCAGCCAAGTTTGAGTACCTTTAAGGGATACTCGTGCATAAAAGGGATCGGCTGTGCAAGTACTCACTGAACCTCGGCACAGTCCGGACCAAACTTTGCCAGTTTAGACAAGGCCGCTAGTAGTTTCGAGGCCTGCAGTTTTGCAGCGCTCCGGCTCTCAGCAGCTGTGGGGAACCATCATCAGTTTACGAAGGAGGTCTGAAGAAAATTCCGGTTCAGCAGGCTTCAAGGCACAGGAGAGCAGAACAGTGTTAGGAAAGATTTCATTGTATATGTAATTTTCCCTCCAGTTGTACACCCCCAAACTTTTTGCTGCTGTTTATACACCTTAGTCTGACTTTGCCAGGGGAGCACAGCCTTCTGCTGCACTCCCCTGGGCTTTCCCTCACTTTTTATGGGGAAACTGACATGCCCTTAAGACAGTCAGTTCTGGGAGACATTGTTTCCCTTAGTCCTTTTCCAATGTTGCAACTTTTCTGCAACATGTAACAAGTGCACAATGTACCTTACAGTACAGTGCACTACGGCCTCATAGTCAAATACAAAGACCCTAGATACTCTCGTAGGACTTTTTTGGAGATGTGCAGATGTGTCATGGAGAGGGCTGGTGGCATCTTTTCATGTAATGTTGACCCTTTCCTGCCATTTTAACCGCACTTACCGCGTTTGGCATGAATAGGTGGCCTGGCTCCAAAATGGCCATGCCACGAGGTTCTTTGTCCTGTCCTTTAGCCATCTTGCCCCTTTCCTTCCCCAGGTCGAGCCGACCTGGGTCAGTCCTTATTTGGTCATGCAGTTTCCCGCGAAACGCCAAGCTTTTGCGGGCTTCTGCATGCCTTGTGTGTGCACCTCCAGGATGTGGGCTGGGATGTCTGGCCCCAATAAACATCCTGGGTGTCAGAGAGTCTGGAGTGCTGTGAAGGCCTGGCACCATTGTGGTCCGTGATTGGTCCACGTATGGAGTGTGTGTTTGTGAGCAGATCTCCCATTGGGTCCTCTGGTTTTGGCGTTAAGGGAACTTTGGATAAGAGGAGGCCAAAAACACCCATAACATGTCGATCTCTGGAGTTCTCACTGAACGAAGGATAGGATCTAAGTATTCTGCAACTAAGAAGCCGAGTCGAGAAACCGCTGGTGAACCGCTGGAAGGTTTGGCAACCTGAGCCCGCTGTCGTCCCGTGGGACCCCTCTGCATCTGGTCGTCCTAGAAGGTCTGCGAAGACGATTCGACCCATTAGAATAGTGGGACCAACTATTGTCGACACCTGAGTATTAATTTGGGTAAAACAAAGGTTATGAGATACACAAAAAAGAGAGTATCACGTGTTTCACTTAAGGTAGGTTTGGTGAATATTACCTATGTTCCCCAATATCGGTACTTGGGTATAGACTTTGAAACAACTGGCGATTATGTGGCCTGTAAACAGGTGCGCATAATTAGAGCGGCCCAATTGACGGCCCTGTTCCACAGGTTCACCATTAAGCAGTGTGGTTTTACGCTGTGGGGTATTCGGCAGCTGTATATACAGGCTTTCTCTCCGGCCATAATCTATGGCTTAGAATCCCTATCGGAGATGGATCTAGGTTGGCTACAGGTGATCGAAGGAACATTTTGGCGTAGTATCCTCGGCCTTGCTCCTTGTATACCAATGGCTATAATAAGATTAGAACTGGGCTTGATTTCTCTTAAGGCACTCGTACTGAAGAAGCGAGCATCAATCTATCTAAAAATGACTTGTGATACCAGTGATGGTCTACTAACAGCAGTCCATCAAGAAATGGCCAGGGAGAAATCGAGTACCACAACTAATGACCAAATGACTAAACTGTATTCTGAAATTGGGTGGCAAAATAAGGAGGGGGGTTACTCAGAGAAAGCTCAAAGGGCTCTGTGTAAACGTATAGATCTCTGGGACTGGATTGAAAATTTTGAGCATCTAGGGAAGCTGAGAAGCTACAAATTCGTTCAACATAGACTTTATGATTTTAAGAAACCACAGAGATACCTCAACATATGTCCATCAGTCAGACTCCAAAGGTTTATCTTGTTGCTCAGACTGGATCAACTGCCTACGCTGACTGTTACGGGAAGAAAGGCCAAGATAGCTATTTCTTTGCGAACATGCCATTTATGTAAAGTTCTAGATTTGTTGGAAACGGCAAAGCATCTTCTAACCGAATGCACTGAGATGTCCAGCACATTCAAACCCCTGTTGGATAAATATGTCTTCGACAATGAGTATATTAAGGATGATCTTTTTTGGAACCATTGTATTAATTCTAACAGCATGCGGATTGAAGTCAGATTGGACATAACACTCTAAATAATTGTAGGGACTGAACAATTGTATATTAATATATGTATTATAGATAACTGTATGGTCAACATTGGACTAATGAAGATGATATTTTACCTTTGTTTTTTACTGTATATTCTAATTTTATGTTATTTATTTCTTTTGCTTTGTGTAAAGTTTATAATTTAAACTATATCACAATAAATAAATAAATAAATAAATTGTCGGCACCTTCAACAAAACCTGAAAGTAAGCCTTCTCGGAAGTGTCCCTGGGCCAACCAGTGGGCTGACCAGTTTACGCAGGACCTTTGCTCTGTCTCAGCCGTTGTTTTGCAGAGGCCCTCGAAACTTGGTATACTGCTAGCTCTGTGTTCACGGCAACCTCACACTGAATTTCGAACACTTGGCATTCCCATGTCTGAAGTGAGACAAGTGCGCCAGGACCGGAGTAAACGCAGTTACCGTGTTGCCCAGCCACGGCAACAATCTTTGCAGGTGCGCTGCATTTGTGACCCTCTTTCCCCTGAAGCCTGCTGCAGTGAAACTGGTGCGATCCACCCATCAGAAGTGGAGAAATCGGCACTGTCCCGTTTGGGAATTTTTGCGGTATCGGCGTAACTGAAAGCCGCAGAGACCTCCTTTTGTCGCATTTGAACCTGCAGCCGCAGTGGACCCAATTGGTGAAGTTTGGTCCAGAGTGCGCCTGGGGCCGTCGAGTAACACTAACCTTAACCGGTGGCCCCTAGTGCCTCCATCTGTTTTTACGGACAAGTGGCCCCTGGAGTTCTCTCTCCTTTCCACTGCTAGTGCGAAACTAGCAACCTATTCCCGAACCTTGGAATCACCTCTGCCTTCAAGTGGAAGCCCTCCTCGAATAGTGGGAATCTATTCTTCATCACCTCACCCACCTTCCGAGCTGCTCGAGACCCCTGAAGAGATCCCGTTTTGCCCATTGGAACAACCACGTGTACCTGCACTACATGTACTATTCAGTATAAGGCTGCTCTCTTCTTAGGGTTTGGACTACCTCTTAGTTAGGTGTGTGTTTGATGTTGAAGGGGACTAAAGATTATCTGCACTGCTTATTTTTCTTTCCCCTCTAGTTTGGGACTATATTTCGTGCCTTTAACCTTTTAGATCCCAATGGTCTTGTATATATCTTGTATTGATTGTGTTGTGTTGGTTTGGTAGGATTGCTGTGATTCTTTTACTGTGTGTTGAGTTACAAAGGCCTTGTAATAAATGTGTTTATATTTTTTATATATGCACCTGTCTGGGAGTAATTTGTAAGTGTCCTTGCTCTGTGTGCACATTGAGGTCTTTCATTCACCCTCACCCCTCCTGAGACTTAGTCTTGACCGCTTACCATAGCTACCTTGATTGGTCTGGCTTGTCCAGAGGTTACCCTGTTCCAAGAAACTAGGCTGGCCTTCTGAACATCTGCCCACCAGGTCAGAGTTCAGAAATCCGTCTTAACAAACAACATGGGATCTATAGTGACCATCACCACCAGGTAGTGACGCAGGACTCGTGGATGTGGGCAGCGTTACACACTCTCCTAATTGGGGACCCAGAGGAGCTAGGCCTGCGAAATTTTACAGGAGAATGCACGGGACCACAATCAAGCGAAGTCCCAAGTCTCGGATTTGAACTTAAGACTGCAGTGGTTCTGTTGGTTAACCTGAGGTAGAGCTGGACAGTTTGCTAGATGGCCAGGAACACTTCCAAAAGAGCTCATTTGGTGGGTAAGCAGAGGGCACCGGGAGTAGTTGTTTCCACACTCCAAAGGGGCAAAGCACCATGGCTCCAAAGGGGCAAAGAACCTTCACTGTCGGCCTTCAGCAAAGCCATGAAAACCACCCTGTTCGCCTAACCAACCCCATCTGATCAAGCTCCTGTGACTACCATGTATGATGTATGATGTTGTGCTTGGCACAGGATCTTGTCTTACTGTAACCCAAGGCACAACCTGTACCCATTGTAACTAAGTCTCCTTACAAGTAACAGTGCCTCAATGCCTCTGGGCTGCCTGCGCGCTATACAAATGTAATAAATAAATAAATAAATAAATAAAATGGCAGGCCTTCTGAATCAAAGAAGAAAGCAGGGGTCTGACGGGACAGCAGAGGGCAAAGGGTGCCAAAACCTTCCAAAGCATCTCCGGCAGTTTTACAAGTACGTTTCTTTGGCTCCTTCTGTAGTTCGGTGAGAACACAGGTGATCGACCCGGAATAGGTGCAAAGCCCCTTCTCTTATCCAAGATTAGCTTTGTACCAAAATCGAGGACTTCCAATAGAAGATCTGCTCTCTTGCAGGCATCCCAGGAGTGGAACAAGCACGGTCACCGGTAGTCTCAGTCATTCAGGCACTCCAGACATCCTGGCACCAGTAGTGTAGATTTGGACCAGACAGTCCCAGCCCACTTCCTGGGCACACACACTTGACAGGCAGAAGCCTGAGAAAGAGATTGCCTTTTGCGGTAGGCTGCATGCCCAAATAAGGAAAACCTGGGTTACTCGACCTGGGTGAAGGCAAGGGACAAAATGGCCATGGGACAGCACAAAAGACTTTGTGGCTCGGCCATTTTCGGACCTGGCCACAGTTTTGAGCCAAACGCGGTAAACACGGTTTGACTCAGTAAAAAGAAGTAAAACATTATGAAAAGTAACTGCTGCCACCATTTCGTCCCAGGCATACTCGTACAATTACCTAAAGATCCTTTGAGCGTGTCTAGGACCATAAAACAAAAAAGGACCCCAGCGCATTGTAATTGAAGGAAACGGTGCACTGTTAAAAAGTTACCAAGAAATGGCAACATAGTCAAAGACTAAGGGAAGCATAGTTTCCCAGTACTGACAGTCTGAAGGACATGCCAGTTTCCCCATAACAAGTGAGCAAAGCCCAGGGGAGTTCGGCTTAAGGATAGGAAAGGATAGGAAAGCCAAACAAAAGCAAAATGTTTGGGGGGGAGTACATAAATGGAGGGAAAATTGCACATAAATGAAATCTTTCCTAGCACCAGCCACATTGCACAATGTTTATATCCCCACCAACACATTTACACCAACATATTTACGCACATTATTATTACCCAGTTGAAATTGGTGGTCATTTTATGGATCACGGAAGGATGAAAGGGTGAGTGATAAGATCTGCTCTGGTACAGATGAGTCAGGAGCCACTTTGAAGGTAAGACCTTTACCGAGGCTCAAGGTACAGGTTCAGGATGACAGGTACAGGTAAGTTACACAGAGGGGGAACATACACCAGCCCCCTTACTCTGGGCCAGGCTCTCTTCAACTGACATACACAGAATCTCCTGGGGCGTTCACACCACAACATTCCCCAGGCATTCTATCAAGCAAGCATTCTTGCAGGACCAAGGCAGGGAAACACAAGACATAACACTGAGCCAACTTTGCCAGGATTTGAACCTGCGACCTGCCGATCAAACACATATCACAGCAATGAGCATGGAACCCGCTGAGCTATCTTACTGGCTGTACTAGCTGCACAGTGAAGTGATTCATCAGGCCCAATTTGACCAAGCAAAACTGGGTTACACTAGCGTGCTGGGCATACACTTAGGACATTGCCCTATAGGCCAGCCTGTGCAGCTCAAGGTCTGCCATGACATTAATCTGATGGGACTGGCTCTGGAATTGCAACATGGAACACAGTCCATACGTTACTGCGTTTTGATGTTGAAATGGCATCAAACAAGGGTTTTAACAGTGCGGGCCAAGGACATGGGACTGGGGGAAGCTGTGACACAGGACGTGACGTGGCCCGCTTGGCAGGCAGGCAGTGTTGCTGGGTGCGGCCTCCAGGCCTGGGAAGCGGAGAGCCGGAGTCTGTCTCACAGCGTTCTTTACCAGTGGGAAGTGGATTGGCTGCCAGGGTCCGCTATATACAGTACACACGGACATTAGGGCCATCTGGCGGCCTGCGTGGACTACAGGAAAAGCACATTGGGGCCCGGGGCCTGTTGGAGAGGCATGAAGTCAAGCACGGCAGCGGGGCGGGTTATGGGAGTTAAAAGAGGAGGAAGCGAAGGGATTAAGCATTGGTACTCGGCGTACTGTAAATAGGCCATTTATAGTATGTAAACGATGGAAATAATTAACAGAGATAAGCCAGAGAGAGAAAAAAAGGGGGGAAACGGTGACGCGACCGAGATACGCATCGTCCTGGCCTCGAGTGAACCCCGCAGCAGCGCCGAGCACGTCACACACCACGATATAGAAATGCATTGTTAGAGGTCGGAGGCACAAAAAACAACTTTAATAAGAAAAGCTATCACAAAGCTATCAGTGTTTTGTTAGGCAATATTTAGTGCAGGCTTTCCTCCCCCGCCCTTTCCTGACATGTTGCAAAACCTGGCATGATATGGCTGGCTGTGGTGTGCGGCCAGGCCTTCAGCGGCGGTAGCCACAAGGTTTCACTTCCAAAAATTCTCACGAAAGCATAGATCGCTTTGTTCCATCTAGTTGCATATACTCAACAAGACCGTGTCGTGTCTGCATGAGACAGTATTTTGGGTGCAATCTATGGTAAGGTAATAATGACAATTTAAATCCGAAAAAAACAAACATTTGAAGTGGTGCATCTCTGACTGGAGGGATTGCTGTATATGGTGAGGCTGGGGTATTCACTGTGCGATGGGACAGGGAGCCAGAGAGACCTGGTGTGCAGCCATTATGGAGACCAAGAGACACATAGAGTCCTGGCTAAGCAGATAGGATGATAGGAAAGAGACCCAGAAAGGCCAGATTAGCCAAGCAGTGTGAAGTGAGAGACCCATCGAGGCCATGGTGTACAGTCAGTGTGAGGGGAAGGAGATCCAGAGAGCCAAGCTGTGCAGCCATTATGGCGACCAAGAGACACATGGAGTCCTGGCTAAGCAGATAGGATGATAGGAAAGAGACCCAGAAAGGCCAGATCAGCCAAGCAGTGTGAAGGGAGAGACCCATCGAGGCCATGGTGTACAGTCAGTGTGAGGGGAAGGAGATCCAGAGAGCCAAGCTGTGCAGCCATTATGGTGACCAAGAGACACAGAGTCCTGGTTAAGCAGATAAGATGATAGGAAAGAGACCAGAAAGGCCAGAATATCCAAACAGCGTGAAAGGAGAGACCCCTATAGGCCCTGGTGGACAGTCATTTTGAGGCGAAGGAGACCCATAGAGACCAAGCGGTCCCGTGGGAGTGGAGCAAAGCTATTCATCCATTTTGGAATAGTATGTTATACAGGGTCCAGTTTAAACACATTGGGGGCAGATCCCTTATAAGGAGGGCAAGGGGAGGGATTTGGGGGGGGGGGTATATGGATGATGGCCCCCTTCTCCAAATGCACAGCATGCTCAGCAACCAACCGATCAGCAGAAGCTTCCCTTTGTAGTCCAACAGGGGAGGTATTTTATGGGAGATAGAAAAGGCTGCATAGGATATGATAGGATAGGTGTTTTATAACGTGCTTAATACACAGAGGTTTCTAAGCGCGGACCCGGGGATCGAACCTGTGTTGCTCCATGTTGTCTTGCTTCCAAGGCGAGCACGTTGCCCCTGAGCTATCCTCCCAAGACACAGGCATAGGCACAAATACATCAATATAAGGGAATATTTGCAAGCGAGACAGACAATGCATCCAGAGACTGCACCCCTTTCCTCCTGTCCGGTCCATGAGCTTGCTTGCAGAGTAGGAGCATTCTTCACAGTGTACCCCAAAGGTGGAGCAAACTGAAAATGGAGCACAGACAGGAGTTCAGGGTAAAGCTACTGCTCACGTTCCTGGGAAGACCAACTGATTGCCCGCATGCCAAGGGATGGAGATGTTTGTGAGGAAAGACTATGGTGCATGTTTCCAAAAGCAGGGTTGCCCCGCTGCCATGACAGTTGTGCCTGCTTAAAAGATGGTAGCTGGTGTATTTGAACATTCAGCCCACAGTGAGTCCTCCAAAACAACCTTGACAGAACCTGGGCAATTTGTAACGGGCAACACCAAAATCAAGAAAGACAACAATGGGTAATTCAAGGGGAGGCTAGGCCAATCACAAGACACATAGCTAATGGGGAAATGGGCCCACCAATCAGAGAGCTTGTTTGAGCAATTAGTCCAAGGCTCACAGTATAACACGATTATCACACTATCATGCTTTGAGGGAATTAGCACGGCAATCCAGAGAGTAGCAGGAGAAGAGGATAGCAGATGGCTAAGCCGGTTCTCCCTGTCTCTGGGCAAGTTTAGAGATTAAGGAGAGAATAGTACAAAGAGCCTTTGGAACCATTTAGTAGGAGCTGCAGCTTGATTAGCTGGCTGGTGGCTGTGGCCCAGACACTGGTGGTAACCTTGAGACCACTAGAGCTTAGAGTGTGTGAGTATGTGTGTGTAAAAGAGAAAGGGACTGAGGGAGAGAGGGAGTGAGACTGAGAAAGAGAGAAAGATAAAGAGAATAGAGAGCGCAAGAAAGAAATAGTGAGAGTGAGATAAATATAGAGAGAGAAGCATAGATCTGAAGAAATTAAAAAGGGCTGGTGGGGTGCCCTTGGGGGGTGCGGGCAATAATTATCTGAAGTGCCCCAAGGGTTGCTGCCTCATAGCTAAGGTGAAACCTGTGCACATAGACTTTTCCCAAAATTCTATTGCTCTTAACATTTGACTCGCAGAACAGATTTGGTTGAAATATTCCCACAGGCCCCCCAAGCTGGACATTTTGGGAAAGATGTGTTCAAAAACAACAAAAAACACAGGTTTCGGTCTTCTCCCATTCATTTTTCCATAGCGAAAAAGTGGAATTTTTGAACAGCTGGAGTGCAAAAAATATTGGGTGGATTTGGACAAAATAAGATGCAACTTGGACACAAAGTGTAGACTTAATTTCTTTCACTTGTTTGTGGTAAATCTGTCCAGTAGTTTATTAACATTTTCAATGGGGAAGGGGGTTCCCCCTGCTGCCAAAAACGCTTTTGGTACTTTGTCGCAGAGAGACTTTTCAGAAATGAAAAGACAACATTTATTTTTGCCTCAATGTGAGCGATTACAGCGATAATACCCACGGAAGCCAAAAATGAAAAGTGTTCAAAAAGCTATTTGGAGGAGGAAAAAGTTTGTAATTGCATCAGGCTAGAGGTGGGGAGTGGGAAAGAGCACAGCATGTGAAGTTGGGGAGGTGGGGGTGGTTTGTGGAGCCAGTTACAGGTACAACATTTTCAGTTTATTGGAGAAATACCGGGGTAAGCTTGCGAGATTACTGCGCTAAAGCTGCAAGACGCGTCCGGAAAAGAAACTGCATCACAAAAAGTGAAGAGTTTGGATAGGAGGAGGACATTCCGGGTTCCACCGCATGTGTGTGTTTGAGGGATACACTTGCACTAAAAAGTTGAGGAATCTTATAGTACCTGATTCCCCCGTTATAAACCAAGGGCTGCAAGTTCTAGATTGCAGAGTTAAAAGCAGTTCTAGACTAACATCTTCCGAATGCAATGCGGCATATTGGCACGTATGCATCAATACACTGACTCACTCGGTGATAGTTTCTAGTGTAGAGGAGCAGCCAACTGCCCCTGCAGGAAGTCCCGCTCCCCTCCCACCTATATGCTGGAAGCCTGAAATAGTGCCATGCTTGACACCAGCAGTTTTGACTATTCTACGTTGAATCTTTGAGAAAAGGTATCCACTAAGAAAACCCTATCAAATGTATTCCCGAAGAGATGACAGTCTCTTGGAGGAGATCCCCGAAGGAATATGAAAATGAGAGAAAGAGAAGTTGGGGACATCACAAGAAACGAGCGCGATGCGCTGAGAAAAAATCGAGTAAGCTTTCATATGAGAGACAAACATTGCACGTGTGAAGAGCACCGCAGAGAATGCAAGTTGTTCAATAACTGTAATAAGAGACCCCCCTCCCCTGCATCGTCTCCCCCCGGGGAAGTCCATGGCTCGTCAGGGGTCCCCCTGCCACCAGGGGCCAGGTGGTGGGTGGGCCACTGGCTGAAGACATTGACCAAACCTGCTGAAATTTAGCTAGGCCCTGGAAACCATTTTGTGAAATAAAGATGATTTGAGCCCTGTGCACCGCAGCGCGTCCCCCACCCTTGGAGAGTTTCAATTATCCCTGTGGCCGCAGCTCTCTGGCAGATCTGCTGAGAGCCCGTTCCCACGAACAGACGGACATGAGCTAGTGTTAGATACCAACACTGTAACATTTCACCTTCCGCAGTGTATCGCTGTTTCCAATATGACCCGGCCAGCAGGGCCGGGGTGGAAAAGAACTGTAAAATGGTCTCCTGACAAAAGCAGAGTCCCCAAATACTGATGAGCAAACCACGTGTGATGAAACTTTTCTCTCCACGACCTCTCTGACTAAAAACATGTAACCTCCATAAGAATGGCAGAATGTGTGCTTATATGACATTAGGGATGAAGCACCCACATCCCTGTAGCTATGCGCAAACAGTAAAAGTGTCCTGGGGGTTTTTCATGTTTTGTGTTCTACCAAGAAGCCTGCACCCCAAGGTCCCATGCCATAACTGAACTAACGCTGCTAGAGTGCAAGGGAAGACAAATGCAACCCAATTGGGAGCTCACGTAAGGGGTGCATGAAAATACACCATATGTATGTCCAAGCTCACCATGTGTCACTGCTGTCAGTCTTATTGGCGGGTTGTTCCTGTGTGCTCCACCAACCTTACTACTACCTCACTTACCGCACATGTATAGACATGTAACAAAATGTTGTGGTTGTTAAATACTTAGCGTATAAGTAATATGTTCGAATTGGCCATATGGATGGCACTAGCAATGTAAAAAACGTGAGCTTTCAAAAGACTCAATGAGTATTGTATATTATGTGAATGTTTATGTCTCTTCCACCTAAATCTGCAACACACGAGGAAAATACCTTTGTGAAGCACATGCAAGGCCATTCCCCCTTCCCCCAGTGAAGCCTGCCAGATGAAAAAGCAGAGGTCTGTGCTGCTCTGCTCCACCTCCCCCAATTCGGCTGGAGCCGCTTCAAACATTCACATTCCCCCGCAGCGCCCGAGGCCACGGCCTGCCACCTGAATTATTTACAACCCAGCAGTAAACCCCGGCCTAAAAACACAGATCCAAAGGCGCCCTTTCTTAGGCTCCACGACCCACCGGCTCACCTGAGGTTAATGGCCCCTGTAAAATTAGGACACCCAATATTATGGCAACACTACAGGAACACATCCATAATGACTTCTAACAAGACATGATACCCCGGACCGCCTGTCCCATGCCCTGAGACCCCACCTCGCGACCTCTGATACCCGGTCAACAGGACAATGGTAACCATGTATTGATGTATCGCCAAAAGACCCCACTCTAGGTGCATTCCTCCTGTGTTGCATTAACCTGTAGAATAACCTATTGGAAGATTTACCAGGGAAGATAATATTGCAATGTTGAATGACTGCGGTGTGCGTGGCCCTAGGGCAGAAAGCCAGGAAAGACATTCATCACTGACACTGGTCACGGTTGGCACAACAACACCGTCCGGATGAGCCCAGCTGACCTGCCAGGCCCAGCCCAACCCACGAGGGTAACCAGTGACGTCCTCCAGCCACGGCAAACCACATCGCAGCAACACCTATAGTTAGTCATCGCCACCCAATCCCCACGAACTTGTGCCCCCTATAGCATGTAGGTTCTTATGACGCATTCTGTAAATATATACGCCTGTCTTTGCTATTGTCGGACAGAGCGCTCTCGGAGTTTGCAGAGTTCTTTGCATGCCCTATTCTGATTGATTAACTCCCATTTAAGCTCACCCGCACTTTGTCCTGGCCTTATTCCCATCCTGGGAGAGTCCATTATTGTCTCTCATTGTAGGGAGGATCGTGCTATCTGGGGGACGCTCGCCTTCAGTGGTGACCCCGAAAGCGTGATTATTATTTTTCTGCTAACATATATATATCCCTACCGTCCCCTTTGGCATGGAAATCTCTGGTCGAAAAGGGATACGCACGGTGCGCCGGCTCCGGAAGGCTGCCCGCCAACAGCGACCGGTACACTCACAAGTGCGCACTCAACAGAGAGAGGGTACGGGATCCCGGTTGAAAAATCCCCTTTGAGTACCGCTCGCCGGAGCCGGAGCTGACCGTTGAGCGTACGGCAACACTGCCTGGACGAACCCAGTTTCGGAGACTCTCGGTTCAAGACGGGCACGTGAGTATTGAGTGCGAGCGACCATAAAGGGAGTAGGGGAGGAAATATAGGACAGGGAATGAGGTTGGTTGAAAGGGGACACTTTGGGTCTACTAAGGACCACTCTAAACTTTCTTTGCTTTTTCTTTGCATATGGCCATTAGGATTAAGAGGTGAAAAGAGATAAAGAGACGGGAACCTAGCTCTGCGAAGGGGTAGAAGGCGGCGCCGCATAGTGCTATCTTGACTAGTACTGGGAATATATGAAGAAGTGGAAAATGAAATAAAGGTGTCTGGTAAAGGAAGACACGGAGAATACATTAGTGACTGCTATTTTTTTCTATTCTTCTCTCTGGGTACGGGGAAAAAACAGGGTTAGTACAAACAAAGAGATAATCTAAGTAGAAAGACAAGTTTATATCAAAACTAGAAGACAAATACATATCAGAGTAAAACGGAAAGGGACCACTGGCAAGGGAGGAAAGGGAGGACAAACTGGGCTGTGAATAGAGTGTTGCCTATGAGTGTGTAAGCATCGTATGTGTCAGAACATATTTGTTATAGTGAGAGTTTAAAGGTGGTCAGAAATGTATAATTATGGTATGGTTATGGTAAGTGTGACCAGAAGAAATATCACAAAGAAGAGTGTAATGTGGTAAAGTGAGTGTTTATTTCTTTGATTTGTTGGGTAAAATTGCTGAAGTCATTGATGGTTTACTCTTGTATGTGCCCCCTAACGTGTATAGAATAGAGGCTGTACGCAGCCATTCTCATACTGCACAGGTGGCAGAAAAACACGCAGGTTCCCACGCTCAGTAAGACACAAATACGTAGACTCATATGGTGATACATCTATATTAAGATATATACAGACAGACGTCAGTATCGAGTAACCACGGAGTATGGGGGCTGAAACACCCATATCACATATTTGTAAGAGTCTACCTGGATACGCTGAACGTATTAAGAAATATCATGATCAGTGGATCACAGAGCTGAAGGGAGAAGGATTACCTCAGATATGGCCCGAAGGGGGATCGTTTGACAAGAGTGTCCTAGATATGGTAACCACATGCATTCGTCTGAAGTACAAGGGGAAGCAGCTACATAATAGGAGAGAAATATTAGACTTATGGATGTTGTTTGAAGAGATACCCCCGCTTAAGAAAAGGGAATTAGGTACTGATCTGCCATCGACCACTAATAATCCATTACTGATACCAAAAGATGACAAGGTGTTGCCAGAAGGGGAGCCACCGGTAGAGGTAACTAGGTTGTACCCAATACTAAATAAGCCAGTGCCCGCAGAAGGATACAGTGACCCAACATATGTACCACCAACAACGACCACTACCACTCAAGGGCCAACAGCACCCCCACCATATGAGAGTCATAGAGAGCGAGAACAGGTAAGTACACCAATGGTGAACATAGAGAAATTAACAGGAGAGTCCAGGCTCTCTATAGCCAAAGACGAGCTCTCGAGAATAAAAAGCATATGTGAACGGACTGCAATCAATACTGCTAGGTCGGAGCCTGCATCAAGAGCGCAGAGTGAGAATAAAACAATTGAAGAAGGGTGGAAAAAAGGAGAGATACTGTTTAGGATACAAGAAGAACCGACCCGAATAGTTGAACTAGAGGGAAGAGAGGGGTGCACTGATGATGAGTTAAGGACTACAGGAGGTAGAGAGGAGCTACTGTGTGATATAGGAGAAGATTTAGAGGAAAGTGAAAGACTAAGCATGGCAATGGGAGGGGAAAGCAAGGGGTTGGATGGCGCATGTTCAGGGAGAACCATGGACTAAGAGTGGACAGGTGGACTCAGGAATAGGTTGGGGAAAATGGCACCATTAGGAAAAACGGGAACGAAGGTGAGTGCAGATACAACGACAAAGGGGAGGCTACAACTCCCACTAATACACAGGGGAGGAGGGAGGCCGAATTACATACCCTGGGCTCAGATGGATAAGGCCAATTTGTTAAAGTTATTGCCCCCGCTATCAGGAGGGGCAAGCAAGTGGATATATGCATTCGAGAAACACACAGCCGGGGTACCTCTAGCAATAGGTGATGTGAAGAGTTTGCTAGTATCAGCAGTAGGGGATCAAGCTGACAGAGTATGGGTAAAGGCTGGCTTCCCGGGAGTAACATTAGACTGCGACCGCCATGATGGCGCCTCTTTCAACACAGTACGTGCCAGGGTGTGGGTCGCCTTACGGGAGACGTTTCCGGATACCCCAGATTTGCAGTCAGTAATGCAATGTACAATGAATGACGGGGAAGATGCTATGGATTACATTTTCCGGGTCCAAGAGATGTGGAGAGCAGAAACGGGGACGCCCTGGTATCAATCAACATCATTATTCTACTTCATAATAAAGAGGGGGCTCCCAAAAGAGGTGCAAAAAGCACTTGACAAAATAGCAGGTATTGAAGCAAAAGGATGGCTCGAAATACAGAGCATAATAGTTCACCACTGTAAACGAATAAAAGAGAGGGAAAAGGAGATAGCGCAGAGAAGATTGGCAGACGAGGCAAAACTAGTCCAAACAAAGCTGGTGAAGGTCGCCGCAGCAGTAGCCGCACTCCCACACAGCAGGGAGGGAAATGAGGAGGAGGAGGGGCTGGTAGCAATACAAGGAAGAATGGCAACGAGTTGGGCAGGAGCAGGGCAACGGCAGTGGAACGAACAGGAGCAGAGTGGAGGTCCGCAGTTGCAAGAGTGGGCCCCTTGAGGGGGACGAGGTGGGTACAGGGGTCGAAGAGGGGGTGGACAAGGGTATGGGGGAATGGGAGGAAACGGATGGCAAGGTCCCAGAGGTGCACAGGGAAGTTGTTGGAACTGTGGGAGGTGGGGGCACTTTTCTATAGAATGTAGCAGTAGAACACACAACGGATTCCCAGAGACAGAACACTATGGCCACCCCCACCCGGGAAGCCCATATGGTCTGCCAATGGGGCAACAACAAAGGGAACCAGAGCAGGGGTACACTGAGCAGAGGCAGGGACATCACTACAGAACATAGAATCACCCACAGAACAACGACACTATGCACTACACCCCAGGCAACCCTTTCGCAACGACAGCGAATGGAGCCCCAGCACCAGCCCCCTATAGTGGTGTATCAGTAGTTTCAGGGAGTGTATTCAACCAGGGGGGGGGGGGGCAATGAGACACCCAGCATAGGACAGCCCACAGATAACACTTGCATGTCCTGTTCTATCTACAACCTACGATGTAGCAGAGGAACCATTGGTAGGGGCGCAGATAGGAGACAAGCAGTTCATATTCATGGTGGATTCGAGAGCGGAGAAATCATGCATTAGGGAGGGCCGGTTTCCGTTATCTAACCGGAAGTTAGAGACGCAGGGGTTCTCTGGGGCTGTAATTGAAGTTCCTTACACAGAAGCTTTGGATGTGACAGTGGGGGGTAAAACGGTAAAAACACCCTTACTGTATTATGAACAATCGCCAATAAACTTGCTCGGGAGGGACCTTCTTAGCAAGCTTAACATGACAATATCATTCACAGAAAGAGGAATAGTGTGTTCGACACCAGGAATATGCCCATTACGTGTAATGCTGGTAGTACAGGCTCAAACAACTGCTCCGGAAATACGTGGGTTGCCAGTGGACGAAAGAATGTTCATTGAAGGTTTAAAGACACCGGCCCAAGTAGTTCCTGAGCTAAAGAAGTTGGAGTGGAGAATACCTGCAGAGTTTGTCTTACGCCCAATAGTGCGCCCAGACATAGCACCAGGGTCAGTAGTATCGTTAGACTTGCATGCTGTACAGGTATCAGCAAAAAGGATTGCAGTAATTGGGATGGACATAGATGGGTGCGAATAGCGCACTGTACTGTGCATCAACGCCAATATTGCCCTGCGGGACTTATCTGATGAGGATCTCTTTTCTGATTCAGAAAACGATGGCGAAATAATAATGGAAATAGCCATGCCCTGTGACATTTTGATTCAGACTAGACAAATTCCCGTCCAGTTGATGGCAGTAGTGGGAACGCCACCGTAGTTTTTCGACGATGACATGCGACTGGTGCCAAACAATTTGTGGACAACAGGCCCCCATGATGTAGGGTTGTTGCATGGAGTAACACCAGTGGTAATAAAGCTCAAACAAGGGGCAATTCTGCCCCGAGTGAAGCAATATCCATTGTCCTGTGAAGCTGAGGAAGGGATAAAAGAGACAATAAATGCATTGCTAGCACAGGGGATAATAGTGCCTTCAAACTCCTCATGTAACACCTGTATCTACCCGATCAAAAAAGCAAAGGGAGGGGCGTGGACGATGATCCAGGATTTACGCCCCCTAAATGACGTCATACAGAAAAAGTTCCCTCTAGTCCCGAACCCTGCTTCAATATTGTGCAGCATTCCAAAAACGGCATCACATTTCATAGTGATCGATTTGAAAAACGCATTCTTCTCCATCCCCTTGGCAGAAGAAAGCAGGTACCTGACAGCATTCACATTGGGTGCAAAGAGATACGAACATTGCAGATTACCACAGGGATACTGTGAAAGCCCAAGCATATTCAACCGCATACTACACGAAGACCTGGGTAATTTATCAGTTGAAAGCACGATCATTCAGTACGTAGACGATTTGCTCGTCTGCGCGCAAAATGAAGAGATGTGCAAAAAAGACTCAGTAACACTTGTAACGCTTCTGGCAAATAAAGGGTACAAGGTGGACAAGGGAAAGCTACAATACTGCCAGACAGAGGTGTTGTACCTGGGGCAGCTGATATCAAGAGACGGAAAAAGAATAATCCCTGACAGAGTGGAAGCAATAAGGTCAGTGAGAGAACCCACAACAGTGAAGGAGATGCAGAAATTCTTGGGAATGTGTAACTATTGTAGAACATGGATATTAGATTATGCAGCATACACCAGACCATTACTGCAAGCACTGAAGGAGGCCCTACAAGAGAACAGGAAAATAGAATGGTCAGAAGAAATGAGCGACTCATTTAAGTCGCTAAAAGAATTGATTTCGAGTGCTCCAGTACTCGCCAATCCTGATTATGAACGCAAATTTTACCTGTTCTCACACTGTAAGGGAACACTCATGACAGCTGTACTGACACAAATAACTTCCCTAGGACACAAACCCTTGGCTTACTATAGTGGCACGTTGGATGCGGTGATGCAAGGACATTTCGCGTGCGAGCAATCTCTCGCCGCCGCCGCGTTCGCCATTGAGAAAAGTGCCACAATACTAATGGGGTGCCCTGTCACGTTGTTTGTAGAACACTCATTATTTGCGATACTTGAGAGATCAAAAAGTACACTGACCACAAAGCGAGCAACTGCCTATGAAATCATATTGTCCAGCGCCAATATCCACGTGGTACGGTGCAGGACAGTAAACCCGGCAACATTCATTACAGAACCATGCACACTAGAGGACATGCAAGAACACAATTGTGCAACTTACACAGGGGAAACAGGGGAGGACACAGTGGTGTACGAGAATGCCTTGAGCGAGGGGGAGGTGTACTTTGTGGATGGGTCAGCATCGATTGACATGGACACAGGAGAGAAACATGTGGGATTGGCAGTGGTGAGGTTAGAAGAAGGTGAGTATGAGATACTAGTGCAGTATCGCCTTCCATCACATTTCTCAGCACAAACAGCTGAACTTATTGCCCTAATAGAAGCATTGCATACAGCTAAAGGTTGTGCAGTAACAATATACACAGATTCAGCTTACATGACGACAACAGTACATGGAGGTCTAGCAAGATGGGGGCAGAGAGGGTTTCGAAGAGCAGATGGGACCCCAGTGCAGCATGCGGTGATAGGGGGCAATAGCTTCCCAGTGAAAGCAGCCAAACTGTGGAACTCATTGCCACCAAATCTCAGAGCAGACCTACCCTACCAGAATTTCCGATCTAAGGTAGTTTCTTGGTTGAAAACGTAAGCTGTCTAAGATACTCATGCAACCCGCACAGACTGTAACCACGTGCATACTGGCCTATATGTATATTTCATTTATGTAAATCTTTGTTGACTTGTATTTAACTTTGGTGTGCCTTTCTGTACATTCTATGACTATTGTAACAAAGCTTCGCATATTCATGAAAATGTTGCGCCCTGATACCCTTGGGTACGTTCGCGCATTACAAATAATAAACAAACAAACATGCAGAACTACTGAAGGAGTTGATTGAGGCCCTAAAAGATCCAACAGTGGTAGCAATAGTGAAGTGCCAAGCACATACGTCCAACACAGACGTTGTGTCTTTGGGGAACGCGGCAGTGGACGCTGCTGCCAAAGAAGCCTCGTACTTTGTAAAACATGAAACAGGTGAGTACATGTTACAGCACAAGACAAGCGAAGAGCTCCCAGGAGGATACAATGCCAATTCCATATCACAAATACTAGAGCTGCAGGAAGGGGCAAGTGGTGATGAAAAGATGTTGTGGGAAAAACGAGGGTGCAGCCAATCAGCAACAGACTTACTATGGAGACAAAATAACTCAGGGAAAGTAGTAATGCCGGTCAAACTACTAGAGATAGCATTTCAGCAATTACACTTTCCAGCACACAACACCAAACAACACATTGCAGCCGACATACAAGAAGACTGGTTCGTGCCCTGTCTCCAGGAGCACATATCGAGATTGACAATGGAGTGCACAACGTGCCAGATATACAACTCTGGAATGACGTTACGTACACTCAGGGGAACAATTCCAAAACCGATAGGGCCCTTCAGAGAACTGCACATTGACTACGCGGATATGGGGGAAAGGTGTAATGGGGCACGCTACATGATTGTGGTTGTGTGCCCATTTTCGAGGTGGGTGGAAGCAGGCCCATGTGCACGACCTTACGCTAAAAGCGCTGCAAAGTTCCTAGTAAGGGAAGTGTTCCCACGTTGGGGAATTTGCAACGTAATTCGCTCAGACAACGGGATTCACTTTGTGAACGAGCTCTTCAAAGAAGTAACCACATTATTGGGAATAAAACATAAATTGTGCTCAATTTATCATCCTCAAAGTAATGGCGTTGTAGAAAAGATGAACGGACTGTTAAAAGGGAGACTGTCCAAATTGTGTTTTTCATTAAAGAAAAACTGGATCTACTGTTTGCCCCTTGCGCTGTTTGAGCTGAGGAATCAGCCAAGCAAGGACCACCATTTGTCCCCGCACGAAATCGTGACAGGGAGACGGATGCACACTGCACATTCCCCACTGCACCAACAATCAGACGCACACAGAAGCGCCACGATATTGGGAGATGAATTCACAGAATATCTGAAGAAGCTCACTAGGGCAGCGCGCGCAATCTCAAAGCAGCTCTCTCCACCATTCACAAGGGAAGAAGGAAACACAACAGGATCCCATGAAGAACATGAAGTACAGGGACAATTAATGCCAGGAAAGTTCATTTATGTCAGGAGCTTTGTGCGCCGGTGGAATGCCCCACGGTTCCACGGACCATATGAAGTGGTATTTTGTACCCCTACAGCTGTAAAAGTTAAGGGGTTCAAATACTGGATACATTTGACGGATGTGCGAAAGGCATATAATAGTGTGCAGGAAGAGGTGGATGAGGAGGCTTAGACAACAGCAAACAATACAAATGAAAATGATGAGTGAACACGAATATGTGAATGGAGGAGTGTAACTGACAGATACAATTGTTAACGAGAAACATTATATTACAGGTTATCGATAAAGATAAAAGATTAAAAAAAAAACTAAAAAAAAAACGATTTAAGTGTAAATAATAACGTGAAAAATATGTATATTGGCTGCTCGCTTCTCTGTACATCCCAACCCCCCTCCCCTACCCAAACCCATCTCCCTTCCATGACGACTTGGCACTGGCAGTGCCAACAAAAATGTTTACATACATGCACTTAATGCACTTTTATATCTCAAACAGGAACTACCATGGCAACTAACGGGCAGCATGCAACAGATAGATTTATTAGATATAGAGAATTTTTAGCTGAGAGATGTAGATATTCGTATGAGTGTGGATTGTCTGTATGTATTACATTATTTTTTACAATATTGTTTGGCCTGGTTACGTATTGGTTTATAGCGTTCATCTCTATCGAGATGAACGAGGGGGGAGGGATTAACAGGATTAATGTGACAAATGAAACAGCAATTGTAAATACTAAAGAAGGTGATTTTCTGGTATGGGACGGATCTAAGCTGGTATGGGGATATTACACGACACCACCTAATGTTGCTATCTCGCCAAATGAAAGCTTGCAGGACAAAATGCGAAGCAGCACACCGTCCCCGCCAAAAGTATCTAATTACAATGCCCATAATCTAAACGATCGTAACCCCTCTGTTATATTATGGTTATACAACACCCCCACCAGCACGCCCACCCCCGCAACAGAAAACACACTGCTAGATAGTAGGAAGAAAGAGAATGAAAAAATGACAGCGGAATATGAAGCGTTATATGATGACTGGGCAAAGGGGGGCGAGAGGGAGAAAGGGGGGCCCACACTGTCTATCGCCCATGAAGCTGGGAAATACCTTAGAAAAAGAAATACCAGACGGAAAAGGGAGGTGGGGAGGAGGAAATATGATGAATATTATGGGTTGGGATTGGACAAAATGGAAGACCCACGACACCCCCACCAGACAAATAAATGGTATGCGGACATGAGTGCAACGGCTAAGCAAACAACAAATGAGAGCTGTTATGTCTGCTCCCTCATTCCCCATGCTTCAGGTACACCCAAAGTATTGTTAACCAAAGAGTTGCCTATTGTCGATGCCCAGTGTCTCCTTCATCTCACGTTGTGCAGAATTAAGAACATCTTCCAGGCACATGAGGTGACTTTTAAAATGCTGCAGAATGAGAAGCCCTGTTATCCGAAGGCGGTAGGAGTGGTATGTTTGGAGGAGCCATTTTTTATAATACAAGGGACACTTTTTTTCAGAAAATAAGTGGAAAGACGAAGAGATAATGTGCAAGGCTGAAGCACTGCGAGGAGTGGCACCAGAGAAACTGCAATGGATAGAAGAGACATGCACACCAGTATGGAAGGAACACATCTCAAAATTGACTTGGGTAACGGCCATTGAAAAACCCTTTAAGCTGCAGAAAGAAATAAACTATGAACTGTGTTTCAAGGGAGACGGGAAGACCATCATGGGGGTAAACAAAAATTGGAACAAGACCCTCACCATCCAAGATATGAGAAAGGGGACAGCAGCCCTCATGGACACTTATTGGGTATGTGGCAGTCAGGCATACCTACACCTCCCACAATCCTGGAGTGGCAGCTGCTCATTGGCCACCCTACACTCAGCACTAATGGTGATCCCGGAAAGCCACATTGATGGGAGCAAGAAAACGCGAGAAAAACATCAGCAGAATGAGGCCCAGCCAACTGCAGAGTCACAAGTATATGTCCTGTCTTCCGGGAACAAGGAGGAGGCGCTGTCCCGAAACAAACGATCATCAAACTACATATCAAAAGCATCATCAGAACTGCTGGCACAGATCCCGGATAGATATCGATTATTCAGTTCTGCAGAAACTTTCTTTGCCTCACTCATCCCAAGCATCCAGATGCGAGCAAATGCAAAGTGGCTCCAGATCACACGCTGGGAGCTGATCCAGCTGGCAAATGACACTGAAGAAGGGTTTAACGTAATAAAAGTGGAACTGTGAGCACTGCGACTAATGACCATGCAAAATAGGTATGTCTTGGACCTGTTGACAGCAATGGACGGAGGTGTTTGCCGAAAAATTGGAAGTGCCTGCTGCACTTTCGTACCTTCCGAAGACGCAGATAACGGTTCCCTGTCCCATGTGATAGAAGCAGTACATGACCTAGGAGAAAGAATGAAAATGGAAGGTGGAGCAGAAGAAAGCACATGGTTCGACAACATCTTCTCCTGGGTCCCATCGTGGCTGGGAATGACTGTTAAATTTTTGATGCCGGCTGTAGTGTTCCTCCTTTTTATTTTTTGCCTGTGCCAGGTGGGTCTTCGATGTTGTGCTAATGCAGTACCGAATGGTGCAATGATGATGGTGACAATGGGCAACGCCCGGGGTACAATACAAACTATGCAGGAAGTTCAGGTACAAACAGGAACAGATGACACGTCAAGATTCCAGATGGTGTCCAGGTACCACGACAAGGATATAGTAGATAAATTATGGCACACTACAATTAAAGAGCCCCGTATACTTGAATGGTATGAGGAGGTGTGGGTAGACTTAGAAGGGGAGAGCGGTTGTATATACCTGACCTGCACCCCAGATGAATATGCTAGGAGAGGTGAAAGCCTGCGAGGGGTGTGCAGGGCATGGATGCCCATAAAAGGCACCCCTGCATGGGATGACGCTATAATTGACGAGGAAGAGTGCTGGAGATTGGAGGATTTAAAGTATTCGTTACTTAAGTAACGAAAGGGGGGAAATGTATGGGAGGATTGGTCCAAGAGACCCCCCTCCACTGCATCGTCTCCCCCCGGTGAAGTCCATGGCTCGTCAGGGGTCCCCCTGCCACCAGGGCCCAGGTGGTGGGTGGGCCACTGGCTGAAGACATTGACCAAACCTGCTGAAATTTAGCTAGGCCCTGGAAACCATTTTGTGAAATAAAGATGGTTTGAGCCCTGTGCACCGCAGCGCGGCCCCCACCCTTGGAGAGTTTCAATTATCCCTGTGGCCGCAGCTCTCTGGCAGATCCGCTGAGAGCCCGTTCCCACGAACAGACTGAGATGAGCTAGTGTTAGATACCAACACTGTAACATTTCACCTTCCGCAGTGTATCGCTGTTTCCAATATGACCCGGCCAGCAGGGCCGGGGTGGAAAAGAACTGTAAAATGGTCTCCTGACAAAAGCAGAGTCCCCAAATACTGATGAGCAAACCACGTGTGATGAAACTTTTCTCTCCACGACCTCTCTGACTAAAAACATGTAACCTCCATAAGAATGGCAGAATGTGTGCTTATATGACATTAGGGATGAAGCACCCACATCCCTGTAGCTATGCGCAAACAGGAAAAGTGTCCCGAGGGTTTTTCATGTTTTGTGTTCTACCAAGAAGCCTGTACCCCAAGGTCCCATGCCATAACTGAACTAATGCTGCTAGAGTGCAAGGGAAGACAAATGCAACCCAATTGGGAGCTCACGTAAGGGGTGCATGAAAATGCACCATATGTATGTCCAAGCTCACCATGTGTCACTGCCGTCAGTCTTATTGGCGGGTTGTTCCTGTGTGCTCCACCAACCTTACTAATACCTCACTTACCGCACATGTATAGACATGTAACAAAATGTTGTGGTTGTTAAATACTTAGCGTATAAGTAATATGTTCGAATTGGCCATATGGATGGCACTAGCAATGTAAAAAACGTGAGCTTTCAAAAGACTCAATGAGTATTGTATATTATGTGAATGTTTATGTCTCTTCCACCTAAATCTGCAACACACGAGGAAAATACCTTTGTGAAGCACATGCAAGGCCATTCCCCCTTCCCCCAGTGAAGCCTGCCAGATGAAAAAGCAGAGGCCTGTGCTGCTCTGCTCCACCTCCCCCAATTCGGCTGGAGCTGCTTCAAACATTCCCATTCCCCCGCAGCACCCAAGGCCACGGCCTGCCACCTGAATTATTTACAACCCAGCAGTAAACCCCGGCCTAAAAACACAGATCCAAAGGCGCCCTTTCTTAGGCTCCACGACCCACCGGCTCACCTGAGGTTAATGGCCCCTGTAAAATTAGGACACCCAATATTATGGCAACACTACAGGAACACATCCATAATGACTTCTAACAAGACATGATAACGCGGACCGCCTGTCCCATGCCCTGAGACCCAACCTCGCGACCTATGATACCCGGTCAACAGGACGATGGTAACCATGTATTGATGTATCGCCAAAAGACCCCACTCTAGGTGCATTCCTCCTGTGTTGCATTAACCTGTAGAATAACCTATTGGAAGATTTACCAGGGAAGATAATATTGCAATGTTGAATGACTGCGGTGTGCGTGGCCCTAGGGCAGAAAGCCAGGAAAGACATTCATCACTGACACTGGTCACGGTTGGCACAACAACACCGTCCGGATCAGCCCAGCTGACCTGCCAGGCCCAGCCCAACCCACGAGGGTAACCAGTGACGTTCTCCAGCCACGGCAAACCACATCGCAGCAACACCTATAGTTAGTCATCGCCACCCAATCCCCACGAACTTGTGCCCCCTATAGCATGTAGGTTCTTATGACGCATTCTGTAAATATATACACCTGTCTTTGCTATTGTCGGACAGAGCGCTCTCGGAGTTTGCAGAGTTCTTTGCATGCCCTATTCTGATTGATAAACTCCCATTTAAGCTCACCCGCACTTTGTCCTGGCCTTATTCCCATCCTGGGAGAGTCCATTATTGTCTCTCATTGTGGGGAGGATCGTGCTATCTGGGGGACGCTTGCCTTCAAGAGCACCGCAGAAAATGCAAGTTGTTCAATAACTGTACAGATGCAGCAACACAAGTAGACTAAGTGATCATAGAAGCTAGCTATATGTAGTGAATAGACTTCAGGTGGAGCCGCCATTATATAAAAGCTGGACATCGGTGTCACAATTTTCAGTAAGTTCAACCCATGAAGAGAAGAGCTGAAAGCTGTGTCACAGCAGAGAATTAACTGGGAGCATGGAAGAATTGAGAAGGGCTGTTTGGCCAAGTGTCAAGGCTGGAGCTGCCAAATAACTTTTTATCTATCCTTGAAGATTAGTAAATGTGAGACGCTGAAACTTCCCTTGTTAAGGTGCAAAGTAAGAACACCATGAGTGCCACGTTTATTCATTTAATACAATTAAATGCTTCAAAATTGGCCCAATTCCGGTCATGTCACTTGAGCCAAGTATGGAAATAGAAGTTGGGCATGCAGTCCAGAACTATGATAAGCATGTGCCCACACGCCCTTCTATTCTCAGAGACAAGAATACATTGCAAGGCCAAGTTCAAAGACAATCTTCATGGCAGAAGGTATGGGTGATGAGAGGTGTTGGGCTAATTGGGTGGGGAGGTAAAGTCATGTCCACCTCCTGACACCTGGGGTATGAGCTTACATACCGCTAATGAGCCGAAAGTTCCAGAAGGGCACGAGCGTGCCAACCAATTGCAGAGGGCCATATCATGAAGGGCCTTACAGTTTGAGAGCCATTGTTGTACTGTGTTTCTAATAACTGATGAAGATGACTTGCAATAGGGGTGGGCATGAGTTGTCCACCTTACTGTAGAGACCCAATCACAACCCGATCCCTTATAAAAAGTATACTTAGATGTTCCCCTTGAGTCAACCTCAACCCCCGTAGGTTTTTCTTATTTGCCACGTAGTATGACTTCACATATGACGAGTTTGTTCTAAAGAAATATAATTCTTTATGAAATGCTTTGTGAGATAATGCTGTGCGACGTCTGTTGATGTCAGTTGTAACTCCCTGTTTTAGACGATTGATAATAAAACAGTAAACACACTTTGCCATCTTCCTGAGTTGGTCGGATTACATGGCGTAAAGAGTTACTCTGCACCCCATCTACTGCATGATGCGCTACCTGCCAAAGGCCCTAAGCTCACATGGTAGCAGAGGATGGTTCAGACTCATCGATCAGTTAGCTACATAGTTTTAGACGATCGGACATCCTCCACCATATAGCCGGAAGATCGCAGGGTTTCCTGTGTGAGAGCGGCCAAATAGAAATCTTGCAAGAAGAACTGAGACAGTGGCTCTGCAGACAGAAGGAGAAAGTGGTTATTTGGAGGAGGATACGATACCGAAGGCCTTCAGTCAACTGACCGAATAGTGAGTAGTCTGAGGGGAATGGCAAATTAAGGGGACAGGGTTGTGGTAATTTAAAAGTAACGGGAAATATTGTGTGGAGAAGCGCCCAGAAGCCTGACACAAGGGGGACAAGAAGAAATCGTCTCACACTCCAGTGAAAGTCACTAGGTTACATGTGAACAGGTTCACATAAGGAGACAATCTTAATCCTGTGATAGTATATTTGAATAGGGGCGAGGAGAAAAAAGTGTGATCACAGAGTATTTTTTGTAAATGTGTAAAGTCGACTAGTCTTTCTGTATTTGTGTTGAGTTAAGGTGTTGAAGAGTGACACAAGTTGTGAAGGAATTGAAACAAAGTTATGGAGCTAAACGGACTATCTAGGGAAGTGGTTGGTACCAATCCAGAGATAAACAGAGATAATTGAAAATGGTAGAGGTTTGAGCGGCGATTGTTGGAGCACGCTCACATTTGTTGTTTTAAAAGCATTGAAAAAGTGATGAGAGTATTGTATGAAATCTGGTAAGTATTGACAGTAAATTGAGACTCGTCACAATGGGAGACACAGCCCTAATGCATTTATGTAAGACATTGACAAGCACATGTCCAAGCTCAATCAGTATAGTGCGGAATGGCTGAAAGACATGGCAGATAAGATGTTCATGCCGTGGCCACAAGGGGGATCACTGTCAAAATCAGTATTGCAAGACACTGTTGGGACAGATGGCATCTAAATTACTGATTAGTACAGCTTTTGTTTAGCTTCAAGGTTCTTCAGTGCAGGATAAACAATCAACCTCGACTTTAGCAGCTTTAACATTCTTAACTAAGTTAACATCATAAAGCAGCACAAAGTTCATCTTGCTCTGTTGAAGCTGAAAACACAAGTTCTGAACATGGAACAGAAAGCAGGAGGCGATCAAAATGGTGGACAACTCAAAATGGCAGCGTATTCAGCATGTTTCAGATTCATTCAATGCGATATTACAGTGCATTGCGAATGTGCTTTGGCCAAAATTTACTATCAGGCGGTATTATAGAAAATACATTTTCTCAAACCCTCCTTTTGGCCTAAGCCAAGAACATTATTCAAACATTAGCATCATCCAAGGACCACATATCTTCATCAGAACATCCTGAATCATTATTTTCATAAACATTGATTGCCATGAATTCATTTATGGTGACATCCTGCATTACCAAGGCATTAGTAACAATTTCCTGCAGATGTGTATTAGTTTCTAGTTTACCATTGGCTTGTGTACAGCTTCCCCCTATCATGGAACAAATTGCAGGAAGGCACTGTATGCAGCAACAACAAAACAGTACAATGCCAAGGATCACCATCAGAACTGCAAATATTTTCCAGCCCCAAGTTCGTAACAGGTCCCAAAATCATGTGCCAACCCAGCAGACTGTCTTATTCAAAAATGGCATGTGTGGCGTTCATAATCATCAAGAGGGTGTTGTTATGATAATCCCCTCTATATCGGAGGTCCCGAGGACCAAGAGTATGCAAATGCACATATGGTGGAGACATGGCAGATAAACTTGCAGTCAGCAATAGAGTATCAAGTGGACGCATACTTTCCAAATACCAAAATACGAGTGTCAATGTAATTACAATACAAGCTGTTATTGTGATCAGTATCCATTTGGTCCTAGGGTACCATGGCCTTTGATGGACAGGCCTATCGTCAGCAAAATGGTCAATGTCATCATTAGTAGGAGGAGCGGCCCCAAACTGGGGCATTGTTTCTCAATGTCCGTCAAGAAGACTCACTGTTAGGATTTTTCTTTTCAGTTCATCCGTTGGTGGCACTTCACCACGTGGCCAATATTGCTTGACGGTAACTTTGCTGGTCCCTGCCTCTTATCTTATGCAGAAGCGGAATGATGAGGTACTGGCTCAACGTTGGTTTCTTGTGGGTTTCTTGTGGGTGCAGAATCCTCGCCACACTTTCCTATTCTATTACATTAACATAATGTCAAGCCCTAAATCTAAATCCTGTTTCGTGGTCGCAAGTTGTACCTTGAAACACCAGGTACAGAATGGTCATCAAACAGTGCATTGTCGCTCTCTGAAAAGGATGAAGAAGCAATGTCGGTCGATGGTGAAGAAGAAAATGAAGAAGAAGCTGCGGTCTCCCCAGGCCCCATGGGCTCAGGAAGCAATTCTGTAGCACACCCGATCTCCTTGGTATTGATCAGAGCTGGTTCACTTGTAGTGTTGGCATCATCAATTTCATTCTCATCTCCTTTATCATACGGCAAAGGAAGAGGAACTCTTCTCAGATGCGTTGCGTGAATCCAGTGTCACTTGCCGTTCACTCATACAGCTGTTTGCATAGCCAAAAGGATCTGGTAGGGCCCCTTTCAGCGAGGTGCAAGACAGGTGCCCCTCTCAATAATTCTTCACCAAGACCCACCGCCGGGTCGGAGTCGGTGACCTGGACCCTCATATTTTACAGGGAGGGCTGCTCGTACCTCTTGGTGAATCAAATGCAAGTTTTGAGTCAACTGATCACAATAGTCAGACAACAGCGGATATTCAATGTCCCTCAACAGTTTTGGTCTCAGTGCTTTCCATACATTGGCTGGTCTCCCCGTGACAACCTCATAGGGGGAGAGCCCTGTTTATTTCTACTGTGTGGTCACCAGCATCGATAGCAAGGCTATTGGTAAAGCGTCAGCGCATTTCAGATTGCTGTGTGGCCATACTTTAGCAAGTTTATTCTTCAAAATAACTACCCTTTGGTGTTGGTGTTCCCTTTCCGATGTTATGGTGTGAACATATCATACAACTCTGAACCAAGAGTTCAGCAGCTTTCTGGATATTCACATTATGCCAGATGGGATCTAACTGTTGACAAATCTTTTTAGCACATATGTGTGTTGGGCCATGAACCATGGTGACTGTAGCAGTAACATAGGCGTTTGGCAGGCCACAGGCCACTGTTTGATTTCTTCTGGGCTAGCTTCAGCCTGAATCTCTTTTACACTGCTAATCCCTTCCTCTATCATGCAAGTATCAGTAACCCATCTTGCTGAATCGAGCACATACTTTTTCGAGAGCAGATCAGTAGCAGTCTGTTTGACTATTCTGTCAGCAAAAGCATTTCCTTTTCCTACATCGTCCGTCACTTTCTGGTGCGCAGCACACTTCATTATTGCTAGTTGTGTAGGAAGCGCAAGTGCTGATAGCAATTGGTCTATCAGAGTGCAATGTTGAATTTTTGTCACATGTGATGTCAAGAATCCCCTTTCAGCCCACAGTTTTCCAAAATTATGAACCACCCCAGATATGGCTATCTGTATATATATTTACAATAAGCCCTTCAGAAATTTCACAAGCTCTAATTAATGCAATAATCTCTTCAGCTTGCGCAGAATTGTGCGGAATTCATTTGCTATCTACAACAGTGTTTAGCGTGGTTATCACATACGCAGTGGTGGATGTACCATCCGGTAGCTTAAAACAGGAGCCATCACAAAATAACTCACCTGGTGGACTCTTTTAGGGTGTATCAGTCAAACCAATTCTACCCTTAGTTTCTTGTTCTGTAACATAAAGGCAATCATGTGACATCTTGTCACTGCCGTCTGTCTCTTGTGGAGAAGACAATATTTCAGCTGCATTCAATGAACAACATCTCTCAATTTGGATTTGGGGAGCAAATAGAATCAGCTCGTGACCTAAAACCATACTCTCAGTTTGTTTTACAGATGCTGCAGCAGCAGCACCAGCTCTCAAACATATTGTCAAAGCGCATGCAAAAGGGTCTAACGTGGAGGAAAAATAGCTGCACGGCCTATTCTTACCCCCACGTTCTCGTGTCAAAACAGCCAAAGCACACCCGTTCATGCACATACAAAAAAATAACCTTTTCATAATTTGGTGTGCCCAAAACTGGTGCTGAACACAACGCAGCCTTAAGCAAATCTAAAGCGTTCTAGCATTCCATGTTCCACGGTAAAGGCAAAGAAATGTCAATGCCAACATAGGTTTTATCAACATTTTATCAACAACGAAAAATTTGGAATCTACTGTCTACAATATGAAGCCATGCCAATTAAAGCTCTGACCTCCTTCTGTGTATTTGGAACAGACATATCAGAGATGCTTTATATCCATTCAGGTGTCAACCTTCTTACCTCCTCTGACAGGAGATAGCCCAAATAGGTGACCTCCTGTCAATAATACTGACATTTCTTCAACAAAGCTTTATGCCATGTTCCGCTAAATGAATGAGCAGCAACACAGTGCCCTCCTTGCAAGCATCTTCAGAATCAGCAGCTAGCAGTATATCGTCTACGTATTGCAGCAACGTGCACGTTGAAGGTAACTCAAGCATATCAAGCTGCCCTTTCAATGCTCTACTGTAAATACTCAGACTCTCAGTGTATCCTTGCGGAACACGAGTGAACGTGAACAAGCGTCCCCCTAGGGTGAACGCGAACAAATATCTGCTGTCAATATGGACAGGAATACTAAAGAAAGCGTTTTTCAAATCCATGACACTAAAATATGTAGCTGTGGCTGGAATCATAGTCAGAATAGTGATGACACTGGGCACAATCAGGAACTGTGGAGCAACCACCTTATTAATTCCGCGCAAATCAATAATGAAACGGAAAGGAATCGCGTTATCCCCTTTCTTGTAAACTGGAAAAATCATGGTATTACACACGCTCCCCGCAATTTCTTCAATCACACCATGGTGTATGAAATCTGAAACAATACTTTTTAAGGCCTGTTCACCTTTGACCGAAATCTTATACTGCAGGATACTCAGTAATTTAACAGCTGGTTTCAAAACAATTTTAACTGGCTCAACATGTAAAATTCCAACGTCGTTGTCATTAACTGCCCATAAGCATGAGTGAACCTCATTCAATTCGGGTGGTAAAGGCATATACAAAAATTGTGAAACTGAAGTTTGTTGGAGCGAAATCGTCAAGTACACTCCAGCTGGAGAACAATGAATTACAGCATTCAATTTCTTCAATAAATTCTATCCCAACAAATTTTCGCAACAATTTGTCATCAACAGAAATGGACAAGAATCAGTGTATGGTCCCAGTGAAATTGGTACCGGCCGAGAGATCGGACTAACCACTAGCGTACCTGAGAACCCTACAGAAATGTTGCTCTGCCCTGACAGTGGAATATCTGGAACCCGTGGATGATCAATAGAACACTTCTGTGCTCCTGTGTCTATGAAGAAGATACGCTCCCTATTTCCCACCTTCATTTCAATGTAAGGCCCTTTCTTATAAACGGGAACAGGTATCGGTTCCAGACCCTGCTTTCGGCTGTCCTAGCAGAACAGTATATCGTCACACATAAAATCTTCAGAAAAATAGGCATTTGAAGGATTATCAAAAATATTCCCACTATTAACACATTGGTTTATATGCACAGGGCCCAGTTGTGCGCCAGCCTGTCGCATAAATTGTCCCCTAGACTGTGTATTCCCACCTCTCTAAGAGAAGTGCAGCATAATACTCATGTGACTGGGGTCCCTTCAGCCTGAGAACTGTTCTGAGTCCCTGCAAGCCTCCCCAGCATTCTGTGTCCTCCGCACCTCGCTGGCTCTTTGCTGCATTCCACGTACCCTGCAGTGGTCATACGAATCACGTGGGCAGGAGACATTAACCTAGCACACATTGCGTACAGCAGCCCACACAAAGGACAGTCTATTCCAAGACATTGTTTATCCCAGAAGAACAGTCAAAACTGGGGAAGGAATCATCTGCCATTCCGAACAGACTACTAGAGACTCAAGTAGTTGAAGTTACCTGGCAATCAAGGATCAAACGGTTCAGTGAAGTAACTGGACTCAAACCAACCCAAGACTCAGCGCCCCTGCACCTTGCAGGATGGAGAGCCCACTAAACCAGCCTTAAAGGTGAGCCTTGCACAGACATCAAGAGAGTACACAAAGGGAACCAGGGAAGGGAAGGTTTGAGATAACCCACGGGAGCAGTGCACTGAAATCTTCTTGTTGTATTGGCAAGTCAGTCTTCTACCCAGTCTGGGACCCGCTCCAGTGCAGGAAGGATCACTACCTGGGGCAGGAGGGAGCACCAGAGGGATCCATCACTCCTGCAGAGTCCAGGTGAGTGTGACACAACAGAAGGGAGAGGAACAAGAATGGGAGGATGCACATAAGGAGGCGGTGCAGATGAATCAGTTCTACGCTCATTCAATAATTTATTAATTAACCCGTCTGATGCATGCAAATCCTGAGAGGGATATATCTTTTGTATTTCTAGTTGGAAAGACCTATCCATACCTAGAATGGATTCTGACTGTTTCTGCTGATCATGCAACAACGCTTTCTCAGCATTCATCATGTGTCTACGCACATGGTTTTCTCTGCTCTTGAGTCTCTGCATAGCTTCCTTCCTCCAATCCCTAACTGCATCAAATGCTGCAGGCCTAGACTTTTTTCTCAACAATACAGATTCCAAATGCTCTAAGCGGGCAAATTCAAAACTACCATAATCTGGTCACTGAAGCTCGGGAACATGTCTGGTCTGTCTGTGCCAAATAGCATTAAATATGATAGCTCCCAGGCCGTACTTACAATACATTTGATAAACCGGCGACCCTTTGGGTGGCACCAGTTGGCCATGTTTCAAAGAATGTCTTTCCCTGTGGAAAAATACCACGAAGCAGGATGACAATTTCTCAGGCATAGTTAAATCACATTCTTACCTGGCGACATTGCTATTTGCAAACACAACACTTACAACCAAACAAATATCAGAACTTTTATGAATCGGGGCATGACTCACCTGATTTCAACCAACAAAGGTCAAAATGGACATCAATCGTCGTGGCTGGCATTTTCATCAAACAAGCCTCGACATCAGGACCCTCGTCATGATGCCCTCTACACGCTGGCCACCATCCAGGGATCTGACGTGCACTACTGCAAAGGAATCGCATCTCACTTTTCAGGCTGCCCTGTCACTCTCCGATCCCAGTCCGGTGGCCTCGTCTTCGTCCAAGCAAAGTGGCATCATTCGTGAGGGTCCCTGTTCGGGCGCCATCTGAAAGATTAATAGTATCAAGGCTTACTACCACATAAAAGAAATATGCCAGTCACGAGGTCAAAGTTACAATTGTATTTATTAGCAAGTGGCCACTTGGTTCTCAACACCCCACAATGTGTGCAAGCAGACACTGTGAGATGAGAGACTACTGAACATTCCAAAAGTACACATATTTATACAAATTCTTCACAGCCTTGGACACATCGTCCATCCCCTCTTCATATAATACATAACCTAGGGTTTGTGACTTAACTACATAACTAATTCATATTTAAACATCATTGCATAGTTTGCTGTTTTCCATCAACCAATTTACAATTTTTTCCAAATACAAGACACAAGGTAACATTCCTCATGTTGCTCGCTTATATCTGTCTACCATTTGTTCTTTGAGCTTAAAGTCAGTTAGTTCCAAGGAGAGAAAACAAGGATTTCTGCAGAAAAGCATGTTCAGCTATTCATTATTCTACTTTAATGTTTGAACAGAGAAGGCACTGTTGGGACAGATGGCATCTAAATTACTGATTAGTACAGTTTTTGTTTAGCTTCAAGGTTCTTCAGTGTAGGCATAAACAATCCACCTTAGCAGCTTCAACATTCTTATCTAAGTTAACAACATCAAGCAGCATAATAGAAAATAAATTTTCACAAGCCAAGCCCAGCAATATGATGGGACAGAATAGAAGAGTTCCTTCCATTGAAGGGAGAAATGTCAGGGGCATCTAGAGTAGTATTAGAAGAAGAACATTTTGACTTAGGAAGTATCAGGGACAGGATCAAGAATGAAAGGAAGGTAGCAAATCTGGAAGCAGAGGGAAGGGAGGTCAGTCCCTAGTATTCCAATCACGAAGCAAAGAACAAAATCCATTTAGTCTCGAGCACAGAGCTGTGTCCTTAAGTAGACTGACCTTAGATAAAGGCAAAGGAGACGAGAGTCACACTAGTTGGGGACTAGACATGTCAGATGAGGAAAAAGAATCCTTCCTTGGGGAAGAGGAAGGGAGTGTGTGTGCCCCTGAGGGAAGCCCACAGAAGGACAAAGAAGTAAGATGGTCCGATCTAGAGCAACCTAAGGATAGGACGCCAGATCCCATAGCATATCCAGATCGTATAGTTAGAAATTAGAATGACCACGATATGTGAGCAGGTTAAGATCGCTACCAGTGAGGAGGCGGTCAGGGACAATTGTCCCTTCCATGAATAGGAAGACAATGGGAGCTGACTGCGGGTTAGGGTTTACGCAGTTTTCCTTATTGGAAAAAAGGGGAATGAGACCACAGTATATTCCATGGCCACAGACGGGTAAGGATAATTTAAGGTGCAAGCTCCTTAGTTTGACTTCGGGTGCTGGGAAATGGATATATGAGTTAAAGAAAATTAAAGAAGGAGACACATTGGCCATAGTGGACATTAAGGGTCTCTTGGCAGCTATTCATGGGGAGAGAGCATATGGAGGAGAGCAGGCTATTCAAGTGTGACAGCACAAAACCAAGTGGATGAAGGAGCACCTTTTAATAATTGCAGATCAGAGGCTTGGAGAGCTCTCAGGGTGCAGTATCCCGACACATCAGATATGGTGCAATTATGACACGTAAGATGAAAGAAGATGAAGACCTTATTGCTTACATTCAAGATATTCTTGGGCATTGGCAACTTAAAAGGCACGGGCCATGCTAAAAAAAAAACGGTGGCATTATTTTACCACATTTTATGTCAGGGGTTGCCTGAGCAAGTGCAGAGGCAAATGAAAAAACAAATGGGAATGGAAGCAAAGCCGTGGGCTGAAATCCAATTGACAATAGTGCATCACTGTCGGCTAGTGCAGGAGAAAAACAAGAAGAAAGATGAGACTAGGAAAATTGAAGAAGCCAAGTTAGTTTAGAAGAAATTGTCAGAATTTGCCATAGAAGGGGTGGTATTGACAAGCAGAGAAGGTTTGGGAATGCAGCAAGCAGTGGGTACATCGCTGGTGAATAATCACCACCAGATGGACCAAGTCAGGTGGCCTACACCTGGATATTGGACTTGTGGGCTGACAGGGCACATTGCACACGTATGAAGTACGTAGGGAATGTACAGAATGGCCAATTCTCAAGAGCGGGGACAGCTTATCCTCCACCATATAACACACAAACTAGGGAAGCATTTGCCCAAGGTCTAACAATGTATCAGACACAAGCGCCGTGAATGCAACAGACACAGCAACCAGAGCAAGTGCAATAAAAATGAATCCACTGCAATGGTAGCCGCAACACGTCCCCATGCAGACACAACAGTATGCAAACACGGGACAATTACTGACACCTAGAATAGCAGGTGCCACTGTGGTAGGAGGAAATCCTTTCACAGGTACAGGGGTATGCATGTACCCACAATAGGATAGCTCATAGGGCGACATAATGTGTTCAGTGCTATCAGTGACACCAGACCCCCAAGAGAAACCAAGGGTTGATGTGACGATAGGAGGCAAAGCTTTTCTTTTCTAGTAGACACTGGGGCTACTCCTTCATGTATACAAGAGGGAAAATATCTAATGTCGGGAATTGCCATAAATGCTCAAGGGTTGTCTAGAGATATGAGTCGAGTTCCTTTTACTGATGAATTACCAGTCTCTATAGGAGAGTGTGACATGTCTGTTCCATTGTTGCATTCACAACAGGCACCAGTTAACATTTTGGGAAGAGATTTTATGACAAAACTTAACATGACGATTTCATTTACTGACAAAGGAATAGTGTGTTCCACTCCCAGAATACACTACATAAATATGGGAAAATGTATACTGGCGTTCACACAGCAAATGGCTCTGCAAGGCGTTCCAGTAGAGCCAGAGGTTTTTCTTTATGGGGTAAGATACCTATGGACGAAGAGGGGGGACAGACTATCCCTCTAGAGTTAGAAGCAGCAATAGTAGGAAGGGAAATGGCAATGCTCGAAGGAAGGGATGAGGGGGGTAGACCATGGAGGATAGTAATAGCTCTCAGAGAAGGGTACAGGCTGATTGACATTACCGATTATGACATGTTTATAGAAGACACAACAGACGATGAAGTAGTGTTCTTTATGAGCATTACATACTGGATAAGAATAGAGAAGAGGGAAGTCTCACAGTGAATGGCAATAATGCGGCAGCATCTAGGATTTTTTGAGGAAGACTTGGAAAAGGTGCCAACTGTCCTATGGACCACAGGCACTTATGATGTAGGGTTATTAAAGGGAATAGGGGAAGTCAAAATAAAGCTGAAGCCAGGAGCAATTTTACCTCAAGCTAGACAGTATCCAATGTCTCAAGAGGCTGAAGAGGGTATATTCAAGACCAATTCAGTGCTGATGAAACAAGGTATTCTGGTGCCATCAGAATCATTGTGCAATACTGTGGTTTATCCTAACAAGAAATCAAAGGGGGGGTCGTGGAGATTTATACAAGATATGAGACTGGTTAACCAGATTGTAGAGGCAGAGTTTCCTCTAGTTCCTAACCCGGTGATGATACTCTGTAGTATCCCAGTGGAAGTATGATATTTCACGATGATTGATTTGAAAAATACATTTTTCCCAATCCCGTTGCATAAAGACTCACAAGACTTGACTTCATTTACGTTCCGCCAAACTCGTCTGAAGCATACTAGGCTGCCTCAAGGGTACTGTGAATCTCCTTCAATCTTTAACAGGGTTCTCCAGATGGACCTAGGCAATGTTGATTTGAAAAGTGCTGTGATGCAATACGTAGATGACATTTTAATTTGTAGCGCCACAGAGGATGAGCGCAGACAGGACTCAATTCAGTTGATGACTATCTTAGCACACAAAGGATACAAGGTAGACAAGGAGAAGCTACAGTATTGTCAAGAAGATGTGTTATACATAGGACAGTTGACTTCAAGTGAGGGAAAAAAGGTGACATCTGAATGAGCTGAGGCGATTATGAAAACCGCAAACCCACACACAGTGAAACAGATGCAAACATTTTTAGGACTATCCAATTATAAGTATTTGACTACAGTTCGTACACAAGACCCCTTTTGCAGGCATTGAAGAAAGCACAGGAAATTGAGGTTAAAATAGAATGGACTGAGGAGATGGAGGAAGGGTTTGAGAAATTGAAAAAAGCAATTTGTACAGCTCCTGTTTTGGAAATCCCCAATTATGCGGAGGAAATGTATTTGTTCTCGCACACGAATGGGACAGTCATAACAGCAGTACTGAAACAGAGGACTACATTGTGATACAAGCTTCTAGCGTATTAGAGTGGGGTTTTAGACCCAGTTATGAAAGGACACTTTTCTTGCAAACAGTCATTGCCACCCGCCTCGTTTGCAATTGAGAAATCTACAAGTATTGTTATGGGTTGCTCTATGACTCTCTTCGTGGAGCATGCTTTGTTTGACATTTTAGAAAAACCCAAAGGTACATTGATGTCTCAGAGAGCTTCAGCCTATAAGGTAATGATTTTGAACCCAACAATCACAATTGTAAGATTTAAAATAGTGAATCCTGCCACATTTGTAGCTGACCCAATAGCAGAAGGTGATAAAGTGCATGACCTTGCTAATTATCTTGAAATTTATGATGATATACCTCGTGTGAAAGAAAATATTTTGTCAGGTGGGGAAAATCTCTTTATTGATGGTTCTTTGAAAATTGATCAGACGAGTGGGGAAAGGCATTCTGGCACAGCTGTAGTAAGGCATAGATTAAATGGGGAAATTTAAGTTGTAGCAAGTGCCAGGCTACTATTTCATTTTTCAGCACATGCAGCACAATTGGTAGCACTTATTGTCGCACTCGAGAAACACGAACGGCAGGATGTAACGGTGTACAGTGATTCCGCCTATGTGATGTCAACCGTGCAGGATTAGCATGTTGGAAAAGGAGGGGCTACCCCCGAGCGGACGGCACTCCAGTGCAGCATGCATCCTTATTGGAAATGCTTATTGAGGCACTACAAGTCCCAGTAGCCATAGTGGTAATTAAATAAGCCGCTCACACTAGGCAACCAAATTTGATTTCTTGCAGCAATGAAGCCGCAGATGCAGAAGCTAAAAGGGTTGCGTATTCACCAGATATCTCAGGTTTTGACACTCCAAATGTCAAGGAGAAAGTAGTCATGGTTATTGTAATGAAATAAAGGTTTAATCATTTGCAGGAGACCCAATTAATGGAGATTCAAGGAAGTGCACGCAGGAAGAGCAGGAATTATGGAAGTGAAGGGGGGGTTCCTTATCCTACACAGAAGCATTATGGCGATAGGATAGCACCGGAAAGCCTGTGATGTCAGTAGCATTGTTAAAGATAGTGCTTGAACAGCTGCATTACCCTGCACATGTAACTAGGGAGAGTCTTGCTGCGACGATTGCGGAAGACTAGTTTATTCCAAATTTGTTAGAACCTTTTTTATTCTTTGTAGTGAACTGCATCATGTGTCAAAAGTTTACAGCTGGGCATACACTGAGAATTAGTAGAGGAGTAATACCTCGACCGAATGGTCCTTTTCAGCATTTACATATTGATTATGTTGATATGCTGCAGGTACGTAATGGATAGGTATCTCATAGTGGTGGTGTGTCCCTTCTCTAGGTGGATCGAGGCAGGTCCATGTACATACTGTGACGCCACTTGTGCAGCAAAGTTTTTAGTACGTGATGTCTTTACACAATGGGGTGTGTAAGAGGATTCAATTCAACACTACAGCTAAGTCAATGCCTAGTCTGGGATACTGAATGGAAACCCTTATTGATATATCTTTACGTCCAGTTCATGCGTTCTGGATGACTACCCCTATATAACACCCCTCTCTTGGAATCCCCCTGACCCCACTGAGCCACGAAGTAGTTCTGTTTTGCAAGTTTAAACGGTTTATTTGATAATTTAAACAATATATATATATATCACACGTTATAATAAATTAATAATTGAATATCACACTTAATCTGAGCAGTAATCAATAATGGATAGTCCGGCACTAGCACACTTCTTTATAATCAATGATGAGTGGTTATAGGATGGATACGATAGCAACAATACTTTTATGGTTTCAAATGGATGCAATGTGGAATGAAATGCAGTACAGAAAATAACTTGATAGGATTTCAGCAAGAGACAATGTAATCACTTTCTTGGACAATTCACCCCCCCCTTTTATGCACTGTAAGGAGATGAAGATGACACAGTTCTTAGGAATGCAATCAAATAGAATTCAGTTCAATTCCCCCCCAGCAGCTTATACAACAGATAGGAGTTTTGAAACACAGGCAAAATGTTTTGAATATGGTGACAATGCAGTGAGAAATATGCTGAAAATGGTTTTAATTCCCTTTAGGAGGTTCAGGGTGAGTGAAATATACTTGGGATGAGTTCAGACTCACTTTAGCAATGATTCAGGGATGGTTCTTAAGAGGCAAACGAAATTTAGTCAGGAAAGAGATGACTGCTGATGGTTACACGAGGCTGGATTTTTAACCAAATCGCAAATCGCGGTAAAATTTGCAAGTGCGAGAATCGTGATTACGGAGAAAGTATAAGGAGTAGGGAGTCGGTTCTAGGCTTGTTGGAAAGGTAAGATTCTAAGCTTTCAGAGGAAATTTAAACCAGGTTCCTAGCCCAAACGGTTCCAGAGATACGGACGATTAAATAAAGGTAGTTTTTCGGATTTGAAATTTTAAAAGTTCAAAGCGACAGGTTACAGCTTGCAGCTAGAAAATGACAAGTGACAGCTTTGCAAATGACAGGTGACAGTTAGGAGGCAGTTCTGGTTAGATTAAAATAGATTGAATTATATTATTTTAACTAAGAGATTGGTTCTGCACAGTTCTGCTAGGTACTCACAATATATTTTTGAATTAGGCCTCGCCACGGATCTGGTCAGGTTTTGGACTGCACTCCGGTCTGGTCTCGGCACTTCACAGTGATCTGGGTCAGCTCTCTGGTTCTGCTAACAGCGGTCTCTGGTTCTGATCAGGTCTGTGGGTCCGGATACAGCGGTCTCCGGTTCAGCTGGTCTCTCTCTGGATACAACACTGCTTTCTGGCAAATGGCAATAGTTCTTGCAAAAAATTCAAACAGCTCGCCTGGCTGTGAATAGTTGCAATGATTTGAGGCCTGCTAAAGAGGGATTTAGCTTGTAGTTGACCTCTCTGCTACAAATTCTGAAGTAAAGTCTTGGTCTCTGAAGGTGGATAGATTGAAGTCTCTATGTTGGCTCCCTGGAGGTTGATGGAGGTAAAGTATGGATTTTCCCGGCAGAGCGTCCCGCAGCAGATGGAATAGAATCTCCCTATCTGTCCTGACTGTCTGCTTTTATGTGTTTTGAAAGTGGGTGGAGAGGCTAGCTTTCTAGGCCCTACCCCTCTCCACTTGTCATTGGCCACTTCCTCCTCTTCCCCTTGATTGGGGGAATGAAATGAAGTGTCATCATGATGAGGTCTGTTTATGATACAGAGAACCCACCCATGTCAACTTTACACACAATCTATATTTGACCTAAAGACATATTTCATAGATACACAGTGGTTTGAAATTACATGCACCCATCACATATCACATGAGGTAGCCCCTGTTCCAATTCTGCTCTTCCTGGGGGCTTGCATTCAGAAATGGCAACCTTTTTAGTGGGTTTTGCAACATCGGATTTTTCTCCAGATTTATACACATGTACACGGCCTGTCCATACATACTCCAGTAAATTACCATGTCTCTAGCTTAAACACAGAGTCTGTAGTATACATAAATAGAAGGGTTTTGCCCCAGAACATCACACAAATTGGAGTTTGGGCTTGAATCGAAGGTACATTTTTTAAATGATGGCTCTCAAAGTTATACATTCCTGTCATTTGATTACAAAGAGTTATCAGTGTTTCTGTAAAATATATATTTTGCTTTCAATTCAGTTCTCAGAGTGTTGGAGTCCGCCTCCAAGACTTGGGTGGGTCAGTGATCACATGTGTCTTCTGGCAGGCAGGCCTTTGTTGACAGGAAACAGTCAAAATCAACATATTCTATTCAAGTGCAATAGCCTATTGTGTGGTCTCCAGGAGGTTGAGGTCAGCAGACCAGGGGGTCACTTTGCATTTGGTTATTATGACCATGTGATATCCTGGGCTGTGGTGTGAATCTCTTGAGGTGAGAGGGTTTCCTAGGCTTCTGGCCTCTGGGAACAGCAGGTGGCTAATTTTTAATTAAAATGCAGCCTTTGAAGTCAGCTGAGTCAAATCCCTTTGTCAGCAACTGCACTTAGTTCTCCTGTCAGAGTTTAGACCGCTAGCGCCGCCTTGAGGATTTTGTTGGTACTGCATCCATTTTTGGGATCTTTCTTGGATTAATGCATTCCAAACAGGAATGGCTCTTACATGGTAGTAAATAATCCTTGCTTAACATTGTTTTGATGGGGCTCCTTACAGTAAAATGGTTATGTGGAACCCCACAAAAGGGTTGAATCTTTAAAGTGGTCCGGTGAGCCACGATTTCAGCAACTTTTTGACATCAGTAACAGTGGATTTTGTTAACAAAGATCTTTCTTTACACTGGTGGGTGGCAAGTGAGGTAACCATTTTGGTGTGCGCACAAACTGCGTGGTTCTCCTGCATTCTGGCGCACTTGTGGGCTTTTTGGCCATCTTGGATTTTCTAAGCCCACAGCACCAAATGTTGCAGCATGATAGCTCAAACGTGGGTCAGGACACCCAACAAATCCCCCCACGTGACTGCCCTTTGAATTTGAGTCGATGGGGAGTCGGGTGCACAAGGGTTTTGACCCACGCACTGGTCTGTCCGCATAATCTTCTTCCAATTCTGTAAATGGCACAGTTCAGCTTCTTTTCCTCCATCCGGTACTGATCGATCGGTTCTCCTCGCCGGTCCTGATGGGAATATTGGGCGGTACCCTGGGCCCCTCGCTTCTCTGCTCCCGGTCTCCGGATCGTCCTCCCTGGCCAGTCTCAAGGTTTTCTTTCTCCTAGGACGACAAAGGAAGAGCGGCAATACCTATTCATAGACATTTTTCCCCCACCATTGATATAGTGGGGTGGCATATAAATTTATAGTCAAAACATATGAACATGCACATTTCTTTTTGCATTCAAAAACGAAAACACCCACATTGAGAAACTCAGAATTTGATAGGCGATATGTAGGATATTTTAAGTTAGAACTGAATTAATCTGAGACAGTACCCTCTAGGATTCCAGAGGATTCCTCCAGTTGTTGCAGAGTGTGCCTGGGATGGCAACACTTTAGCTGATTTATATGTACCCACTTGTCTTCCCCCTCTGCCAAACCGCCTTTGTGGATGCGGATCTTGTAGGCCACAGGGGAGATCTTGTCTATAATCTCATAGGGTCCCTTCCATGTAGGCAAAAATGTTCGCTGCTTGGCCTGGTTCCTTTGGAAATTGTATAGATAGACACGGTCCCCCACCTGATATTCCTTCCTGGAAGTTTTCAGGTCATAGTGGGTCTTCATACTCTCAGCTGATCTTTCTAGATTCCGCTGAGCATAGGCAAAAGCATGTTGAAGGTGTTTCCTTAAATTCTCCACATACTCATGAGTTGTGGAGGCATTTATTAGTGTCTGCTCTTGGGTCCTGTAGAGCAAATGCTGAGGAAGCACCATCTTGCGTCCAGTCATCAACTCAAATGGTGACATTTTGGTTGCAGATGAAGGGGTAGATCTGATGGCCATTAGGACCAGAGGTAATCGGATATCCCAACTTGGCCCAGAATCTGCCACAAACTTTTTTAAGATGCTCACAACTGTCCGGTTGTAGCGTTCTACTGCTCCAGAAGAAGCTGGCCTGTAAGCAATGTGTAGCTTTCTCTTGACCCCCAGTATCTCCCACATCTTTGTCATCACTTCACTGGTGAAGTGGCTACCCCTGTCTGACTCAATCCTTTGAGGTAGACCAAAACGGGAAAAGATGTGGTTAATCATCAAGGCAGCTGCTGTTTCTGCCTTGCAGTTTGGGGCTGGGAGACATTCCACCCACTTGGTAAACAAGCATGTAACGGTCAACATGTACTTGTTTCCTCTAGTCAAGCGAATCACAGGGCCTACAAAGTCAATTTGCAAATCTGACCATGGCAGTGTCATTCCCCTCTTTTGGAGAGGTGCCCGGTGTGTGAGGGATGTTGGCTGAAATTGTGCACACACAAGACACCCCTTCAAGTATTGGTCAAGGTCCTGCCCCATGTGTGGCCAGTATGCAACCTCTCTTAAGATTTCCAGTGTTGTGTGAAACCCCCTATGACCGGCGGTGGCCGCATCATGGGCGTGACTTAACATCAGGCTTCGGAATGAGGTAGGAACCACCCACTGATCGTGGCCAGCTTTGGATTTCCTTACCAGCAAACCGTCTTGGATTCGGAACATTTTTGGACATTTCATCAACACTCTTAGGTCCTCTTTCCCAATGTAATCGGTATCCGTCAGGGGAAAGTTCTCAGGGTCCTCAAGGTGTTGGTAAAACTTACCGATAATTGGATCCCCCTTCTGAGCTGTAATCAAATCAGCATCAGGGGTCTCCTTGCTCCATTGGGCAGTTGAAAGATCATTGTGAGCATTTGTCTGGGACCTAGTGATAGCAGTGACCTGGATCTCCCCCAACAGGGACTCAATCTCAATTAGATCCCCTTGGATGGCCCCGGTTTTGGCCAGCTGATCAGCTAAGTCATTTCCAGTTTTGTCTGGTCCCTCTACTTTGGAATGACCCTTGATCTTTTTCCAGTAGATGGTCATCCCATTCGATGTGACCAGATCATCAATGTTTTGGATCAACTTCCCATGTTTCAAGGGTTTGTTGTTAGCACAAAACATGCCTCTGGTTTTCCAATTAACCAGGTGCTCCACGAACCCGTTCCGTAGATAATCCGAATCTGTGATTATGACCAGTTCGTGGATTTGATGCTGGACAGCAGTGAGGATGGCCTGATGCACAGCCATCAATTCTGCCACCTGACTACTTCGGGGACCAGTTTTGTATCCAGCGGAGGGTTCTGGGGACTCATTCACCCATGCATTCCCTACGCCGGCCACCAGTTCTTTCTCCCCGTTGTTGTCAACATGGTAAGAGCATCCATCCACATAGACAATGGGCATTCCCTCACACTTGTCCTCTTCAAAGACTTTGTGTGGGGAATTAAGGTATGCCTCCATGTTGTCCTTGATTTTTAGACTTTCGTCCTCGAGACAGTTTTCTCTGGCACAATCATGCAAGTCAGCCAGACCTTGCGCGAGGGGACTCTTCTTGTTTTGGCCATATCGGACCTCCACAGGAAAGCCTTGCATTGACAGAATCCAGGAAGTAATTCGGGAATTACTCACATTTCCGGCCCGGATTCTGTCACTTTGGAGATATTGAAGAGGCTGGTGTGGAGTCTCCACTATGATGTGTTCCCCATGGATAAACGGGCGGTAATTCTTCAATGCCCACACCGTTGCCAGGAGTGCCTTCTCACAATCGTTGAATTTTTCCTCCACAGAGGATAAAGTTTTGCTCGCATAGGAGATTACTTTATTGACCTTGTCATGCTTTTGGTATAATACTGCCGTCAAGCACGTATTAGAGAACCCCGTCTCCAGGAAGAACTCCTTGTTTCTGACAGGGTAAGCTAGGCAAGGCGCTTGTGAGAGGCTTCTCTTGAGTTGTTTTACCGCCTCGGCTTGTTCTGGACCCCATTCCTACTTGACCCCCCCTTCAGGAGATGAATCAGGGGTCTGGTGATCTCTGCGTAGCACTCAATGAACTTTCTGCTGTAATTAGTCAGTCCAAGGAGGCTCCTTAGTTCCCGCAGAGTTGTGGGGTCTTTCAGTTTCTGAAGTGCTTCCACTTTCCTTTCCTGGGGACAGAGACCCTGAGGAGTAATCTCATGCCCCAAGAAATTAACACGGGTTCTACACCACTGTGCTTTCTGAAAGGAAAGTTTTGCTCCGGCGGCCCTCAACTGGGTCAGAACATAACGGATCTCCGCTATGTGTTCCTCCACAGATGAACTTTTGATGAGGACATCATCTACATAAGCCAGGTTACCCCTTGCACCCAGGTCGGGCATGGCCTTGTGTAGGAAAATGTTGAATTCATTGCCGGAGTTGAGGTATCCGAAGGGAGTCCGGGTCCATGTGTACTGCTGGCCCCCAAAGGTAAAAGCCAGCTTGTATTGGTCCTCCCTACTGACAGGCACAGTCCAGTATCCATTGGTCAGGTCTATTGCAGTGAATACCTGTGACCCCTGGATCTGGGCCAGCCCTTGGTCAATGTAGGGCAGAGGCCATCGGGAAGTATGGACCCGTTTGTTGAGCTCCCTGAGGTCGGCACAGAGTCACCACTGGCCGTTTGGCTTCAATATTCCCAGCACCGGATTATTGAAGGTGCTGTGTATTGGACGGATTATTCCCCGGGACTCAAGGTTCTTAATTATTTCAGTAAGGGACTCCATTGATGCGAGAGGCAAGCGATATTGCTTGACAAACACTGGAGTCATGCCAGGGTCCGTGGGGATTGTTGTTGTGTGGATGTCGGTGCGGCCACAGTCATATGAGTCTACCGCAAAGAGATCTTGGAAATCCAAGAAAACTTGTTTCAACTTTTGCTTCTGTTCCAGAGTCACACAGGCATCAGCTAGGTTGACTCTCTCTTCCACCATCTGCTTGAAGCCTGGAAAGACTTCTGGTTTGGCTATCTCAGCGGCCTCCTCCAGCTGGGTGGAGAAGTCCCTGGTCAGAGTGCTGATTTGGACTGGAGGCCTCAGGTGGGAAAGGCAACCCTCATGGACCTGGAAAATCACCTCATCCCTCCTGAAGTCTCAAGTCACATCTTCCTTACCATAGGGGCAGGAAGTGTACACCAGGAAGTTACCCCCATGCCGGGTAAAAATCCTGTCTGGTGTTGTATTGTCCTCACTGTCACTGTCAAAACAGTCCTTGGGGATTGGTCCTAACAATTAATTTCCTAAATCGATGGAAAAATGTCGGTCATCAACCGCCATTCCAATAATGGTGCCTGCGGCTAGAGTAATACTCTTTAAGTCGCTGTTATCCACCTCTATTAGAATGGTGTCATGTTCTATGTTGACTAATGGAGTTGGGTTTACCCCCAACCCTTGCTGTTGGAGAGAAGTGTTTAGATGTATGTAAGCATCAGGGTTTTTCAAATGTTGTCCTCTTTTAACTTTCACTTCCAGGGAGAATTGTCGGGTCCTTTCTGGGATGGTGACTTCCTCTTTGATCTGAATTTCAACTGCATAAGGTAGCAATTGAGCTGACCTAAATGCTTTTTCTGGATCATCAAAGCCCATGGGATTATCCGCTAATCGGGACCAAGCTTTGAAGTTTATTAGGTCCAAACTAATGGCAAAGCGATTGAGAATGTCACTGCCTAAGTAAAAGGCGGCAGAGACGTCTCGCACGACCCAACAATTATGGACTATGCTCTTGTTGCCAATGGAGATTTTGAGCATACACCTGCTTGGCAGGAACTGTTTGGAATTAGGTGCTTCCAGGTCCATTTCCCACTTGTCTATCAGTTTGTATGTGGGAATGGCTGGATCTTTTGGGAGTTGGCGGAACATGGCTTCGCTGATGAAGCTCTTACCGTTGTTCACACACACTCGAGCGAGAACAGAGTCCTTCCCATCATTTAACTGGACAGGGATGAACAACTGCTCTCCAATTTGCTGAATGTCAGCCAGGCTCTGAGCTGATTTCACATCTTTCTGGACTATAGGAGTGGGAGTTTCTGATTGTGGATTAGTAAAGAATTTCAGGGTGTTTCCTTCCAGTGTGGAATGCCACCTTAAACTGGAAGGAAGGTTGATTTTCAGAAATAGAGAGGACCCCCCATCACCAGTCTGTTGTCCTACTGCTATTACTGTCACGTCTGGAATTTGGTTGTTCTGGAAGTGAAATTCTACTTGGTCAGATTTTTGTTCAACCATGTGGCAGGTGCCGTTTAAACTAACATGGTTGACACTCTGTTTTAATTTTATTGGTCGGCTAGTCTGGGTCCAGAGGACCTTGTTTACACAATCTATTAGGGGTGACAACCTTCTCAGGAGGTCATTCCCTAGTAAACAAGGGGTGCCCTCTGGAGTCACTACTATGACCGGGTGTTTCACCTTGTGTCGCCCAATTTTAATGTCCAAGTCTGCAGTCCCCTCAACGGGAATTTCCTTCCCGTCAAAGTTCTGAAGTTGTCCAGGAAGAGAGGTGAGAGGAATACGGTAATTCTCCCCCCTTCCGGTATTTAGTTCCTCAAAGGCCCTTTTGGACAGAAGGGTAGCTTGGGATCCAGTGTCCACCAGTGCCAAAATTGTACCCTGCCCCTGTACTTGTACCGGGGCATAGTATCTTCCCTCCTTCTCCTCAAGGGGGCACAGATAATGCACATTTTTGGACAACTGGTGGGCTAACTTTCTGGTTTTGGACATTGCTAGAGAAGAGATTTGGGCAGAATTCTGTGGAGAGTCTTGGGAATCTGAAAGAAAAAGTTGGCAACTGGAGATCAGAGCCATTGTGGGTTCCCCTGGTTCCGGTTCTGGGCCGCCCCCCCCCTTTTTGGAGGCAGTCACCAGGATGGGTTTGAACCAGGGGATTTCGGTATTGTGGGTTCTGGGATGAGATGATGGGCGGCGGTAGCTCAGTCTCCATATCTCCCCAGTCTGAATTGACATCCCTTGGGACCCATTTTTCCTTGGGAGGAGTTCCCCCATCTCTGAAGAAGATCCTTTTCCCAGGATCTTCTGAGGATCCCTCTCCCTCAAATTGGAAGACCTGTACCTCCTCCACAAAGTCGGTCTGTTTGGGTCCTTTGTTTCTCCTACCCCCCCTCTGCTCCTTGGGAGGCAGGCTTTCAGGGGTAGGAGATTTAGTTTCCGGTTCCTGGTTTTCTAGGAGCTGTTTACAAGTTGGGAAGGAAGCTTCCTCCAAGGCTTTACACCCCCCTTCCCCTTGTGCCTCCTCCCTGGGAACCGGTGTGTTATCGGGGTGCTGCCCCCGTCATTGTTCTGGAGCACCAGGTCCAGAGTTTGGGGCATTCTGCGGTGGCACGCTCATCTGAGGGTTCCGTTGAGCCCTCAGTATGTGACCCAGATCCCGTGCCATATTTTGGACCTGGCGCTCTAACTGGGAAACCCGCTGAGGCTGATACGGGGCTCTATTTTCTCCCCTGGGCTGATCCCGGGAAGGGTAGCTATCCCTTCTCTGGTAGTACCCCTGGTTGGGAAGATTTTGGTACCCCTCCACCCTTGGCCTCCCATCTCCCGGATTAGGTTGTCTGCTCTCAGGGAATTGGGGAAAGAAGGATGGATGATTTTGGGGCTGGAAATTGGGTGGATACCTGGGGAAAAAGTTCCGCCCAGGATTTGGAGAATTTCTGCCCTCCTGGGGGAAGTTAGGAGGGAAGTTCCCCGGGTCAGGTGCTTGGCTGGATCCCCTCCCTTGGGCTGGAGGAGTCCACACATAACCCAGGATTGGTCGGTTTCCCTTGTAGTGGGGACTTACATAGTCAGGGGAGCGGGGGACCCCATTTGTGGGACTACCTCCTCGACTCCCTGTCTGTGACTGGCCCGAGGGATTTCTGGGCTTAGGATTATTAGGTGCAGGTAGGTTTTTAGGCCCCCCCATCTCCAAGTTTAAAACGGGGGCAACCTTTACCTCTGCCACCTTGGCAGCAGCAGGGGTGCTGTTGGTTTTGGGGTTTTTGGGCGCATTATTTTTATTTTCTATGGGCTTCTGCACCTCATAGATCCGGGTAGCCGGTTCAATGACCCAGTCTAAAGATCTTTTCTCGTGAAAATCTCTCACGAGCTGGGTCATGATGTATTTGGGCAAGGCATGGAAAAATGTATTGACAAATTCTCTGCTGTCTGTGCGCCCCCTTCTGGTGGTCTGCGCAAAGGCACGTTTCAGTTCTTGCACGAATTCTTGTGGGGCCTGATCCTCCCCACATTGCAAATTGTAGGCTGCCTTGCGAGCCTCTTGGGGATTTCTGTGAACAGAAAAATGTTTTAATATGGCCGCCCTATAGGTGGACCACCTTGAATGATTTTGGTCCTCCAGCCCCGCAAAGAAACTGGAGTACTCTGGGGAGAATGTCCACTTTACATATTGGATACAGCTTTGGCTGTCCTTCAAATGAAAAGTCTCCATCATTTGCTCATAGAGCTCCAAGTGTTCCCAAACAGAGTACTTGGCGTTCTTATGATAAGGCGTGATGACACTCCTGATTGCCTTAATCTGTTTCAATGGGTCCTTAAGCAAGGCCCTTTTTGCCTTATTGGCCTTTTTGGTTCGGGTAACCCTGGTCCATTCATCCTCTGACTCAGAGGCACTGCTCCCAGAGGTTCCTGTCTGATCTTCCAGGTTTTCCCGGATTCTGCGAGCCTGGGAATGGCTGGCAGAATGTGGGGACCTGGTCTCCTGTGTCCTGCGCCGTTCAGAGGAGTCTTCAGATTCCTCTTTGCTGCCAGGATTTGATGGGTACCCCCCCACTGACCTAACCGGGCAGAGGTTTTCAGTATGCCCTTAATGGGCCTACTCTCCTGGGGTTCCCCACTAAATTGCACTGTGCTTGGGTGCCCATACCCGGGTGCCCGCCCATCCATTCCTGGGAGGTACTGGCCTATGAGCCCCATGCTTCTGGCTGGATAGTAATTTGCCATCCCTGTGGCCCGGTGCTCATGTGCGCCAGGGGACAGGGGGGTGGCAGAGTCCAGGGACTGAGAGAGATAAATGCCTCTGGTACTAGGGCTCCTGAGGTTATGCTCAGGAGTTTCCCTTTCCCAGCGAACCTGGTCTCTATCCGCCCCTGCTCCCTGTTGCAATGCAAGAGCCTGCGCCTTCAGTTCCTCAGTTAAGGCCTTACTAGACTCTATCAGTCTCTCCTGCATCGCTACCTGTTGTTGGAGCCCATCATTGTGCTGGCAGAGAGCCTCATTCTCTCTCTGCGTTTCCTGATTGGTCCTGGAGCACTGGGCGAGTCTTTGCTGCAGGAGGGTTACCTCCTGAGCTGTGTCCCTATTGGCCTGCTCCTTTCTTGCCAGAGCATCCTCCACCTTCCTGGTGTGCTCTAACAAGTTCTGGTGTTCTTTTTGGAGGTCACCGAGTCCCTGGAGGGCCAGGTGATTTTCTTCCATTTTCCTTTTTAAGTGGCAGACTTCCTGGCCTAAGGTATCCCTTTCCTGACTAAGAGCCTGCATCTGTGCCGCCAGGTCGTCCCTTTGCCTTTGGAAGGCGCCAGTTTTCTGGCGCTCCTGGTCAAACTCTGCCTGGGTATCCAGGTCTTTCAAAATCAGTTTATTGCTCTCTGCCTTCTCCCTATCTAGGTAGCTTTGCAGGGTGACTACCTGCTCAGCACATGCCCTATTGAAGTCTAACTGTTGCTCCAGCTTTTTCTGGCTCTGCAGTAGGGAGTACAAACCTTCTTGGTACTCCTTCTGCAAGGCCAGAAATCTGGTATCCTGGTCCGCCTTTTCCTGTTGCAGCACATCCATGTCCTCCTTTATTTTAGTGATGTATCGTCTGCTGTTATTTTCTGACTCCTGGCTCCTGAGCAGCCTCTGCTCAGAAGAGTCCAGATCAGATTGGGCCTTCTGTAATGCCAGCAGTTGCCCACTCGCCAGATCTTGGCCTTCAGCACATTTGTCCTGCATGGCTCCCATATGTAAATATAAATATGCCGCTACCCTGGCAATCTTGTGGTGCTCATCCTTGGCCTTCGGGGCCATGTATAGTTCACTCAGGGCCACATGTAGGGGATCCTGATCTCCCCATATATCTGACCCTGTTTCAGTGACCTGTTGCGCGATTGCCTGCAACCAGACCGTTTGGTCCTGATGAGTCCACTCACCTCTCACAAATAGCTTATGTAAGAAGTGTTCTCTGGCTATTTTCATATCTACCAAGGTCGTCATTCTAGAGATTGGTCTCTGTCCTGACTTACAGAAGTTTGTATTTTATTTTTGCAAAACAGACCTTTTCCTTAGAGCGTTGCTTTGAGGAGTGCTTTACAGCGTAACACAGCGTGGTGATCCGACCGGATATGTGTATGTGGTCAGCTGGCACGCTGTATTAATCTGCACAAGTGATAGATCTAACCCAAACGTCCGGCTCGAGCCCCCAATTTGTAAGAGGATTCAATTCAACACTACAACTAAGTCAATGCCTAGTCTGGGATACTGAATGGAAACCCTTATTGATATATCTTTACGTCCAGTTCATGCGTTCTGGATGACTACCCCTATATAACACCCCTCTCTTGGAATCCCCCTGACCCCACTGAGCCACGAAGTAGTTCTGTTTTGCAAGTTTAAATGGTTTATTTGATAATTTAAACAATATATATATATATCACACCTTATAATAAATTAATAATTGAATATCACACTTAATCTGAGCAGTAATCAATAATGGATAGTCCGGCACTAGCACACTTCTTTATAATCAATGATGAGTGGTTATAGGATGGATACGATAGCAACAATACTTTTATGGTTTCAAATGGATGCAATGTGGAATGAAATGCAGTACAGAAAATAACTTGATAGGATTTCAGCAAGAGACAATGTAATCACTTTCTTGGACAATTCACCCCCCCTTTTATGCACTGTAAGGAGATGAAGATGACACAGTTCTTAAGAATGCAATCAAATAGAATTCAGTTCAATTCCCCCCCAGCAGCTTATACAACAGATAGGAGTTTTGAAACACAGGCAAAATGTTTTGAATATGGTGACAATGCAGTGAGAAATATGCTGAAAATGGTTTTAATTCCCTTTAGGAGGTTCAGGGTGAGTGAAATATACTTGGGATGAGTTCAGGCTCACTTTAGCAATGATTCAGGGATGGTTCTTAAGAGGCAAACGAAATTTAGTCAGGAAAGAGATGACTGCTGATGGTTACACCTGGCTGGATTTTTAACCAAATCGCAAATCGCGGTAAAATTCGCCAGTGCGAGAATCGTGATTACGGAGAAAGTATAAGGAGTAGGGAGTCGATTAAATAAAGGTAGTTTTTCGGATTTGAAATTTTAAAAGTTCAAAGCGACAGGTTACAGCTTGCAGCTAGAAAATGACAAGTGACAGCTTTGCAAATGACAGGTGACAGTTAGGAGGCAGTTCTGGTTAGATTAAAATAGATTGAATTATATTATTTTAACTAAGAGATTGGTTCTGCACAGTTCTGCTAGGTACTCACAATATATTTTTGAATTAGGCCTCGCCACGGATCTGGTCAGGTTTTGGACTGCACTCCGGTCTGGTCTCGGCACTTCACAGTGATCTGGGTCAGCTCTCTGGTTCTGCTAACAGCAGTCTCTGGTTCTGATCAGGTCTGTGGGTCCGGATACAGCGGTCTCCGGTTCAGCTGGTCTCTCTCTGGATACAACACTGCTTTCTGGCAAATGGCAATAGTTCTTGCAAAAAATTCAAACAGCTCGCCTGGCTGTGAATAGTTGCAATGATTTGAGGCCTGCTAAAGAGGGATTTAGCTTGTAGTTGACCTCTCTGCTACAAATTCTGAAGTAAAGTCTTGGTCTCTGAAGGTGGATAGATTGAAGTCTCTATGTTGGCTCCCTGGAGGTTGATGGAGGTAAAGTATGGATTTTCCCGGCAGAGCGTCCCGCAGCAGATGGAATAGAATCTCCCTATCTGTCCTCACTGTCTGCTTTTATGTGTTTTGAAAGTGGGTGGAGAGGCTAGCTTTCTAGGCCCTACCCCTCTCCACTTGTCATTGGCCACTTCCTCCTCTTCCCCTTGATTGGGGGAATGAAATGAAGTGTCATCATGATGAGGTCTGTTTATGATACAGAGAACCCACCCCTGTCAACTTTACACACAATCTATATTTGACCTAAAGACATATTTCATAGATACACAGTGGTTTGAAATTACATGCACCCATCACATATCACATGAGGTAGCCCCTGTTCCAATTCTGCTCTTCCTGGGGGCTTGCATTCAGAAATGGCAACCTTTGGTGCTTTTTAGTGGGTTTTGCAACATCGGATTTTTCTCCAGATTTATACACATGTACACGGCCTGTCCATACATACTCCAGTAAATTACCATGTCTCTAGCTTAAACACAGAGTCTGTAGTATACATAAATAGCAGGGTTTTGCCCCAGACCATCACACAAATTGGAGTTTGGGCTTGAATCGAAGGTACATTTTTTAAATGAAAGCTCTCAAAGTTATACATTCCTGTCATTTGATTACAAAGAGTTATCAGTGTTTCTGTAAAATATATATTTTGCTTTCAATTCAGTTCTCAGAGTGTTGGAGTCCACCTCCAAGACTTGGGTGGGTCAGTGATCACATGTGTCTTCTGGCAGGCAGGCCTTTGTTGACAGGAAACAGTCAAAATCAACATATTCTATTCAAGTACAATAGCCTATTGTGTGGTCTCCAGGAGGTTGAGGTCAGCAGACCAGGGGGTCACTTTGCATTTGGTTATCATGACCATGTGATATCCTGGGCTGTGGTGTGAATCTCTTGAGGTGAGAGGGCTTCCCAGGCTTCTGGCCTCTGGGAACAGCAGGTGGCTAATTTTTAATTAAAATGCAGCCTTTGAAGTCAGCTGAGTCAAATCCCTTTGTCAGCAACTGCACTTAGTTCTCCTGTCAGAGTTTAGACCGCTAGCGCCGCCTTGAGGATTTTGTTGGTACTGCATCCATTTTTGGGATCTTTCTTGGATTAATGCATTCCAAACAGGAATGGTTCTTACATGGTAGTAAATAATCCTTGCTTAACATTGTTTTGATGGGGCTCCTTACAGTAAAATGGTTATGTGGAACCCCACAAAAGGGTTGAATCTTTAAAGTGGTCCGGTGAGCCACGATTTCAGCAACTTTTTGACATCAGTAACAGTGGATTTTGTTAACAAAGATCTTTCTTACACTGGTGGGTGGCAAGTGAGGTAACCATTTTGGTGTGCGCACAAACTGCGTGGCTCTCCTGGATTCTGGCGCACTTGTGGGCTTTTTGGCCATCTTGGATTTTCTAAGCCCACAGCACCAAATGTTGCAGCATGATAGCTCAAACGTGGGTCAGGACACCCAACAGGTGTGTGTGAAGTGCTGAAATCCGACAAAGGGCCACATTTTGTTAATGAGCTATTTGAGCAAATAGGACTATAATTGACTATTAAGCATACGTTTCTTATGCTTATCACCGCAAGTGAACGGGTTGTGTGAGAGACTCAACAGCCTCCTTAAAGAAAGGATTGCCAAGATCAAGCTAACTTTCAAGAATGGATGGCTATATGGCCTGCTCTTAGCTTTATATTTCCCCTACGAAATCAGCCTGGTTTGCACCATCACCTCACCCCCCATGAACTGGTAACAGGGAGGCAAATGAGAACACCTCTTACACCTCCATCGAGGAGTAGAAGTGATGTCCAGAGTACAGCAAAACTGTCAGGTGATGAGCTGCATAATTATTTGACATTTACGACCCCTAGCATCTCTCTCATTTCAGGTCAACTCCGGTGTCAGTCTCAGAACACAGATGAAGACAATCCAGCAACCGGATCAAGTGACCTTTTATCAGCACCTAAATTGTTTGTTGGCGATGCCGTTCTGGTTAAATATTTCACTCGAAAGTGGCACAAGCCATGTTTTAATGGCCCATTTTGCGTTGAAAATATAACCCCCTCAGCAGTAACAGTCCAAGGCAGGAGCGGTTGGTTTCACTCAAACGACGTGAAATTGTACAACAGCGAGACCGCCCCTCCTACTGTTGCCAATCCAGAAGCAAGACAAAAAGAAGAATTTCAGCGTGTGCAGACTCAATCGATGACAAAGAAGAAGGATGATAAAGCAACCAACTATTAATGCAGATTTTGCATTTGGACTAAGGTTCAGTCGGACACTTCTTATAGATATTATATTAGGAGTGAAACCCCTTGCTGAGAGCCTAGGGAATCTTTTGGAAATTAACTTTAGAAAAATATTGATGTATCACAATTATGCTTGAACGTGATTTCGAGTTCGAAGATTGGAAACGAGAGCACTATGCAGATTCATTTCTCACTTAGTATCTATTTGGTTAGTCGCATGGTCCTGACAGACAGGGATGTGCACAGGCGTATTTCTGCTGTTTTTGTAGTTATCCTTCAAGCTTATGCTGTTCTTGACAAAAGAGACATTGATGTTTGCACAGCATCCAAAGAATGGCCCTGTAATTAGGAGACTGATCTTAGCAATAATAGAGGAGATATTGCAATTGCAGGAGTAAAAGAGTATTTTTTTCCTGTAAATGATCACAGTAGAAATGAGGAATGATGAGGCAACCACGGTTGTAGGGACTGAACAAGCACGGCCAGTACCAGGATGGAGAGAGAGGTGGATGTCAATGATCTTGTGCATAGTATACAACTGTACAATTACTCTTTTTATCTTTCTGTTTCTCCAGTTTCACACTCTCCATTACATTGTTCCAAAAAAGGCAGATATCTCTTTGGTCCTCCCCACTATGGGAACGACTCCTGATTTGTTTATTTCCGTAGAGACAGAGGCCCTTATGATCCCCCCACTAAGATAACTACTTTTGACTTGCTTCATGAGCATTACACAACCTTTTTATATTTGGGAGACACAAGAGAAACATAGAGGAAGATAATGACCGGATAAACACTTATCTAGATAATACAGCACACTTGGGTAATAATATGTGATATCAACACATGAAAAAGGCTGGAGAGAGAACATCTAAGTAGAGTTGCTGCGTGCATTCCCTATTACTTTATGCTTTGGGAACCTCTAAGATATTCATAGCAACAGAAGTGTCAGTGAAAAAAATACATTGCCTGACACATCTTACATTTTGCCTGACAAGAGAACAGTTCCAAGGCAGACAAAATCCATACTGTTGATGAATAAAGCGACATCTCAAAGAGAGGACATTTATGTGCAAGATTTAAAGACAAGAGAGAAGCCAGAAACAAGGCATCAAATAATAAAATATCACCAGCCTGGATTAAATTGAGCAGGAATCAAGATGGACGAAAACAAGAGTCTGCAATGCAAGGATAAGAATTGGAAGGAAATACGGGAATGCTGGGAAAGAGGTCAACTACAAATCAAAGGAACAGTGCTTACTGACGAGGGATGGGCTGATGGACTGGTTGTGTGCAAAGCAGCAGCATTAACTGGACAGTGGGAAGTAGTTGTGGCAAATGCAGAAAAAAGTATGCAGAGATCAATGGCTGAAGATTGCAAGATAGTTGACATGGGTCAACGATAAGGGAGGACCATTGCAGATACTACCCATGAAGACTGCGTCCTTATGTTTCATAAATAATGGTACGGGAAAAGTTGGAGAGAATCGCCAGTGTGGCCGAATTTATGATGTACCAGCCATGAAGGAAGAAACAGCAGGACTGGGGAGGGACGTGTTCCTTGGTGTTCATCCATGTTCCAGCGTTAGTGATTCCTCTGAATGACCTGAACATTGCTTAATTTCCAAAAGCAGATGCCCATTTAAGGAGGAGAAGATCGTTCAAATTTCTCAATCTAACAAAGAGGGAGAATTTTTTCTCTGTAAAATCAATAGAAGCCTTTGATGCTATCCCATAGGAGCACAGGTTGTTTAGCCAGACTGCAGCAATATTTACAACTATCTTTATGCCTGGGATCCAGACAATAGCCAATGCCAAATGGTTGCAGATTACCAGATGGAAACTTCTACAGACCATCAACACCACCATAAAGGGAGTCAATACTATCAAGGAAGAATTGAGGGTCATGAGGTTAACAGAAATGTCCTATATATGATCACAGCGATGGACGGAGGAGTTTGCACCAAAATTGGGCCAGCATGTTGCACTTTCATACCTTTTCATAATGACGAGAATGGAAAATGATAGAGGCTATAACGTTGCTGACAAACATGCACAACAAGATGGAACACGAGACAGAAGACATCACAGATGATGGATGCTTCACGTCTATGGGTTCCACAGTGGATGGCAAACATCTTCAAGTTTCTTGGAGCAGTATTAGTGGTGGTGATGTTTGGATTCAGTGTGATCAAAATAATTACACAGTGCAAAAAGACAGTGAAGAAAGCAGTAGAAATGAAGATCATGATCAATGTCGAATCAGGGTTTGGACCGAGGGATTTGACAGATGAAGATATCAGAAAATACATAGAGGCCAGCATCATAGCATCTGAGGGAATAAGGTTCCTGTATCCGAAGAATCACAAGAAGTACATGGGATGATTGGTCTATGTTAATCCAAATGGACAGTGCAGCTATATGACCTGGAGTGTTGATGAACCTGTAAAATCAGAAGGATGCCTGAAGGGAGTAATGAAGATCTGGACCCCGAAGAAGCACTTATTCAAGAGAAGAAATAAAAATGTGGAGATTAGTGAGGGTGTGGTCGATGAATAAACCAGACGGGGGGTACAGAAGGGCAGCCAACTGCCCATGCAGGAAGTTCCGCCCCCTCCCACCTATATGCTGGAAGCCTGAAATCTTGCGATGCTTAACACCAGCAGTTGTTACTATTCCACGTCGAATCTTCGAGAAAAGGTGTCCACTAAGAAAACCCTATCAAATGTATTCCCAAAGAGATGACAGCCTCTTGGAGGAGATCCCCGAAGGAATGTGATAATGAGAGAAAGAGAAGTTGGTGACATAACAAGAAACGAGCATGATGCGCTGAGATGACTGGCTGAAGAAGAGAATCTATGGATCTTATAGAAACTGATGACGAAGTAAAGAATCAAGTAAACTTTCATATGAGTGTCATGATGCCTACCCCCAGGCATCCGGACCAAGTCCATCAGCCCCGGGAGCATGCATCTAGACATTTAGTAAAACCTCAGCAGCCCCCGCTAGGGGCTATCTGGGTTCAGTCCTGGCGCCTTAGGCACCAGGCTCATAGTAGGAATCAGTCCTGGCGCCTAGGGCGCCAGGCTCATAGTCATTACTTACCTCAGGCAGACCATGCTACAAATGACTCCAATCCAACATGAAGCCTGAAAGGGACGATTTTTCTACAGGGACTATTTTTTACTCGGGTGTGGTTCTAGGGACTTCTTAGCTGGGACTACTTTTGAGGCTATTTAAACCACACCCGACCAGCAACACACGCTTCACGTTATTCTGAATCCAGCAGCATAACAGTCACTGTGCCTGCAGCCTGCATCCAGCCTTCTGCCACGCCCGCCTCGAATCCGGAGCTCCTAAAACAAAGAGGAAAGAAAGGGACAAGGTTAGAAAACAAACTTATTTCTATTCCACACCTGATTCTGGATCCATCTTGTCTCCGGACCTGTAAAGAACATCATTTCTGCACGCGCCGCACCTCCAGCTGCAGCACCGCGCCATACTCACCAGTCTTCACAGCATCCTTCGGGTCGGCGCTGCCTCCATCATTTCTTCGCCGAACTTCGGCACCTAGGAGACAAATGAAAACCACAAGGTGAACCGAGGGAACCAACAAATATAATTCTTACCACCATAGACTTACCTGATTTACCACCAGAGGCATCCTTTTGTGACTCTCAATATTTTCACGTGCCGCATCTGTAAAGAGAGACAAAACAACATGTTTTCCTTGTGCAACATTTACCGGACAGCGCCGGGTAATACAGACTCTTATCTGAGAGCCACCAGCTGCCACAAGAGCATCTTTTCACGAGCCAGCTGCAAGACAAGAAAGGAAGGGGGGAACAAGAGTGCACATCGGATATATTGAACTCTATGAACTTAATACTTACTGGTCCTCACCAGGAACCTCAGAGTTAATACTTTCCGGAACTCTCCCGAGCCTTCAAACAAGTGAAGTAACTGGAATCGACGCGCCCCTGCAAATCCACGCAAGATGGAGAGCTCATCTTTCAAGAATATAAGGAGAATATTTCTACGGGTTAAGCAGACAAGATTAGGAGGGCAGATCCAGTCAGTCATCGCTGCACTACGCATCACGTGGGTGTAGACCGCAGCTGTCCGGGTCCGACCGACGCCCCTGTGGGAGCCAGGTGAGCGTAACAGAACACGAAGCCTATCTACAAATCCCCACCCGGGCGTTATGGAAACCTCAGAAACCGACCAACTAGCCCTATTGTTAGGGGAATTTAGGGCAGAAGTGCACTCCGCGCGCCAAGAGACTAATGCCCTCAGGAGAGAACTGATTGTGTCAAAGGAGCGCACTGATGATCTTGCTAGACAATTACTGCAAAACCAAGCTGGGCAAACACCATTACCTGGACTCGGAGGGAATCCAACTCCTGTTTCATCGAGCAATCCTGTGCAAGTGGTTCTACCAGGGAGCATTCCTGTAGCTCCATCCGAACGTTTTGCTGTGGACCCAAAAAATGTCACCGTGTTTATGAACCAATGCCGCTTGCACTTTTTATACAGACCTGGAGCTTTTCCTAACGACCAAACCAAAGTAGCCTTTGTACTATCATATCTTAGTGGCAGTGCAGCGGATTGGTCAATTCCATTAGTTAACCAGGATGACCCTCTTCTTCAGGATTTTCAAGGTTTTCAATTGAGCATGGAAAGACTATTTGCCAGACATTCACAGGGACAGGCCCTGGATAACAAACTTTTATGATTACGACAAGGTAACCAGGATCTACTAACCTATATCGCCACTTTCAATAGGTTAGTGGTGGAAACCGGATGGCCAAAGGTAAAACGAATTACATTATTTCATCGTGGACTTCGGGGTGAACTCAAAGACGTTTTGGCCAAGTTGTAAACCCACCTCAGGATTGTGCAGAATATATAGACTTAGTGGTCCAGTTAGAGCACCGACTTCAGAATAGAAAGGCTGATCGAGCTAAGTTCGAGAATCGGGTATTGGTTAAACCCAATGTTACCCTCAAAGGAACAGATGTATCAGAACCGATGCAGATCGGGGGGGTCAAGGGACCCTTAACTCAAAAGGAAAGAGAAAGAAGATGGCAGATGCAATTGTGTCTGTACTGTGGGGCCTCAGGACATTTTCTACGGGATTGCCCTATAAAAACATCTAAAAAAGTAGTCGGAGTTGCTGATAAAAATCAAACAGAGCCTGATTCGGGAAATGACCACGCCCGACAAGCGTAGAGGTCCGCTTGCCGAGCTTGAAGAAGGATACTCAGACCTCGCACTTCATCATACCAATGGTCCCTATAGATCCAAGGCAGCTATCACGTATGCACGCAGTGAGGGCACACATTGATAGCGGGGCCATAGGAAACTATGTGGACCACGAGTTGGCTTCTAGGATGAATCTATCTCTCTGCAAAAAGTCCACTTCGGATGTCATCACCACAGTCGATGGAACTGAAATTGCCTCTGGGCCTGTAACTCATTCCATTGCAGAGATGACACTATTGGGTCAGGATGGGCATCGAGAGACTATTGTGTTTGATTTAATCAAAGCCCTGCAGTTCCAAATAATACTGGGGATACCTTGGTTGGAAACACATAATCCTTGTATTGATTGGCGAGAGAAGAGAATAACCTACCCGGATTGTGCACATACTTGTTACCCAAAAAAACCCTTGAACCAAGGCCTAGCCACCGTCGCTACTCCAGTCGTGCAGTTACCTCAGGAATATCAAGAATTCCAAGATGTTTTCCAAAAGGAACAGGCAAACACCCTACCACCTCACAGATCATATGATTGTCAAATCAATCTCATACCCGGTGCACAACCTCCATGTAGTAGGATCTACGCCCTTACGGAACCCGAAAACCTTCACCTACGACAATACTTGGACCAATACCTTGCTAATGGCTTTATTCGTCCATCCAAGTCCCCTGCATCTTCAGCTTT